>NW_008794603.1:2392733-2395812 GCF_000699145.1 Aptenodytes forsteri | reverse complement strand
AGTGGTGGACTTGGCAGTGCTGGGTTAACGGTTGGACTCGATGATCTTAAAGGTCTTTTCCAACCTAAACGATTCTATGATTCTAGTAGCACTGAGCAAATAGAGTAAATTATTTGTAAGTCTTCAAAAGGAAAGAAAGAAAACATGGATTTGCCAAGAACGGTGTTATGTTTATCTAATTTTGTCAGAAAGATGAGCAGTAGCTAGATGTTGGTGAGGACTTTGACATTCTCTCATGGCATTCCCACGAGTAAGCTAGGATCTACGTGAAAGTAATATATGGCTTAACAGGTTATGTGGCAAGCTGTAGTCAGAGAGCAGTTACCAACTCTGTGCTTTCAGAAGGGAAGGACTTGCCAATTTTTCCTCTTATTTTATTGCTTTGACACCCAAACTTGCATTTTTTTTATTAGATCTTGGCATGTATTTTCTAATCACTCTCCATTATTTATAAAGCAGTAAGGTATACAATATGCTGCTGTGTTATATTTCAGTATGTTATTACATACACCTATAGTGTTTGCTATGAAATAGTCAACATGTTGGACTTAATTGTAATAAGGTATTGTGATTCCCATTGCATTTAACTGATGATGGGATGACATGGAAGTCCTGAATACCTTCCCTGGACATATTTGGGTGACAATTAAAAAAAAAAGTATAGAAAAGCAGCTTTTTTTGTCTTATTTAATGGCTACTTAATCCTAGACTACTTGGATTTCATCTTGGCTGTATTTGTATCTTGGTATAGGTTAATTAACTTTCTTTCTTAAAAGCATTTAGTCAAATGATTTTTGCTTGTGAAAGAGTAATGCAGAAACACAGATCAAGTAATGTTAATTTGAGCGCATTAGTTCAGATAAACACATAATAAAATTCATGGAACAAACCCACAACACTGAAACAAACAAAAAACATGCTGAATTTGGTTTACTGGATTGTGAGTTGGACCTTTTTAAGCTGGCAGCCCTTGTCCTTTGGGTCAGCACACTGAGCAAAGAATGGTGCTCTCAGAGGAGAGAAAGGGAAGAGAAGACCACAAGTCTCTGAAGCCTGGGGGGGGCAAGGGGATGCTGGGGCTTTTGTCCCTGTACCCCAGGTAACTTCCCTTTGGTCTGTGTCTGAGTGCACATGTCGCCGGTACGGCAGGCAGTCGTACTCCTTTTACTGCATCTGTGTTGTGTTGTTCTCTTCCTTTCTTACTCCCTGGAAGGCACCTCCCTTGCACGCACCTTTCATACGGGAGTGCAGCGAGCCCTCAGCCGCACCAGTGGTCAGCTGGCCTGGGCTCTGCCCTGGGAGCTGGAATAGCATTTTCAGTTGCAGAGGGAATCAAGCTCAGCTTTCTCACTTCCCGGGTGGCGGCTTCCATCACTGATTTTATTTCTACACAGCTGAGCACTCCTCCTCTGGGATATTTTAAAAGAATTTAGTTAGATCTGCTTAATTTTTCAAAAGCAGGTTCTGAAGGAGGATCCAAGGCTCTGGATCCCCAGTCAGCAGGAATGCCTCACTGTGGTGCCTAAGCTCAGAGGGATGGAGCGGGAGCATCAGCACATCCATGCACTTAGCATTTACTGTCGGCAAGCTTTCATTCAGGTTATTTGGGTCTCCATTCCACAGCATCAGACTCTTAATTGAACCAAGTCCTAAATTAATTTTCTAATGTTAGCAGCAAAGCATTGGAATGCATTGAATTCCCAAATCCCAGGACCTTGCTGAAACTCCTTAACTATAATTGCCTCAGAAAAGGCATTTGGAACAACACTAGCTCAAATGGTATGTGGAAGCAGCCTAGGGAGCGAGTCAGAGGGGAGGCTCAGCTGTGATCCTACAGTGAAGAAACATCTGGGATTAGGAGCTAGTAAAGACCTTGTGAATGTGGCCAGTGTTGTAACCCTGAATAAATACTTAAGGAAAATTACATGAATAAAATCAACAGACAGTGATGGTATTTTTTTTTTCCCCCAGGCATTTTAATACAATTATGGAACCTCTGCCAGCTCATTTGGAAATACCAGGTAGAACAAGGTAAGCTGCAAAAGGCTGATTTGACAAACGTCACTAACTTCAGTATTCAAAAAACTGGAAATTACGGCTGGGAAATTACTATCTAGGGAAGTCTAAAAGGCTTAATAGAGATGTCATAATAATAGTAAAGTATTACGTGGCAGTAATAAAAATCTAGAGATGCATCTAACAATGTGTGGGAAATGGGGCTCTTGCTAGTATTTTTACTTTAAAACAAATACAGAGAAATGGAGCATGTGCAACACCTTCCTAAAGCCAATTTAGACTACATAGTCTGCTCCTCTAACACTTTTGGAATAGACTTGATTATATCTTGACTCAAATTTAGTTGATTTTTATGATGATAGCTGTAAGTACTACTGAGGCTTCTGGGTTATAGTGGCATGATGGCTTTAAAAAACGTCATGGTGGTTTGTAGTGTGTAAGAGAGCTTTTGGAATGCTTGTACTATCCAGGCTGTAAGGAGACGGTGGGGTTTTTGAGGGTCTTGGTATGGAATAGATCATAACAAGATACTGAAGAAACACTGAAAACAGTTCAGAATTTTGCTGTATGTGGAAAATTTGGCATAGCCTCATGGAGCAACCCAGGGAAAGATGCCAAAAACCACTAATAGGTATTTAGGGGGGGGAACCAAACTGAGGAGGATAAATCGTATTTTGGGCGAGTTTTACGTATATCTGCAGTTAAAACTGCCAGAAGGATGTAATGGTGAACCCTGAAGCCTTGTAAGCTGAGCTACGAGATGGTGCTCACCTCTGACCCGCCCCAATTTCCCCTGCGTTCGCTGACGCCGTCGTTGCTCAAGCCCGGAGCCGGGCCCCGCCGGCAGAAGCGGGTGGAAGGCGGCGAAGTCCTCGGCGGTGCGCGGGGTCGAGGCCGACAGCTCTGGAGCGGTGCGCGGGGCTCCCGGGTGCCCTTCACCGCCCCCTCACCCCTCCCTGAGTACTCGGGAGGGCAAAACCCGGCGCTGCCCTTCCTCCCCCCGCCGCCGGGTCAAAACCACCCGCCCCTCCCTCCGCGCCCCGGGCTGAGGTGCGCCCCCCCC
>NW_008794603.1:2386172-2392000 GCF_000699145.1 Aptenodytes forsteri | reverse complement strand
GCGCCCGGCAGCTGTGTCCCCGCCCGGCGGGGGGGTCAGCGTGGTTTCTCGGGACGTTAAGGAGCTTAATGCATTTAATTATGATCAACGTGTATACACGGGAAATAGGTTCGCTGGGATTTACGGGGAGTAACCAGCCCGAAGCTGGTTCCAGCCCACGCCGTTTGGGTACCACGCTCTCAAAAGTTCTTGATCCATTGGGCTTTAAGAAGTGGTATCTGGCAGATCGCGCCCCAAGGGTGTTCTAGCGTTTACCCTAAGCTCTGCTTGGCGTTTCCTTGGTGCTCAGAGGCAGCTTTTCAGACAGAGCGCTGTTTGTCGTTGCATGAGACCCCTGTGCCTGTGCTGGGAGTCATGCTGGGCCACCCCGGGCAGCGCGCCCCATCCCGTCCCATCACACTGCGAATGGGGCAAAGTTCACAACCTGCGGGAGGGCTTTGGGCAGGGTTGCCAAACACACGGTGTCTAGGTTCTTCTGATACAGGTTCTTCTCTTACACAGCAGGTGGTATGAAACATTCATTCTCCTTGACGTTTCCTTTAAAAACTAAGCCTCTGCTCTCAAATAATGCTCTGTAAACCAGCAGTTGTCTTTAAGGTAAGGTAAGGCAGTGTAGAATAGAACATTTTAAAATTTTTCTATTAGGTTTACTCCAATTTACTTTTTTCTCAATGTTTTCACCACAGGAGTTTCTTGGTGTGATGCTCATTACACTCTTGCAGAGAGAGGTGGTCACAGCCCCAAGCTGAAAGGAAGGACTGTGCCCACTCCCACATCGAAGTGCTCGTATAATCCCTTCTTTTGGGAAATGAGGAGTAACAGAACTCAGCTGTTGATGTTTGAAATAGTTCTGTATAGCATTATTCATCTAGTAAATCTTTGTTACCTTCAAGGGGTGTAAAACCTGATCTATCCGAGCTCTTCTCTTTGTTTGTCTAGTTTTTTATTATTTAAGTTTGGAAGTGAACCACAGAAATAGGCAACCCTGTGCTACTCTTGTTTTTCCCTGGTATGCTTGAATTGAATTGAAGCATCACTAATGCTGTGGCCATTGCCACTTCCCTCTGGAGACCAATACGCTAACAAATCTCATTGGCTTTGATTATCATTTATAGAAAACAGTCTTGCATTGCTTTGTTCTCTTAAGTTGCAATAGTATTGTCCTCTGTTTTTCTTACCTTGTTAGCTATCTTTTCAGAGTCTGGATCAGGTATGGTATGTGTGCGTATGGTCCAGGATAGGCAGGCATCCTCTTCACCCTTACAGCTCTTTAGAGGGGGCACCAAGGGGAGTTACACATACCTAGAAAGGGTCTTCAGGTCTTGCGCAGCGGTTGCTGTTTAGTGTCAAGTGTTTAGCTGTGCATCTGCTTGATCAACTCTACATCTGCTCATGCTCCACTGCAAACCTGTCTGATCAAGGTACGCGACTAAGCATGCTCTGGTAACTTTTCCCCCCCTATTCTCTCTCATGCAAGTTTGAAGATGCTGTGCTGGGTAATGGAGGTCTCATGAGGAACTTCCATTGTGCCCCAGTATTCAGGAATATTTATAGGATTAAGAGGAAGAGTATTTTGCTGCTGACGTGGTGAACGGTCCTACTGCTTCCTATCTGCTTACCTCGTGTGGGCTTCTCAAAATTGCTTCCACCCCAGGCTCCTACCACCTTTGTTCTACATCGCCTCCATCTTGTTGTATCAAATGCTTTGCATACTCTTCTATACTCTTCACAGCATTATTTTGGGGAAAATAGGGAGTACTCAATGTGCTGTAGGGTTTCTAAATAAACAGGAGTTGAGGGTGTGGATTGCAGTAAGGGAACGTGTTACTATACATGGTGGTGGCACGTGGGCCTCTCATAGTGCTCAGCACTGAATTGTCTTGTTTTGTATTTCTTAAGAGAGCCTTTAGACAAATTCTAAGTTTGTGAGAGTTTGTTTCCCACTTAAATGCATTTTAATCCTCCAAAAGGCAAGCCACAAAAACCATAAGCTGTCCCTGATGCGTGGCAAAGATGCCCGTATGTACAGTAAAACAGGTAGGTGTGAAATGGTTCTTTACCATAACTGTGGGAGTGCCATTAGTCTGCGTAGCTGAAAGCAGAGTGGAGAGCACATGCACAAGCAACTACTGCTTACAGCCAGGTATAATATAAACTTAGTGTTTCAAAATGAGAAGCAAAATAGATTGCTATTGAAAACTGCTACATAAGGATAAATGCGTGAAAATAGCATAAAGTTGGACTCTTGCTACATGAGTAGTACTGTATTCAAACAACTTTGTTGTCTTGTCTTCCATACTGTAAAATATCCTTGTATTGAGTTATAAACAGTTGCTGAAAATGCCCTGTGAATCTTAAGTCTGAATTTTTAGCACAGTCCGTTTATTCCAGTGTTTCCTGTAGAGTGTAAACGTCGAATAAAAGTCTGAGGTACATAAGGTGCATGGTGGTGGCTCTTGCCTGCACACAAAGCTGTGAACCAGCCACCGCACATCCATGTAAGTGTGTGTCGCTGACAGGTCCAGAGAGCTGCATTCTGCAAAACACATCTTTGTTCCAGGTTAATAATTTGGTTTGCTTAGTCCTTATTAACTGGTAATACTGAAAAGCCTACGTGTTGTCAAGCACCAAAAATAGTATGTGTCAAGCACCAAAAATAGTATGTTCTTGGAAAGAAGTACTGCCATAGCAAAGCAGTTGTACTTCACTAAACAATTTAATTCACTGCTATGTTACAAATTATCAGTATGATGCTATCTTCTCATTTCTGTGGGTCACTGAAGCTCTGTTTTCCTAGCTTTTAGTAAAATGCTTTAATAATAAAAACGCTTTAATGAAGCAATGTGGATGAGAGCTATAAGCACTTAATGGCCTGACTCTGTGAGCTACCAGGGTGTCTGCCAATAATTCGCACAGGTAAAAGACTATATGTGGGGTGAGTGGGTATAATTTAATTCTGCTTTTTTGGAGTAGGCTCTAGATCCTTACCAGTTACTTGCAAATTATTATTCTGGGCTTTAATCTGGCCAGGATATTTTGTCACTTTTGAAGAGCACTGCTGTAATGAGTGCGGTACAGTTGTCCTCCATGCATGCTGTGATGCAGCGCAGCCGTCCCCCTCTCAGGACGGGAGTGAGCTATTGGATGTGCCTGTCGATTCAGCTAGATTTGTGTTTGAGCGTCTGCTGAAGTCTGTCTTGAGTTCTGGGTTACAGGATTGAGATATCTGAGCTTTCAGCAAAAAACCCTAGAAAAAGGGGTCCCGGACATCATGCTGAAGCCTCTCAGAGCTGTAGTATGTTACCACATTTTTCTCCCTATCGGGTGCTGGGAGGGAGAGGCTCAGGGCTTTTTTCCATACTTATTTTTGTAGGCTAGAAATTCAGCTTCTGCCTGGCTGTGAAGGTTCTGATAACCTGGTAATTAGTGGAACTGTGACATGAAAGTGTTGAGCAGTGAGCAGACGATAGGGAAGAGATACTTAGCTAATAACTCCATCCCAGTTCAGAAATGCAATTTCCTGTCTACCTCAGGTACTGTTAGTCTCTGAATTATCCTGGATTGTGTCTAGCTATTATGCAGAGAACAAAGCCCTAATTGAAGCCCAAGCTGGATGCCTAAATTTAGATGCTGTGAATACCCGTTGAGCGGGGGATACCCCCACCCCCCAGCAACTTTGGACATGTGTAGATGAATCCGGGCATGTGCAAGTTGCTCTGATGGAGGTTGGCAGGTTTTGTTGCTTTAGCACACGTCCTGTCCTCTCCTGAGCACTTTCAGTGACGCTGTAATCCCGGTGTCCCCCAAGATGCGAGAATTCTTCCATTGCCTTAGTGCTGAAGCGATGGATGTAACCCTGGCTGTGCTTCTGCCTGTGCCAGCCTTCATTCGGAGGCAGCTATATTTCACTGCTGGGGTAGCCTCAGGAATGCTTTTTTCCAGAATAAATGGTCTTTGCAAGTTAAGTTTCTTTTCCAGAAGAGAATAGTTCAGTTGGAAGGGACCTACAGTGATCACCTACTCTAACTGCCAGTATGCAGTTGGCATTTTATCTTTCTGTTCTTGGTTCATCTTAAGTTTGGTGGTGGCAAAAATAAATAAAGTACATTAAAAAGTCAATGTTTTCTTGATTCCACATTTACCAGGAAGCTGACTCTAGGTAACCAGAGCAGCGTTTGCAGAACTCGCGTCCCCCTCACTTCTCCAGCAGTACGCGTTTTCAGTCTGACATACAACGGGACAAAACCAGTGACAGTTAAGTAAAAAGGGACATTTTTGGTTGCCAAGTGTTGTTTTGAAATACTTGCTCTTCTTAATGCAGTAATTCTAAACCATTCAAATTTTCATCCTCAAAGTCAAATTTTATTCTTCAGTAGTACTTACTTTTTGTGAAAAAGGCTATGTTTAACTAGAGGGGAACTGTGTGGCAATAGAAAAGACAGTCAGTGTGATATCCTGGATGTAAAATACCTTGTCAAACTGTTTTCAGGTATTGACTATATTCAGCTTTCAATGCTAGGGATTCTTTTTTATGCAAGCCATTTCAGACTTGGAGTCAGTAAATGCTGTCAGCACCGTGTTATCACAGCTGCCTCTCCATGGAATTTGAACCCTCATCCCTATGCTGGATCCTCCGTCAGTGCCTTATAGACTGAGACCGGCAGATTCTTCCTCAGCTTTATGTATATGCTGTATTTCACAAAATCCTTGCACGCATAGTGTTTTGCCACACAGCTTACCTTTCATAAAGCATAACTTTTCAAAGGATACCTCGCCTATTTGAAGCTAATGAGAAATTAGCAAATGTCCTTTGACAGCTTATTCCAACAAAAATAATTTCACTGGGTTTTGTTACCCTTTCCCTGCTCAGTTAATATTAATTCAAATGCCTGACGTCAGTTTCTGTCTACTGTTTTCTTGTTACGGTTGCTGAGCTTTTCTAGAACAGGGATTTTGAGTACCCAGTATCCTGTCTCCAAAATTAAGATACTTCTTGTACATGTTCATAAAATCACTTCCCATATGTATTTTTAAGAAATGAAAGCATTGGAACTATTTAATGTCTCTTGTTCTAAGACATTTTCTTCATTTCTGGAATAATTACTTTTCCTCTCTTCTCTACAGCTTTCTAGTTTTTGCCTAGTTTGGTATCAGTCCTTTTTGCAGTGTGTCTATATAGTGAGCTTTTAATCTACTATTACTCCTACTATTTTTTTTCCAGAGAGGGAACTTCTCCGTGTTTTTCATAGTAGTCCAAAAATCAAATATTTTTAAGACCTGCTCAAGATTCTGGTTTCCTCTTCTGAAGAAATGTGTTACAAGAGAATAAATTCGACAGCGACACGCTATCCCTTCCATGAATGTGGCTGGCTGTAGGAGACAGATCCCTCTTTGCCCACGCGAATGGGCGCAGTGCTCTGGGAGGGAATACGTATTTCCTGCTGCGTGTAAAGACTTGCAGAGTTTCAGTTGATATTTGCAAGTTAATTCTTCTCCCCTCCTGGCTTGAAATGTGTTACAAGAGAATAAATTCGACAGCGACACGCTATCCCTTCCATGAATGTGGCTGGCTGTAGGAGACAGATCCCTCTTTGCCCACGCGAATGGGCGCAGTGCTCTGGGAGGGAATACGTATTTCCTGCTGCGTGTAAAGACTTGCAGAGTTTCAGTTGATATTTGCAAGTTAATTCTTCTCCCCTCCTGGCTTGACCGCGCTCATGGCTGGGTGGGGGGGGGGGGTGGTGTGGTCTCGGCAGCTCCGACCACCGCTGCTCCTCCAGCAGCGAGGAAGGAAAGGAGGGTGGGACACGATGCGGGGTCAGAAGGCG
>NW_008794603.1:2334239-2386131 GCF_000699145.1 Aptenodytes forsteri | reverse complement strand
CCCCCCCCCCCCCCCCCCCCCGCTGCTCCTCCAGCAGATGCTCGAGGAAGGAGGGTGGGACACGATGCGAGTTCAGAAGGCGCTTTCTGAACTCCTTTCTGAGCAGCTCTCGGCAGCTTGTGGGTTAAGGGCTCTCAGTCAGAAGATGTATTTGTGTCGTTATGCATAGTGGTTTCTATAAATCTCTAGTACATAAAGGTGGATTTTTTCAACCACTTTTTGAATACACTAATGCTTTATCCTAAGTGGTGGCAACAACATTGACACCTGACGCTGTTGGGGAAGGTGGCAAGGCAGCAAGAGAAAGAGGAGTGCTTCCTCTTGCTTATTGTGAATTTGCTGTCGATAACGTCTGTGCTGCCCGAGAGCTTTTGAGTTAATGGGAAATGGTGAGTAGCTGATCCCATTTGTCTTCTCAATATGATCTATGATTTCTTTATAAAACTTTCATATCTCCCCTAAATTGCCTTTGACATGAAATAGCCCAGTTTCTTAATCTATGTCCAGTCCCCCTTGCCATCTGTCCTATAACTCTTTCTGCTTCTCCTGTGCTCTTTGGAAGCGGGTGACAGGAACCAATCCCAAATGGCAGAATGGGGTGTTGGATCTCCTCCTGGTTTCTCCTCATTGTGCCGCCCTCCATGAGCTGAGCTGATGTTCTCCAGAGCTCCCCAGAAACGCACAGCCATCTCTGTTCCGAGTGGTGATAGCTAACATTGGGCTGGTTACTGCAGATACACGGCTGAAGTTGTTTTTTCTCCTGTATGATTTTACTCTCCTCTGGCTTTTGATCCCTCAGCGTGGCAAGATTCCGTTGCAATGCTCTTAAGTCAGTTCTACTTTTTCTGTCCTCAGCAAACTTTACTGCTTTATTATCAATTGCCCTTTCCAGATCACTAGAGCACACAACACACATTTCTGTGCGACTCCGCGGATAACAGCCTCTCACTGTGAAAGCCGATGGTTTCCCCCTGCCTTTTATCTCAGCTGCTACCAGACAAACGGGTTGACCTCTGGTTAAGACTGAAACAGCTCTGCCTTGTGGCAGCAAAGTTTCTTTGCTCGTGGTCCGTTACCAGCGGTCGTGTGGACTCGGTCAGAGAATGCCTGCCGAGGGGCTGTGCCAGACCCGCACCGATCCTGCGGCACCTTTACCAGTGCCTGATCCGGTCTTTGTTCTAGCTCCATCATGAGCAACGGACTGGAAAATGGGAAACAGCCAGTCTGTTGTTTTTAGGGTGTCCTTTGAGCCCCTTTTTACAACAGTGAAGCTTTCGCCACCTGGCACCCTCCCGAGAGTGAGGCGGACAGGTTGGCTGGTAGGTCAGGTCCAGGTATGCGTCCTGCGGTGCTGTAACACCTCCTCCCATGCGGAGGTGGCCTGGAGGGCAGCTGTGTCCTCGCGGTGGGGTCTGTGCCTGAGGGAGGGGGCCCAGGCAATGTGGAGAGCCCACGCTCATGTGAGCCCCAGATCTCTTAATTTGGGAATAAAATAAAAGTATATCTAGAAGCGCACAATACAGAATGACTGTACAGATCAAGGATGGAAATATTCTGGATATTCAGCCTTCCTTCCCATCATGATTAAAGACAATTAATTGCTGTAAGGCCACTTAGATATTTGCTTTCCAATTTAATTTTGAAATGCTCTACTGCCCTGTAGTCACAAGAAGAAACTGCTAACTATTGTGGGTAGAGCTGGATTATGACTTAATGGGAGATTAATGCCTTGTTAATCTGTATAGTAAAAAGTCTGTGTTGAAATGTAGAACATTGTGTGGTTCATAAGAGATAGCAAGTCTGGGCTTTTTTTTCCATGGTTTTTAGTATGTTCTTTTAGTTCCACACTGTCAGACAGCTTACGCCCGTTATATGCTCAATTCTTTCCATTTAACTTCTGAGGTTGCACTATGTCTATCTACTTGTTTTAATTGTTAGCTGCTTTCATTAAGCTGGTGTCTAAACTCACATTCTTCCATCTGTTCACACAAAGTATCGTTCTTGTTCCTTAGTTATCTAGTGATTCATGTATTTGAAGCTGACACGAGGAAAAACTGATAGAAGTATAAAAAAAAAAACTTCTGTTGTGCATCTTTGTGTTGATCTATTGTGAATCAGATGCTGGTTCAGTTCTTCCTGCTACGTAAGTTAATTGCACAGTGCGTTTGCCTGTTTTCTTATATTTGCATTGAAAACTAAAAAGAAAAAAACATTGCTTCTTATGTAAGTCATGTCAGTTATTTTCTGCTCTGAAGAGCAAGTCATTCTGTCCTCGATTCATAGTGGGTCTCATCCAAGACATTGGTATATAGTCTCAACTCCTATTGCAATAACAGCAGAAAAAAAATCCTTGAGAACTACTTACGTCTTAAAAATACTAAAACCAGGGAATACCTGTTCCTTGTGCCTCTATATCTCGAAGTTGCTTTCCTTGTGTATCTGACAATTTGTGAATCAACTTCCCAGTCACCTCGGTTGGCTGTTAGTTTCACCTGTTGTTCACTTGGGTCTTGCCAAGTGTCATGCTTCTCTTTGGAAGACAAGAGGGACTGCACACCTCTGTCGTGCAACCTGTCTTTGTAACTGCTGTCCCTACTGAAGGGAACCCACGGCGTGTCCCCTCCTACTCTGCCCCGGCCCTGCCTTGGGCTGTGCAGCTGGTCATGGCAGGACAACGTGCTCGTGATCCTTATGGGAGTGCAGCCTCTGGGGGGGGCGTGCAGTGCTTTGCGGAGATTCAGAACAGATTTGTTAATGACTGCCGGAGAATTACATGCTCAGAGAACTGTAACCATTGGTAACCAAGTTTGGATGCCTCACATAGCTTTCTGAGGCCATGGCATATTTCAGTTGTTCACTTTCTCCTAATTTCTCAACCAGAGAATGCAACTTTTTAAGGGAAATGTTGTTGTGCTTGAGTAAATAAAAGAGTCATGTTCGTTACTGGATTAAAGAGTGCCTTGTTTTGAAACTTTGGGAGCACATTTTCCTCCTGCCTCTTTGATCCTTTTCCCTTTAACTCCGTCACAATCACCTTATTCCACTTCTCTGGTTTCCACAGTGGTGGAAGTCCTGACTTTCCTCCCGTGACAGTGCATGGCTGGTAACGTTGCCAGGACCGTCCCTGGGAACAGAGCTGGAGAAGTGCGGTGCGCCTTCCCCAGGGAGGGAATAAGCATTTCTTGCTGCATGTAGGAACTTGCAGAATTTCAGTCAATATTTGCAAATTCTTCCTCTTCCTTCGTGCCATAGAATGGCTACTTGGGAGGGGAAGCATGGTTCAAAGATGGTGTTGGCCTGAGCATTGAGAGAGACATTCGTCGTGCTGTTATCCCTCTGGCCTGTAAACTGGAGGGAACATCTTGCCAGCTTCTCTGGGACAGTAATGGAGTCAAATTAGAGCAGAAACTGTGCAGATGTGTAATGTGAAAGCTTGAAATACATTGCTAGGTTGTAGAACTGGATATGGACAATTTTTTCCATAAAGAGGAAAAGATAATAGAGGAAGTTGTCATGAATAAACTGGAGCAGCACTGGGACATGTCTAGTGGATCAACACGGATAAGTTGCGAATTCTGGCGAGTCCCGTGACCCTGAGGATGTCAGTGGGGATGGTGATTCAGGCTCGGCAGAGTTTGAGTGGTTGTACAAGTCTCTGTGAGGAGCTACGCATGTGGCTGCGTACGGGGATGCGATGCTGGATGAGAGCTGAGAGCTGATGGGGTTTGTCACCTACGCCTGTTCAGCGGGACTGGGAGCAGGAAAAGCATGGAACGTCTCAAGGGCATGTTCAGAAGGGCCCACGCTCCTCTTCTGATTCCACCGAAGTGAGGCAGATGAAATAGCACGGGTGCAGGAAAGTTGTACTTTTATGGTTATATTTTAAGATCATCTTTCTGCTCTTTTAGCAAAAGATTCTTGATGTACATAAATGCTCTTGGAAACAAGGTCAAGTATTTGTATCTTCTGAGATTTCTATCCTTTTGTCTATGTGAGAAATTAGCCAGTAGCACAGGCAGATAGCTGGGGAACCTTGGGCTTCTTATTTTTGTAGAATTATATTTAAACGTGGTCTGTGTAAGTCTTCTGGGAGGAGAGAGTCTCGTCTTGCCCACAACTCAAACATTGATCTTGTCTTTGAATAGATTTAGCTGCACTGTTTTTCTGGTTGTTTTTTTTTTTCCCCCCTGCATAAGGGCTTGAAATTTGGCAGCATTTAACCTTGGGTGAGCGATGGCAGCAGACACAACGCTAGGAAAATCTGAAATATGAGGCTGAAGGGGGAGGGAGTACAGATTCCACCTCTCGGTAGGACCCCTTTGAATCTTGTTAGCAGCAGAGACGTGTGAAGTCTTCATTCTTGCTGACCAGTGGGTTACTCCCAGCTCTCATGGTGTTGTCCGTTTGACTTCCGTCACGCATCACCCAACAGCCCAAATTTGTTCCAGCCCAGAGAGTCTCGGTGTAGGAAGACTTGGCTGGAGCAACTGATCTCGGACGCAGGCTAGCGCAGGGCTGTTGGAAGTAACGGAGAGCAGAGAAACCTCTGCCTGGTGCTGCCAGCATGGTGCTTCCCCTGCCCCAGCACTGACCGCTGCCACCGAGCAGGGAGAGCACGAAGCCTCGGCCGAGAGATGGGGGAAGAGTCTGATGGAGCTGGGACTGGGAGGCTGTGGGGGCTAATGCTGTAGCTGGCAACCCCATAGGAAAGAAAGCGGGACTGAGAGCAGGGGGGTAAAGCAGGAACTGGGAGAGGGTGAAGGAGACGTGTGGACTGGGAGGATGCGTCAGTGAGGCTTTGGGAACTGGCACGGTGTAGTGAGTGTGAGCCACCTTGGGAGGAGCAGAGGCGGGCAGAGGATGCAGCGGAGGGGAGCTGTGGGCACTCCTGGGGAGAGCTCCTGGGATTAGGTGGCAGTGGGAGTCTGGAGCTGCCGAACAGTGAGGGTACGGGAACTGGGAAAGGGTGAGAGTCAGGACCACAGTAGGACAGCTGGAAGGAGCTGGGTTGAGAAGCACAGGCTGAAGGCTCTGTACCTGCTGGGGCAGTGTTTCTCAGCTTTTTTTAAAGGAATGATTAAAAAAGGCAACAGTTCAAGTGTGGTAGGACAAACATACATTAAAAGGTTTTTTAGGATGTAATGTTTTTGGGTGTGGACAAGTTTTTCTTCATGTGCTCTTCCGCTTCTTCCAAACTGAACATAGTGTTTCCATCAGAAGTTTGTGTGCCTGTCTCATGTGACTTCTGTGAGCTCAGTATTTCCGAAGGAGAAGAGGGAATGTTTATCGAGCCATCTTGGTCTCCAGGACTTTCTAGTCTCCAGTGGGCATGAAAATTCTCTGGAAGTATTGAGTTCAACATGCTCCTTTCCCTGCTCCTCCCAGCTTGTCATCTGGTGGCCGAATGCTTTTGCTTTCAGAAGCGATAATAATGTGGTTGGGTTGTATTGAAACTTTTAACCCAAAATTTTTTTATTTATGTTCTTCTTTGCATAATGTCTTCTCACAGAAACAGCTCTGTGGGGAACAGGGCTGATTTTCATAGGTCTGTGAACTTGCAGTTGTGGGCAGTAGTTTCGAGCAGTGTATTCAGAACTAATAGGAAAAATGGGGTTAGAATCTTTCTATCAGTGATGTAGAAAGAAAAAAGGACATCCAGCAAAGTAAAATGGTCTCTGAATACAACAGAAGAAAATACCGATCTTCAAGCGGTGGCACCCCTAAAGCCAGGCGAGCCAACCGTCAGACTTGCCTGCCAGCATGACTTCCAGCCAACTCTGGTTGCAGATAGGCTCGAGGTGGTGCAGGGCCCCTTTCATTCTGGAAATAAGTGACTGTCTTAGCTTGGTCAAAGTGAGGTTACAGAGCCTAAGAGGCTCCTCTGCCATCCTTTTCTCACCCTGTGTTCACGGTGCTCAGAGGAATACCCTTGGAGCTGTTCAGAACTTGCAGTGACAGTTTTGATCAGCTCCTCTCTCAAGCAAT
Source organism: Aptenodytes forsteri (assembly GCF_000699145.1). Lineage (NCBI taxonomy): Eukaryota > Metazoa > Chordata > Aves > Sphenisciformes > Spheniscidae > Aptenodytes > Aptenodytes forsteri. Next base: position 2,380,146 of record NW_008794603.1, on the reverse strand, counting down.
CTGCAAAATACCAGAATATGGATAAAACTGTCAGTTATCTACTGTGGATGACGTCATAAAGACCATTTCCCATTTTATTTTTAGACCATGAGAAGGAGGAGAAAAAAACCGCATAATGACGTGTCTGAAACACTGAAGACACTTGTGACAGTCTTATATTCATTTCCTCAAGTAATGCTTTTATTTTGCAGTATTGGTTATGATGTGTCTGTTTTTCTTCTGCTAGATCTCTTATTTATTTGGATCTGATGAGTCTTGCTCCTGGCATCTCTTCTAGGACTACAGTAATGTCTTTAAGGAAGAGATTCACCTGTTCTGTTGCTGGGTGATTGATTGTGCTCACCATACCGAGAGAAAGCCGAAGCAGACAGACAGTGATATGGTTCCTAGCGTACCCTGCATCCAGGATAAACACGAACATATGGTGCCAAGGAAGTTTGTTGTGAGCCTGAGCTGAAGATAAACACTACAAGCTGTTATTTCAGAAGGGTAGCACAGGATGAAGATTGTTGTAAAGAAAACAAATAGTGTCATAGAAACAGAAATCGGATTCACACTGACGTCTGTCAGGACTTCTCTGCTCCTCCAGAGACTCTGAGATTAGTCCCTGCTACTCCTGCCACGTGGCGAGTGCTGCCGCAGCCATCGGTCATCACACCTTCCTCCTCAGCCGTGGGTGCGGGACACCCCCCGCCCCCCCCCCTTCCCAAATAAACAGAATGGATTTATGGATAAAATTACTTTTTTTTTTTTTTTTTTAAATACCCTAGCTCCCATAAGCAGAGCAATGTTCAATCTTGCAGAGTTATAACTGACCTGGGAAGGTGTACAGAATGCATTTTGGGGAGCCTGTGGGTGGGATAAGAACTGTCTAAGTCAAAAGTTGAAGAGATCAAGTCTCTGTACTCTAAAATGAGGGTTTTTTTACAGAAACAATCATATAAAGTGGAATTAAGGAAGTGTTTCCTGTAGAAATTGCTCTCAGCCTGAGGTTAAGATGTCTTGGTTATTGTATCACTGCTAATATGGGCTCCTAAACTTGGCACGAAGCAAGCAAAAATTGTTTGTTATGAAGCAGGTGAAGAAAACAAGGAAGGCAAAAAAAAATTATTTTTGGCATCTGGTGTTTCACTGAGATGATGTGGCTTTGGTTTCCTCCTCTGCTTCCAAGGAAGAGTCAATAAAGCCTGAAAAATGTGGTAGTTATTAAATGTGTTTCTATTTGATTTGGTAAAACATGAAGATATGGTTAAAAACATGCAAAAAGCTTAGAAGTCATCAGACTTTTGCACCAAAAGAAATTGGGCAGCTGTTTGTGTGCCTGAAAAAGGTGCATCATCTCTGAAGACATGGGGAGGAAAAGTCTGTAGTTACTGCCCGTGTCTGTCTGTAGGGCGTAGGGTGGTGTGTGCCGGGACTTTGCATCTTGGCGATCCCTCAGACTTGTTGCTCTAACCCAGTCGGCTCTGGCAAGGCGTGCGTATTGCTAGCGCGGGGCAGGGGGGGTGGCTGGCACAGGTGGGGGGTGGCCGTGTTTCAGGAAGTCAGCACAGCTACCTAAACAGCGGCTGTTGATATTATTTAAAATTCAGCACATAATGAATGTAGCTGTGTCTAAAGAGACATCTTGAAATGGAGCACGTGCCCATGTGTTTGTCCTGAGCATTGTCTGAGGTGTTGTCTTGAGTCCATGGGAGCTGAGAACATAAACCTGAAGACTTGAACCTCCGTCTCCCCACCTAGGCAAAAGGCAGCTTTCACAGAAACTTCATCTTGGGGTGGTCAGTCTTCTCCACCACGCGAGATGGATGCTATACACTTCCCTGTGACCAAGGACCACCTGGTTTAAAAACTTGTCATCTGTGGGTGTTGGGGACCTGTGCTATCGGGGGCCTCCCAGGACTGGCTTCCTCCTGCAGCCCAGGAGCCCGTTCACCGGCATAGGTGATGGCCCTGGCACGGGACCTGAGCTGGAGCTCCCGCAGGGTGCTCATGGTGAACCAGCTAGCCTTGGCTGACTGGCAAGAGAAGCTGGCACGGTTGCTGGGGGGGGCTCTGTCTTCCCGGGGTCTTCTCATGAAAGCTGGAAACCTCTTTTTCAGGTCTGAAGTGCGTGTGCCAGCTGTGCGAGCACACCAACTTCACCTGCCAGACGGAGGGCGCCTGCTGGGCTTCTGTCATGCTGACCAATGGGCGGGAGGAGGTGATCAAGTCCTGTGTCTCCCTCCCGGAGCTGAACGCGCAGGTCTTCTGCCACAGTTCCAAGAACATCACAAAGACTGAGTGCTGCTACACCGACTTCTGCAACAACATCACCCTCCGCCTGCCCGTTGGTAAGTGCCATCCGAGTGCAAAATGCTGTTCAAGCACTTGTGTGACAGCTTGAGAGTGCAGACATACTGTGCAGAGGACGTGACCATGAGAGCCAGCTAATGGGGATTTTAAAGGCTGTCTGTAAAACAGTAGCTATTTTTTTCCCAACTTGTTTCAGACAGGAAAATCTAAACTGCAACTCTATTTGGGGAAAAGTGAATTTCTTGCATCTCCTAAAGGTACTCCAAATGCTGTCTTTGATATCCCACGAGGCATTAACCGTGAAGATGAAAGGAAGTGTCTGAAGGAAACAGACTTGTAACCTCACAGATTTTATGGGCTGGAATATCTTAAGGGAGTTTGTGATTTGAATTGGCATTAGTCTAGACGTTAGGAAGATGATGTCTGATGTACTGGGGACTTTCCATAGGGCATGGATCAGCAGTGTATAGCAGCTGTGAATTAGCAGTTGTGAGGAGCTGAGAGCTGTTAACTGGTGCATCACAAGGAAGTAATGAAGACCTTGCACTGGCTGAAGTTTTACAGTTTCAAACATCTCTGCTTTTAAAAGACCTGCTTTAGATGGCTCAGGTAAGAATTCAGACTAGAGATGTTTGGAAAGAAGGCAGTTAGTTGTAGGTGCTGACTGTGAATTGTGTATGGGAAATGCACCCTTGTGTTTTCGGACAGACAAGTGTCTGGGTCGGCGGTGAGGTTTGACCTCTGATGGGGCAGTCCCCTGGCATGTGAAGAGCCGCTCTGCTTGTTGTCCTTGGCCAGTCTGTGTCACCGAGTGCCATGTCTTTGTGATCTGGATTGATGAGCAATTACTGCAGCTTATGTTGGCGTGCCTGTGCATTAGAAGCAAGGGGTTTGCAGTGGCTCTGTTGTGGTCAGGAAGGCAGATGTGTCCTCCCTGTTGATACGGGTCATACTGCACGTAGGGTCTTCTGCTGGGGGGTGAGAGGGGTAAAGGACACCAAGTCGTTGCTGGGGGACATCTTTGGCTGATGCCGTTTCAGCAATCTTCGTAGTCTGTCTTGAACTTTGGGGTTCTGCAGTTCGTTTTAGCAGCTTGTAAGGCAGCTCTTCTTCAGTGTTAGATTGGTATCATTGATCCTTGCCCAGCAGGGATGAGAAAGTGTAAGATTCCTGGTCCCAATTAGAGGGAGGAAAAAGATTTGCACTTCCAGGAGCTCTGTGTATTACACAGCTGGTGCAGTACTTGAGTCTGCCAGACTCAAAATTGTGTAATGAAGTTGATTCAGTGCTTTTTAAAAATAAATATTTATCCTATTTTTAGGTTTAATTATTTGACTCTTCTTTCCAAGATTTGTGTTTAATCCAGGCTTTTTTGAAAAAGCTGTAAAAATATACAACTTTATCAGATGATACCTTTTTATATACTTACACCAGTGAGAGATGTTACAGGTAAGAAAGATGCAAATTAATACATAATTTACAATTATAACTTGCATTTAAGCTGCTATCTTATAGTACTTAACAGAATTTAAAAGGCTGTTACTGGAAGCACTTGCTATATCATATAAGATACAGGAGGGCAGACCGTGGGGGAGTTGCTGTGGTAGCCTTGGGGACCCTCATCTCCCGGTGCAGACAGGCAGATGCTGGATGCTGCCAGAGGAAGGTCAGTTCCCACCAGCCTCTCTGAAGGAGCCAGCCTAGGTAGAAGCCTGACAGCTGGGAGGTCTGTACCCCGGTATCTAATCTCACCTGTTGCTTGGGGCAGGAATAAGGATTATTTAAGTATTTTTCTTTCAGTTGACAACAGAAGGGAGATACTGATAGTAGTCATGCTCTAAAATGTAGAAATAAAATACCATGCTTTTTTTTTTTTTTCCCCCCCAATTTGGGATGCTGGAATCTTGGGAGAAAACTGCTATTTATAGAGGAGCGGTGGAGGCATGTCTGTCGTCCTAGCGCTTGAACTGGTTGTTGCAAAACCTCTGGTTTCATATTTCAGTACCAGAGAAAATTACTCACTTAATTTTTAGCCTGAGCCCTTTGCTCTAAACATTTGGGGGAATTCACGTTAGCTGAAAATTGAAAGTGCTAATGTTATTTGTTTGCTGGTCTTTTCTGACAGCCCTTCTTCACATAATTCATATTATAGGAAAGCTTCATTTGGGCCCCAGTAAAAATAAACTTTCCAAGGGGTATAGCTGGGTATGTAGGTGAGGGAGCTGGGCTGCATGAGCCTGTGCTGTCCTGGGCTGCCGCTGCAGCACCTGTGTTCTTCGCGTCAGGAGGTTTCGAGCCGGAGGTGTACCTGCCGTGCCGGCGGCGGGCTCTGCTGTGGGGGAAAACAGTTTGAATGCCATTGCCTAGGCTGCGTTTGTAGGTGTGTTCCTGTGCTTAGGAAATTGCTGTTTCCACAGCGAGTTTTTAGGCAACTGCTTGCTCAGCTTGCATTTTTCCTTCTTTCACTTTTGGTCTTAATATGGCACTCAGAAATCCAAATCTAGATCTTGGGTTCCTCTCTGACTGAGGGCAAGAAATTTAAAGTGGAGGCACCATAGCAGGTAACCAGCACTGGAACTGTCAACTGGTCTGACAAAACATGGAGGCAGTTCTAGGTTTAGTAATTAGTCCGTTATCTTACTGACATTGTAAAAGATTTTGTTTCCGCTACTGAGTACAGGCCACGCCAGGACTCGCACAGCTGGGACTTGCTGCGCTTGAACTGTGCTGGTGCAAGGCCCCAGGTAGGATTGCTTGGCCCAGAGGTCCGTGTGTAAAGCCACCTCTTCCTCCGGCATGTCACTGTGTACCATTATACGGCTTGTCTCGTGTTGGTTGGTTGTCCCTCGCCAGCCGTGGTGGGTAACTAAGCCACTGGGTCTGTTTATTAGTCCCTAACTTGGCACACAGGCTCTCTGGTCTTGAAATACACCTGCTTTGTCAAGGTACTTATTTAAGCCAGCCCACCTCCCACGACCCTCTCTTTTAAAGAGTAATAATACATGCAGTTTGACACTTGGTACAGACATCTAGATATGGAAGTTCTCTCTCTTCCCCCCCCATCATGCAGATTCTAGTTTAAAAGTTTAAAAGTAGAGCACGTGGATATGAAAAGCTTGCCTTTAGGCAGGAGTGAATCTCACAGAGGAGGAGAAGCCTTGAGAAGGTCCAGTGTGGTGCACATCCCTGCCAGATGAGGCAGGAGCTTCTGCAGGCTCTTCCCTGTTACTGCAGCTGCGCTTAGCTGGGGACACAAGCCCGTCCCTCAGCTCTTCTTCATGCTGACCTGCTTTGGCTCGACTGTGTGTTAATTACCAAGGGCTTACGCTGTAAATGTATGAAGAGTGACTGGAAAACAATAGTGTGACTTGCAGCATGAGGATCTCGGAGAGCAGGAAGCAGTTTGGGTTTTTTTGATTGCCCGTGCATGAATTTCTGTAGTAAAACTGTAGATGGCATTGCGTGCCTCAGTCAGCAGCAGAGCTCTTGTTACTGTGCCGTGCATGAGGGGAGGTTGTTCTTGTTTTGAGTTGTTGGGTTTTTGTGGTTTGGGGTTTTTTTGCAATGTATGAAAATATACATTTCTAAGGACAGATTCAACCTGGATACCTGCTTTTTATATACTCATTGTTGGCAGGGATTTCATTACAGTATTTTGCATTAACAGGTGCTAAGTTTCAAAGCGCAGGATTAGTTTGCAGTAATTAGGGCTTTTCTGGGTTACCCTGACTTTATTTCCAGGTTTCTACTATTTTAACTGGGATACTTTCTGCCCCAGCGGGTGACTTGAGGTGACCTTCCCCTGTCAGTGGGATGTCGTAACAGGGCTGCAGAAAACGACCTGCGTGCCTCTTCCTCGACGGACCTTTCTGTGAATCTCTCTCTGTATGAGAAATTGCCTCTGTGCACCTCAGCATGTAACAGACTGTTTTGAGGAGCTGCTAATAGATCTAGAAGACTTCTTCCTGTTGTAGACTTGTGTCTCACAGGATTTTCAGGGCATGTTTCAGATCTGGGAGACAGTGCTTGTGATCTCTCTCCCCACCCCACTTGTGAGTGGGATTTACCCCACTCACAAGCCTGTTCATAGATGGTGGACCTTTACCTGCAGCCCTGGAGCAGAATGCTGGAGCTTCTTATAACCTGATGCTTACATTCGGTTATTGTGGAGAGTGGTGTTTGGCCCCAGGAAGAGTAAATACAGGCTGGGGAACTTGTTTCCCATCCCTTCTCCAAAGCAGCGAAATTGATGTTGACTTCAATTACCTCCTTAGGTGGAGGCAGTGACTCAGCAGCTGTTGAACCAGAGCCTGAAGGCTCAGGCGCTTTACATTTATTACCAGATATAGTTAACAGGACTTTCTTGGGCTCTGGTGTCTTTGTCTGCATGTCTATAGATGTGTGGAGAAAAGTTCATGCTGCTACTCATTCTAACCTCTTGATCTCGAAACACCTAGTGACGCTGGATATTAAGTCTCCATCTTTACAGACGCTGAAAATTGAGGCTGGATGGGTGCAGGTGGGTTTGCAAATTTGTCACAGGATTCTGGGCTTTCTGACCAGGCTGCTTTCAGAGGCTGGCTAAAGAAAATGTCGGCCTCTCTGAGAAGAAACATGAGGATGTGTTCAGTGTGTACAGCCACACGTCCGTGAGTTGGTTGGAAACTTCAGCACAGCAAAGAATTCTCTGGTTTTAGCGTTTTCACTTGAAAAGTCCCTCTGTCATTCCAGCAAAAGGCAGCACACAGCAAGAACGGTCTCCTCTCTGCTCTGTTTTGGGTGACCTGGCACGGCAGCATCTCCAGAACTTGAGATAAAAAGCGTATGATTTCTGTTCTGTATTTGCATAATGGAAAATGAGTCAGAGGAGAAAGGAGGCTTTATGGAACAAGATTAAGCTAATAGTAGGATTAACAAACTGTATAATAAGTAATTTCCAGCTCTCTTCTTTATTCCTATTGCCCAAACTGGACAAAGGCACAAATGGCCCTCGTATCACCTACAGTGGCACACACTGGGATGAAAGAAAGGGAAATATAATAGAATTCCTAAGACAAAAATCCCTTGAGTATATACGTATGGCCAAGAGAGATGGATGGTACCGGTTAGACTAATTGTTGGGCAAGATTCTCATATTTTGGTTTTTTTTTTTTTTAATATCGTGTGTAGGTTTTGCATGGACAAATAATTACTGTTCATTTACCTGTTTGAAAATGCCTAAAGACGTTAAAGCCCTTTTAGGAGAATTGTATACATGGATATGTTAGTATTAAAGAAGTCAGACACTACTGTACCAGAAGTTTTATAAGGTACATATTAATCCAGAAAATGAGAAAAATCAGCCTTCAGCTAATAGCTTTCTGAATAAAACCCAGTGTTTGAATATAAATTGTAAGGGAAGTCTCTTCTAATTGTTTATGGACCTTGAGAGCTTCCCCAGGTCCTGAAGGGCAGAGAGATGCGCAGGCTGTGCTGCAGGGTGCGGTTCAGGGCAAGGCTCTGGCTTTCCCTCTCTTTTACTTTTGGCGTTCCTCGTCTGTTATTGAACAGGGTGAAAAGGTCTGACTTTGTTTTCCCAGCATGGACTCGGTCCGAGAATAGAGTTAGAAGGAAGGTCCGGACAGTGGGTGAAGAGGCAAACCACAATTCTCACTAACTCTCCTAAAATGTTAGTGATGGATAAAACCAGGGAGGATGGGGAATGGAGCAAAAAAAGAAGAGGGGAAATATTTTGGTATTTTTTTTCTCTCTTCTGTGTGGCCGCTTTGTTTCCTCTTAACCGATGGTCTCTGAACGCCACTGCTAGAGTTCAGCAGCCAACATCTAACAGTTCGTGTTACTACTCTGCTGCAAAACGGTAACAGAAACTTCATTTAGCTGACTGTTTTCTGGTTTGGCTTTTTAATGAAAAAGATGAGCTTGCCTGCTGTGGCACGGACAGCCTCGGATGGAGGTCAGGACTCAGAAAAAAGAAGTAGGGAGGAAGAGCTGCTTGTGACCAACTTCCATCTGGATCTAGTGCCTTCCAGCCTTCCAGGGGTGGGCCTGGTCAGGGTGCACTGGAGAAGATTTGATCGCTGGGACCTGTGTAGGCCAGTGTGAGAAGTGCTTCAGTCCAGTAACAGCTGGACTGAACACATCAGCCTCTAAATTACGGACGTTCTCTTTCTGGCTGTTAGGAGGTTAGCTGTCTGTGACACAGAACATGGGCTGTCAGCTTGGGTTGTGGCCAGAGCTGCTCAGAGACTGAAATAGCTGCATGAGACGCACTAAACCTGTCTACTCTTCGTGTCGGTGCAGTTCAGTGCTGCTCTGTGGATGTCTCGTTCTGCAAATAGTTCACATGCTTTTGTCCATCTTGGCTCTGGAGGGATTGGTAAGAATACTGCCATGCAAAGAGAAAGCAGGGCTGGGTACAGGCGAGGGGGGGAAATAGCAATTCCGATAATGCATCTGTTTATCTCGTAGCTGTATCCCTGATGGGTTTGCTTGAACTTCTGGATCCTTAAGCAGACCTTTTCCAGCTGATTTCTGAATGTCCTGAAAGGGGTGATGGGGTCTGTAGTCATGGTGAACGCTGGAAAAACTTAATTTTAGACTCTAGTCCAAATTGTGTACTTTTGAAATTGTTTAAAAGTATTCTGTATGTCTGACTAGAGCCCCCCATTAGATGCAATATATTTTCTTACTACATTGGAAAGAATACGTAATTTTTTTCCCCGAGTAGCTTAGGAACTTAAATGTGCATAGTTTAGGGCTTTTAGAAGTCTTAAGGTGCCCGTTATATGTCAAAAGCAAGGCAAATGTGTGTGAGAATGTCTCTTCCATTGGAGGGTAAAAAATCCTTCCTCTTTTTGTTGCCTAAAAGTACTCTTTTGTTTACACAACTTGGAATATAACTATACCATATTGTGAAATTGCTAAATATTACCAGATGTGCTATTTTTGTTTCACACATGGCAACATGTCTTCAGCTTCTATTCTTGATTAGTAAGTCATTGAATAGTACATTTGAAATCAGATTGCAAAATGTTATGATTAATGGTGTTGATTTGATGCTTTTAGGTAGTCATGAAGGATTTTCTTATTTCCCAGGGAGTTTAACATTGCACAACTGCTTGTAAACGTTACCACACCTATTTGGTGATGTCGCCATTAATTACAGTTTGTACCTTGCGTGTCATGTATTTTGCACTTGTGCTGTTTGTCACTCCTTCTGTGTGTGGTTTGTGCTGTGGGAAGCCCCAGGGATCCCCAAGGGGTCATGGTGTGCAAGCCCAGAAATGGGCACGGCTGCGGTGCTGGCTGCAGGACATGGTGCTGCAAGGGGTCAGGATTGAAGATGGCCTACAACCAACTGTAAAGCAGAAATCACAGCGCTGGTACTTCTCAAGTCTCCTGCGTGTGCTCTATGAAGAACTGGAAAGGGTTTGAGTAGTTGCCACCAGCCTTGATCTGCACTTTGTCTTTGGTACAGACAGTAGACTAAAGGATGACAAAGGAGGTTTCCGGTGGACTCCTTCCAAGAAACTTCTCTAGACAGTCAGGATCTCTTCATTTCCCAGGAACTCGGTGGAGACCCTGTGCAAACTGGCCCGGACACCTCAGCTTCCAGTCTCACTGCTAACTTGCCTTCTGCACTTGAGCGCTCTCAACTTAGCAGCATCTCAGGAGACCTGTAAGCATCACTGAACTTGATCTTATTCTGAACAACTGTCACTGCATAAGTCATAAAGCTGGCGTCTGTTTGTATTCCTGGTGCTGGATGTCACCCTCCTGAGTGGATGTGAGAGAGTCTTTGAATTTTGCTTCTGCTTCGCTCGGACGTCTCGCTCTGCAGCCCCAGAATGGCCATGAGTGTCTTTGTCTCTGTGCTCCCTCCTCCATCCTCTTGCGTTGGCCAAGGTTTCTCCTGCTGCTTGCCCCAGAGTGTCAAAATGAGCTTGCTGGCCTGCTGTGCTCACTGTGTCCCTGCTAGACCTGCCGCTTTTTCCTGCCTGTCCCGCTGCTTGCCTGGCTCCCAAAATGCCATATGGGAGGGAAATATCTCTAAAAATTAAGTTCTGATGCAGTTCTCACAAAGCCTGCACCGCAGTTCTTTAATGATACAAACTGTGCTCATATACGTTTTCAGTGAAAATGTGTCAGATCACTTTTCTGTTAAAATTCAAGACCTTTTTTCTGATAAAAATGGTTTTGTTGCTTTTTTTTGAAGACGTACTGAGCATTTTTTATGAGCCCCTTAAAATTCTGCTATAAAACCTGTTTCGGTGGTTTACAATGTACAAACAGTGCACTGCAAGTTACAAATTGTCATGTCCCAGAAGCCTAAACCGCATTGTTGTCTCACTTAATTCTGTTGGCAAATCTATAAACCGAATCTAGATTTGCAGAATGTATGGACAAGGTAGTGTAGGCATAGCCAGTACAATAATACGGCTTTAATATTAAAAACTCTTCAAAAATGGGTACTTTCTTTTAGGTTCATCGTGAGTCGGGAGCATGTCCTGCAATGAAAAGAGTGCTTGTGGAAATGCACATTTCTCAACTCGCCTTGCTCCACGCCTCAATGCTTTGTGCTTGTTGTCATCACCCAGTTACTCCGTTAGCTGCCAGTCTGAAATCATGACCTGTGCAGTCTCTCTAAATGCAGGGTGAGATGTTACTGCAGCAATGTGATGTGCAACTGGTTCAGGAACAGCTAAGAAAAGCTAAGCGAAGTAATTTATTGTGCACTTAGTGAACTTGGCTTTTCTCCTATTCAAAGTGTCTCTAAAGCCGCTTCCCAGTTCCTGGGAAGTTTTATGTATATACATGGGTATGTATATAATTTTAAAATAAAAAGAAAGCCAACAGTAACTGTTACTCTTTTTTGCCTGTACAGGTGCGCCACCTGTAACATCCAGACTGCAAAGAAACAGGCTTGAAAGTAAAGAAAAAGAGAACAAACCTGGAGATTTTTAAGAAGTTGCTTCTGGAAAGAGTGGTGCTCTGGAATGGAGGGAGCTGCGAAAAAAGAAGGAAGAGAAGGAAGGAGCTGGAAGGACTGGGAGGGGGATACAGGACAGCAGTGAGCGTACGCTGCGAGGAGGGACTGCTGTGACCTGGCAGCAGACCGTGCGATGATGAAGTGCAACGACTCTCCAGCAGAAGACAATGTGGGCGTACGGCGGGGCTCAGGCACGAGCAGCAGGCACAGGTGAAGGATGTCCCACCAGGACCACTGCTTGCTCTCTGCCTGCCTGTTGATGTTCAACATGTGCAGCATCCACAGGCTCTGCAGGCGCTTAAGATCACTCACTGCTAGGAGCAAATACTTTCCCGCAGGGCTGCTTGTCACTGCTGCTTGCAGAAGGGAGAATTGCTGCTCTGGTTCAGGGCACGGAGTTCGCGTGCCAGCCTGCGAAGATGCACTTCTGAGTCTCTCTCTTCCCACTGGTTCGGTTGTTGCTGTTCAAAGCTTCCTGATTATTTTCTTTTTGATACTGTTTGCACTGGCCTAAAAACAATAAAGTTTCAGATTTTGTTCATTTCATGTTATGTTGTTTTTCAGCAGTTGGTGGAAAGAACTGACATTTTATAGTAAGTATCTTGTGCATGTTTGTCTTTAACAGCAACTGCCGATAGATAATGAATCTGCTTAGATCTGCAGGTGAGGACATTGATTTGGGTGATGCACTTAGAAGTGCTGTGGTTTGCATGCCAAACACCCAGGGGACAGCTCCTCACCCTGGCGCATCATACCAGCTACGTACCCTGCTGCGTAGCGCGGCAGTCCTCCTCTGCAGCCTTCAGCATGCACAAAGCTGGCGCCTCGCAGCCGTACGCAGCGTCTCAGCCATGCGGTCCCGTGTGGCAGGAGCAGCTCTGCAAGGCGCGGTGCCCAGCGACAGCACCAAAGCTCATATGATAGAGGATATGTACCTACTGCACTTCATACCTGCCTCAGGGGAAATCTCTGCCGTATGGAAACGTAATTAAAACCGGCTTAGGAAATCACGGTGTACTGGTTAACAAGCAGCAGTTGCAAGGAGGAATCCTGCTTGCAAATCCTTTTACAAATCTACCAGATAACCGCTTGAGTGTCCTGTTGAAATCTGTTAAAGGAAAAGCCCGTGGGCAAGACATAACAACTTTGTTTTTAGAATGGTTTGAATTGTGCGCTGTGAATGGACATGGGGCCTTCTGTTGTTACATTTTATTTTCTTTTCTCACTTAGTTTAAGTGCATAGTGCTAAAATGTAAGGAAGAGAAGAAAAAGGAACAAGTTAACTTTGCACAGCTAACTTTGCTCCTGGCACTTCGGAATGATGGAGTGCGTGGCTTGGCAAGGTCCTTTGAAGAAGTACTTCTATTGTAATATTAACTGGAGGAAAGTAACAGTCAATGCTGAGGGCCATCAGGCTGCTGCTTCTGAGCTGCGTCTTCGCTGAAGTGACTTGGGAGTCTCAGTTACTCTCAAAATTCAGATTTCAGTGTACACATTGCTTAGCATTTGCCTAAAGGGAGAGAGGGGCTTTTTGTTTTCTAGAATGGCTAAGGGGTGACTTTGCATGGTGTGGAGTTCATGATTCTTAAATCTTCTGTAGCCTTTAGATCCACTGTTTGGTACTTGTGATTCTGAGTGTTGAAGGTTTTTTTTGGGGTTGTGTTTCTGTTTTATTTTGGGGAGGGTGTTGGTTGATTGTTTTGGTTTTGTGTTTTTTTTTGTTCTTTTTTAAGCTTATTTACAATTTTGGGGGCATTAAGGGATTTTTGTGTGTGTGCATGTGCAAGTAAATACCTTAATAATGTATTCCTATAGCTTCTTGATATGTTTTTTACCCCTATAGTTTTAAAATGGAAAATGATCTAGGACAGTCCCATTTCTTGACCCTTGTGAAATACAGCTTCATGAACACAAGTTCCAAAAGTGTTCCGTCTTAGAAATCCTTTTAATGCCTCATTTACTAGAACTTTGTATTCCCATATGCATTAAGTGTTGGGAAATTGTTTTTTCTGGGGATTTGTTTTCAGGAGGGACAGTGTGCTGAGAAATTTATACACAAACTTTCAAGTGTGGGAAGGGCACTGCGCCCACTGGTTGTAAAGCCAGTAAGGTGTCTCTCACTGAATGCAGGTTACCTGTGTGTGGAGCTGCCGTCTGTCCTAGCGCATGCGAAATGCAAGTTGCTGGCTGTTGCGGTGGTGGTCATGCTGGTGCAGCCCCGTGCACCAGGCTACGTCTCGGTCTGGCTCCCGCAGTGAGCTTGCTGGTCCTATCCCTTGATCTTCTGCAGTGGGGAGGTGGGGGATCAGCTAACTGCAGACAAATGGCATTTTGACAATGCAACAGATTAAAAATGTGTACTTTGTAGGGTCCCTGCTGCATTTTTGAAAGGAAATGTTTTGCAAGGAAATATTCTTCAGGTGTTTTCTGTCTTGAATGGTACTGAGAGGTGGGGTAGGACTAGCTGGAGAAGCTGGTGGCCAGGACACGTTGTGCTGTGAGAAGTCTGTGTGGGTTTAGTAAGAGAGAAGTGGAGATAAAGCCGGACAGTACCCTGCGGGGGGGGGTCAGCATGCCTGAGGTGCTTTCCCGGGGCTGTTCCTGGGGGCAGGCGCGGCGATGGTCTGTAGGGCACCTTACCTCCAGCTGTGCTGCCACCAGCCACGTGCTGCTGAACGTCTCCACTGGTGTTTCCTTGAGGAACTGCTGGTGGGGCGTCCTCTCTGAGATGGTGGTGTTCAGTGGTGATCACAGTGCTAACCTGAGTCCAAGCTACCTGCAGAAAAGGTGTTGGGGGAAGAGACTCCATAACTTACAGAAATGTGGTCTGTCTCGCTGCTGCCAGTCCCGGTCAGGACGACTGTGGGAAATCATTAAATCTTAATACGCTGTTGCTCCACAGCCCTTCACTTACCGCCTTTTTCCCTCCACCCTGCTCTCCCTTGTTGTCTTCCAAAAGCATCAGAGTCTCCCGGCAGAGCCAGCGCGGGACCTGTGGTGCTGGCGGTGACAGTGGCGGTGCCGGTCTGCGTCCTCTCCCTTGCGGCGGTGCTGGCGGCATGCACCTGCCAGGGCCAGCGCTGCACCCGTGGCAGGGTGAAGCAGCCCAACGTGGAGGAGCCCCTCTCTGAGTGCAACCTGGTGAACTCCGGGAAGACGCTGAAGGATCTCATCTACGACATGACGACCTCCGGCTCTGGCTCTGGTACGTGGGGGCTGCCCAGCCGCCCTGCCCGCCGCCCTCGCCTCGGCGCGGCTGCCATTGCTTCGCTGCCAACTTTTGGAGCAAATTTTCTTGATGCTTAAACCAAAGGGAAATGTGCCACCTTGCTTGTAAGGCGATGAAGAACATTGCCTGCAGGGCAGAGGGTGCAGGTGGGGGTCTTATCTCAGAGGCTTTTATGCTGGTGACAAGTTTTATGTCAAGGGAGGTTTTGTGCTGATATGCTTGGCCACGCCTTACAGTGGCAATAGGGCTTTGTTTGCTCTTTTTCTGTCAAATTACAAAAGTTCGATTCTTTGTTTGAATGGAAGAGTTAAAAAAGTTAATTCAGAAGTCAGTTTCAAGTGTGAAACAAAACATTGCTGGCTGATGTGGCATAGCTGATAATAAAAGGTACTAAATTTAACTGAATGAGTCAGGATGCCACTCCTGAAAGTTTTATAGCAGTGCCAGAATAACGTTACTCCAAATTCCCGTTTTGAGCAGAACGCCAACCTTTTTAATATTTTTCCCATTTCTGATATCCTATCTACTATGATGCCTCCATTGCTATTGAGAACTTCTTAAATCAAAGAAATGCAAAAATGAGGTGGGAATTTAAAAATTCCAGCTCATCAGGCTGGTGGCATGGCTGGTGTGTACAACCCAGCTTTCTGTAACTAGAATTTTTATTTACTTGAAAAATATGTAATTCATGCTTACTTTTATTTATAAGTGAAAAATTTATAAATGGTTCTTAATTTAATTTATTTTCCATGAACTCTACATACCCTTCAGGATTGATTTATTGTACTTCCCTAATGTTTTTTCACAGATATAATGAGTAGACTTTGGCTCTATTTACCCTGAAGTTTTAACTGTTCATAGACATCCCTGAGCTAATAACAGGGCTTTATTTGTGCTGACCCACGGTGGAAGCAGACAGAGCCTCACGTGCACCGGGACAGTTTGTTCTGATTTCAGCCAAATAGCGAGTTTGCTCCCCTCTGCCTAGAGGCGACTCGGGGGTTGGCCACAGGCAGCCAGGACAAGCCTGTGTGAAGGCAGTAGCAGCTGCAGAGTGTGAGGGCTCTGTTGAGGAAACCGGAGGGAAAATTTGAAGAAATTTGAATAGGCTGACCTTCAAACTATGATTTTTCCCGCCGATTATTTTGCTCTGTTAAAAGCAAGGTTTTCTTGATTTAAAAAAAAATAAAATTCTTTGTTTTAATCCCAAACAAATACAGTATCAAATCAAATGAGGCAGGGTTTAATGGCTAGCAAACCAAAATGGAACTGCTATGATAATTTATTTTTCTTTTTCAAAATTTCAGCCAGAACAGATCAACTAATTGACTGCAAAACAAACTGTAGTCCATATCAAACCAAATTAAATAGTTCAGGCCTGCCTTTTTATTTTTTTTATGTTTTTTAAATTTATTAGGGAGGTAGAGTTTGGGGAAAGAAAGGTGCCTGTGTCATAGGGGTCTCCTGGTTTTGCTGGAAAATACACCTGTGTAGTGGTTTACTGAGAACAGTGGGAGGGGAAGAGAGCGCTGACTTTGGGGCAGGGCTGGTAGGACGTGCCGTGGCAGAGCTGGGGGTGGAAGCCCCTGAAGTCTGCCCAGGACATGGCAGGCGATGCCCGGCGTGGGGACTGGCGGGGCTGAGGTCCAGCTGTGGCGTTTGCCAGTGCACGGTTATTGCGGTCTATCGTGGCTTTTTACACATTGGCCACGGCCAGTCTTTTTTCCTTTGTCAACAGAATAGCAAAGCTGGGCTTATTTTCCAGGCAGGCCATGGTGTACACGCCAGTTTTTCAGACCTTTTCTGTTTCTTTCACCCGCCCCCTTATCTGAAGGGTATGTAATTCCTGTTGTGACCCAGACTGGGTTATGGCTCTTGAAGGAGTCTGTGGAGCTTGTCCCCAGTGCAAGGGGGGTTCCCTGGTGTCCCTTGGCAGAGTGACAGACGCTAGGCTGTCACTGGCACGCACCAAAACCTGACACTCTGGTCTTCAGTCTGCGCGGAGCTGGTGGGAGTGAGAGCTCATGCCTGACTTCTTTCAGGACTGAGATTGTCTGTTGTACCTAGTGACAGATGTGATGTACACTCATCTGGCAAGTAACATTAAAAAATACGATTGTGGGAGATTTTGGTTGGGAGAGGATTTTCCCGTGGTACTCTTTGAGAGCAAAGTCATGAGTACAACTCACTGGAGAACCTCTAACTTTGTGATTTAAAAATCACTGGTGAACTATTTCACAAATATCCGTCTCTTCTTTTTAAACTAGGTTTACCTCTGCTCGTACAAAGAACAATCGCAAGGACTATTGTCCTGCAGGAAATTGTAGGAAAAGGCCGATTTGGTGAAGTCTGGCGTGGAAAATGGTGCGGGGAAGATGTAGCTGTGAAAATCTTCTCCTCCAGAGACGAACGGTCCTGGTTTCGGGAGGCAGAAATTTATCAGACGGTTATGCTGAGACACGAAAACATCCTGGGCTTTATTGCTGCTGATAACAAGGGTATGCTGCGAGTCATGTGTGAAACCCCGGGTGTCTATCGCAGAATTGCTTTCGCTGCCCCCGCTCCCATCTGAAATGCCACTTTGAACCTCGCAGCTGTCCTGAGCTCCTTCCCGGTGGGGCGGCCGGCAAACTTGTTTGTTTGCATGCCTGAGCTGGCCACAAAACGGGGAAGGCTTTTCCTGGCTAAGTTTTCATAAATCTGAATAATCTTGCTTCCTCTGGGTAGATAACGGGACGTGGACTCAGCTCTGGCTTGTCTCAGAGTACCATGAGCAAGGGTCCCTGTTTGACTACCTGAACAGAGGCACGGTGACGGTGGAGGGCATGGTCAAGCTGGCGCTGTCGGTGGCCAGCGGCCTGGCGCACCTCCACATGGAGATCGTTGGCACGCAAGGCAAGTGCTTCCCTTCCACTTCTCTTTCCAGTATTCTAAGGAACTTAAGTGTTTGCAAAAGTGTTTATGGGTGATGTGGTATAATAAAGCATCTTACAAACTGTTATACCGCAAGAAACAGTATTGGTGTAACACTATGTGATACGGTATAAACAGAGAATAGGAATATCATCTTCCCATTTTCACTGTCTGCGCCTCTGTCCATGTCTTTAAGTGGATGTCTGTGGGAGCAGCTGTGCTAAAGGGGAGCGCTAATGAAGGATTTTCTAAACAAATTCGGAGGGTGAACTTAGTGTTTCTCATCTTGTGTTTTATTCCTGAAACACAGATATTGGAACAAAAATGCCCTCAAGGCTTTTTTTTTTTAATTTGATGGCATTTAGCAGAGCTTTACTTGGTACAAAATAGGCTTCAATGTTTTTTTACAGGGTATAGTAACAAAGTTGAATAAAACTGTTTTTGCTTCCTTGCTCGTTATATTAAAATTCATACTGTTGTTATCAAAATTGACGTCGCTTTCTCTTTCTGTGAACAGGCAAGCCAGCCATTGCGCACCGAGATCTGAAATCTAAAAACATCCTAGTGAAGAGGAATGAAAGCTGCGCCATCGCGGACCTGGGCCTGGCGGTGAAGCACGACTCGGTGCTGAACACCATCGACATTCCCCAGAACCCCAGGGTGGGGACCAGGAGGTGGGTGAGGGCGGGCTGCCGACCGCCGGCCCGGCTCGCCCCATGGAGACAGCTTCTCTCAGCCCTCTCGGCCCTTTCCTCCGTTGGTGACCTCCCCCTCTGCTTTTGGCATCTGTCGAGTGTTGGCAACTGACCCAAGCCCTCTGTCCCCGCTGGGCAGATGCAGAAGGCGGTTGCCAGCCCTGGCTCGGGACAGAGCTTGCCAACCCATGCGGAGCGCGGACATCGTGTGTCGGTCACCCCGTGTGCTTCTGGGCGTAGTCAGGGCATCGCTCCCAGCGCCGTGAGGAGTCACGGCGATGTGTGTCTAAACAGCCACAGCATTAAATTCATCACCCAGGCCAAATCTCTTGCTTTCATTCGGAATCGCTGTCAAAAGGAGTTTCCCTTTTCCCTTTTTCCCAGTAGGACCGGCTGCTACCTGGCCCTGGCATGCAGCAGCACAGCTGCAGTCTGTGCTCTCGCACGAACTCCCTCTAGCAAACTGACCTTTGTGTATTTTAAAGGTATATGGCTCCTGAGATACTTGATGATGTGATGAACATGAACATCTTCGAGTCCTTCAAGCGTGCAGACATATACTCTCTTGGGCTAGTATACTGGGAGATAGCCCGAAGGTGCTCTGTTGGAGGTGAGGTTTCTGGCCTTTTCATTTTGCAATCCAGACCGCTTTCATCTTAAATAAAACAAAAGCAATTATCTATGTCCCTGCCCCTGCACTCTCAGTTATCTTGGCAGCATGTGGTGGTAGAAGTCTGTTGTGGAGCAGTTGTTCAAGGCGGCCCCAGATGTTCCTCTGCTCTCTCTCATTGCCTGTAAAACCAAACAATTAGAGTTTATTCTGGAGCAGCTACTTTGGATTTTGTGTTACCTACGCAATAAATCTTTCCTAGGAATCACTGAGGAATACCAGTTGCCTTACTATGATGTTGTGCCTTCTGATCCTTCGATAGAAGATATGAGAAGGGTAGTTTGTGAGCAGAAGCTCAGACCAAATATTCCAAACCAGTGGCAAAGCTGTGAGGTAAAAGCAGTTTTCCAGTTTATTACAAGGCATGTTTAAATTAAGACAGAATTTTTCAGCGGGACAAAGGGAACTCAATGTCCAGCCTCTCCTGAATTTAAATGCATTTCAGATGTCTCGCTCTTTTTCAGCTCCCAGGTGAATACAGAGAAAACTGTCTTTGCACCAAATGCTGAACTCTCTGGAATATAGGTCTTAATTTATGGTATTGCTGTTGTATTACCATTTGAGAGCGCTGTATTTTATCTTCCAGTATTGCACTTAAAAAAATTAAAAGCAGGAGGTGACGGTTTTATTCTTGACCTGTTCTTCTAATTTCTGATTTGCAGGCGCTGCGAGTAATGGGCAGGATAATGCGCGAATGCTGGTACGCCAACGGTGCCGCGCGGCTGACCGCGCTGCGTATTAAGAAGACGATTTCACAGCTCTGTGTGCAGGAGGACTCCAAAGCCTGACAGAGCTCCCTGGAGGAAGAGAGGGGAATGAATTCTTCTGTTCGTCTTTCAACATGTGATATTATTTTTATTTTTGGTCTACCTCACATAACGTGGTTCAGTATTTAAGTGCCCAAACCAGAGCACTGACATCCAGCTTCATATTTGGCCACTGGAAGGGGCAGCTTTGACTTGTAGTTCATGTTTTATACAGCAAGTCAATGACTTGCTTTGGTTTTCTAAAGTAAATTAGACACTAGGCTAATTGCAGAAAGGAGCTTAAAACGCCATGACAGTGTAAAAATACCTTTCACTATTGCGCTCTTTATCCTAGTCAAACCCCAAACATATTGGAAATAGCTGATATTGGTTAAAGCCTGTTTGCAAGAAAAGCCACACGTTTTATCCTCAAACCAAGTAAAAGACCAAATTTAATCAAGCTTTTAACATATTTTTATGCAGGAATCTGAAAAGGGGCTGTCAGTAGAATGCATTTTTAAATGCTATATTTATCATTATCATTTGCTTGTATATTGTGAACAAAAGCATCTAGTCAGTTTTTTATTAAGTTTTATTTTTATTGTCTTGATTTCATATACAGTATTATAGTTATGATTTGGAGTTATTTTACTCTGTTCATTTGTTCATTGAATATATTGATCAAGGGACAATTTTTCTTTTTAACAGTCAGCATGAAAAATAATAGAGGCAATATTTTTCCGATAGACACGTAGGGATGGAATGGGAGAAATTCTACCTAAACTGAGAAGGTATGGATTTTTAAACAACATCTTGCCAATCTGTCACTGGTAACATTTTTTTAGTGCCTTTTGATGTTTTAGGGGGAAGCTTTAACAAAATTAATTCTTGGAAAACGGTTGAAACCTGGCAGAAAGGTTCGTTTCTCGTTGCAGTGACGTACTGCGCAGCCCACCTCACTGTGTCGACCGGGAACCGCCGCTGCGGCATTTAGGAATGGCAGAGCTCCTGCTTGAGGCTGTATGCTGGAGCAGTGCCCGTGACTTCGGGAGATTTATGTGCTTTCTACCACCCTAGCTTTTGCCACTTAAAATTAATGTTTCAAATGTACCTGCACTCTGGACTGGATCACTGTTTGCCGTTGTCTGTCACGGCCTAGGGACCTGTTGAAATGTAAATTTAAAGTGCTGATGTCCTTGCATGAAGCCTATACAGCCTGTTCAGAGGTTTCATATGGATTTCTGTAATAGCACCAGGTTGGTGAAAAGTATTAACATCTCTAATCATATTTCCATAATACTGTAAGCTATAAAAAGCAGGGTGTTTTTTCAAAATTCACTGATGTTCTGGCATTTCATGAATTCTGCCCCACTCTGTGGTCCACACATTTGAATATAGTGTTCTAATATTTTTAATAGCCAAAATTATACATTTCATAATAATACGGTTCTTTAAATGTTTCTAAATCCAGGTGGTCCATGGAAATTAAACCCATAGATGTTTCCAGAATAGCAAAGCTTTGCAAAAATTTTGTGTAGCACACACAGCTCTGTGCAAGTAAGCTGTTAGCTAATTATGGTGTTTCAGGTCAATCTTTCAGATGAAACCTCTTGAATTGGGGCTCTTACGTGGAAGAATGGGTTAAACTTTTACTGAGTGGGACGGTCAGTAGTATTAGTACTCCATGTTTCATCCTGACACACACACTCTAGGACATTATGGACTCTTTGTGGATGTTAATTGCCCCGTAAATAGGCTCTAATGCAATTTACCTGTTTGCATAACTTTTAGTCATTCCTGCTTGTGTTAAATAATGCAAGTCTTTGCCTCGTTTTATGGTTTGTTAGCTGAATGGTGGCGAATGTTTCTACTAGATTGCTAGTAGATTTTTTTTTTCTCATTTTGTGAGATGAACTTTTCAGAATTGCTTTAGCACTAGGGAAGGCGCTCAGAAGGAAACAGTCCGTCTTTCCAGAGCTCCCGGTGCTTGCAGACCCAGTTAGCTCTTGTTCCAAGAATGTTTGTGAACAACCGGAGTAGTGTGTCAAAATATGCATTAAACCCAGTGCTTTAGAACAATTAACAACAAAAAGAACGTATCAAAGCGTGAAGTCTACTGAAGTGACAGAGCCGTCTTACAGGGTGACCTGCTGGTATGGCGTACCCGTGAACAAGTAGCCTGAGGAACTCCGAAAATGGCTCCAGCGTATTTCTGAACGTCTGCTCCTCGCAGCGTGATGCAGTTGCACAATCACAGCACTGCTTACCCATGCTGGAGTCGTAAATCATGAAACACAAATAGTTACTTAAAATAACACTGAACTAACTCAAGGAAATAATTTTAAAACAAAAAGTGCTGTAGTTTCAAAAGGAGAAGGCAACGGAATGCATTTCATCCCAAGTACACCGGCCCCTATGCTGACAGCAGGTATGGTCTCTGTTGTTAGCAGGACGGTTCGTGGTTGAGCAGGTTCATGATTGTTCAGAGGGGAGCAGAGGGAAGAGCGGTGTTTGCTGAGCAGTGCAAAGAAACCATCTCGATAGCAAAATGTGTGATGTTTGCAGCAGTCTTGATGCATTAAGACTCATTAATGAAAACTTGATCAGTTGCTATACAAAATGCAAGATGATGAAGGGACACCATTAGCTTCTCTTATACCACTTTTAAAATGTGTTAACTTTTTTGCCTAAAATGAAGGCATCCTTTGAACTTCATGGGGAGAGTGATCAGGATGGTCTCTAGGGATTTTTCTTCCATTTTAAATTCACTCTTATGCACTTTTAATCTATATTATCCTTTGAAAGTATCTATGCCCTTGAAGTCTATCTCATAACTGTTCCTGGGGATTCTTTCCCTGTGACTGGGTTGCGTGGTGGAGGAATTTGGTGTCTGTGCAGAAGCTCCTCTGGGTCAGGAACCGTGCCAGACTAAAGTCGCGCTGTGAAATTAAAAACGTGTGCTTTTTGGCGTAAGGCACTTTGGTGACCTGCTCTTGGGGCAGAGCTAGGAGACGTTTAGAGGAGGGTTTACTGGGTTACACGGTAGTGAACCGGTGATCAGGGACGGTGCTGCCTGCTCCTGGCTGCGGATCCGGCGCTGCTACCGCTGCACTGCTGGTGGCTGCTCGGGTGTTTCTTGAAGCTCTCCCCTGCTCTGGGGACCGAGGTGCGGTCTGAGCGTGTTGTGTCTGCTGAAATAAATGTGCTCCCTGCCTTTGCGAGGTTTGGGCGGCCGTTGCAGTGGCCTTACGCCACAGCACGCCCGGTTTTTATTTACACCGTGGTGTAATGAAATCGGGCAGGATGTGCAGGGGGGAGCTCACCGGCACAAGCCTGCGTTCCTCTGCAGTTCCTCTGTGGTCTGCCCTGGGGTACAGCCTGCTCCCCTTGCTTTTTTTAGTTTAATCTTGCTTCGGACACCAGTGTAACCACCATGAGTAACTTCTTTCTAGTTGTAAATGCCACTTGCTTTTTCCTATCCGTTTGGTCAGTCTTATGTGGTGATGCATTTTTAGGTTATGTTTTTTCAGCTTCCCTCCTGGAGTCTGAAAATTGTTGAGCAACCCTGGAATTTGAAAAAGACCCTTTTGGCGCCAGGCTGGGGAGGTGTGCGAGGGAGAGGATGCTCTGCGCAGCTGGACGCTGGTCTGATTCGGCTGCGCCTCTCAGGTCAGAGCTCCAGCCTCGGAAATACTTTAAATCTTTTCCTGTGCATATCTCATGGCATGAGATGTTATGGTCTGTTTGCCCTAGCTTTTCACTTAGCTCAATATTTTTGCACTGGTTTTCTTTTTTCTTTTGTTGTTGAGAGGTAAATGTGCATTTTAGCAAACGAGAGTTAAACATAACTGAGCCAAGGGGCTGATGTTGTTGTACTGGGCTTTAAGATGTCTGTAAACTGTATGCTCCTTTAAAAAAAAAAAACAACCAACCCCCCCTTGTTTTAGTGACCTTTTCTCTCAATGTAGATTTGTCCTGTTCAAATTTAAGAGCAGAGGTCATACTGAGACACTTCTTTGCAGTTTTAGGGAGGCTTAGGTTTCTTGAGGGGTTACTAATGTTCCTGCTAATCTTCGCTTAAAGCACAAGTTCTTAAGCTCATAGAAATTTTCAAGCTCAAGGATGCTCAAGACCAGTCACCACATTTAGCCTCTCCTAATTGATGCTTCTAGTTTGGGGGAGTTACTAATTTTTTAAAATTCACTTCTAATAACAACCTAAAGCTTAACGCATGGAATATGAACTGAAAAGGAAACTTAATTAACATTTTCTCTAGCACCTAATTTTTTTTTGTTTCCTGAACTGCTCCCTCCAAATACCCCGTGAGAAATTCAAACTGTAATCTCTTTTGCACTTTGCTATTTTTATAGTAATTTGCACTTAACCAAGATCATTCCCTCATGTAATCCTATAATGAATCCTGTAATATTTTAGTCATTGTTATGTCACTTCTTTTGGGGAATACATTCAGGAATTAAAAATCAATTTGTTTAGAAGCATATCTAGTCCCTACAACAGGTCTTAACATGGAACAGAGCGAGATCCTCTCGTGGTCCCTATCTGCCTGTATCTCCTGTGACCATTGATGGGCTCAAGGATGTCCCCAGCACATCCTTGCTAATGGGAAGGAAGTTTTTGTGTTTCTCATTGCTGTTGAGAATGGTATCTTACGAACTGCCTCACCACTACATGGACATGTTTAGCACCGCGACTTCTGTCTGTGGCAGGTAATGCTTCTGCAGGGCTCCCACCCGTGTGGTAGGTTTCATTGTGAGGACAGGTGGGAAGACGCTCTGTTGCATCATTTGTGGTCTACAGATACAGATGCACAAGCTCATTGTTGTGCAGTGGTGTGTGTTGATAAAGGTTATGGCTCAAAAATTCCTACTGTGGTTTAGTACCGGTTTTGTAAAGCTGTTCTTGGCCTGTGTGCAGAGCCCTGTGCCACTGCGCGTGGGTGCTACCAGCAGCAGCACTGGGAGTTGGTCTTCTCCTGTGAATCGGACGGCTGTTACCTTGGCAGTGCAAGCTGCGTGTCTGTGATTCAGAACGGTGTGGCAGGGGTCACCCTTACGTGCTGTGGTACCCCAATCCATGTGAAGCTTTTAGGGAAAGACATCTGTGTTCTGCTTTAACAGGCAGCACAATTTATGAATGTACGGGAAATAAGCGTAAAGAGGTACAATATATTTCTACAGAATATAAGAAATGTGCAATAAGTTGTAACCAAAGGCTCTGAATGTATTTTTGGCATAAATAGACTGAATGTATTTTGAATGTAGCTATTACATTTGTGTCTAAATCTGCTGTGGTTTTCAGTCCCCAAAGAGAAATGTGTAGTGTTTTGTCAATCTACAAACCAGTTTCTGAGTTGTCTGTTTTTTAAAGAAGCATTAATATTTTATCTGGAAGTACTGTAATATTTTGGAACTTAGTAGAGCAGTACAATGCTAAAATTCAACCTTCGTATTGTGAAATACCTAATCTAGTGTACACTGCAGCAAGTTATTTTTAAAACTATTGCTAAAGTTATTGCTTGATATTGCAGCTGCCCTGGATGTAAATAATTTGTTTAAATGTTGTATTTTGTATGCATATTTTACATACCGGTATACTTTCAGAAAGACGTGGCAATTTTAATAAATTAAGCACACTGCCATTGTGTTCCCATGAAGTGTAAAACTATTTTTTTAATGTTCATTTTGTGAGGGGAAAAGGTTTGAGGGCTGTTTCAGGTAACTTGTAGACATTGGAGGTTTCAAACATGAACCAAAGCTCTTCCGCCAGCACGTGCAGCCCAGCCCCTCACCCGGCTGTGGCTGCAGGTGTGCTGGGCAGGGGGATGCCCCCACTGAGCACGGGGCTCTCAGGGCTCTCGGGTCTCTGCGGAGACTGGGAAAGGACAAGTTCCTGCTGGGCACCACTTCCTCAGCTTCCCATTGCCGCTCCTGGCTGATGTTCTGGCAAATGGGGAACAAGTCATGTCTGGAGGGGCATCCTGCTTGCTTTCCGAACTCCTGTGCTGGTAGGGTGGCGTGCAGCGAGGGTGCACAAGCTCTGCCTTGCTGTTCCTCCTTGCACGTGCTCTTCCTGGTGTATAGCAGACATGGTCATGCATGAAACATCCAGCTTCTGCTTATGGCTATGTCGAACCCTTATCCTAGTAAAGGAGACAAACAGGTAGTAAGCACCGGTGCTGAACTGAAGCACTCTTGTGCCTCCCTGTCTGGGAAACGGCAGCTTCTCTCCCATGCTGGAGAGCAACCTTCCTGAGATAAGGGGTTGACGTCTTGTACCTGTAGGGAGGAGAGCCTGCTCTCGGCCTTAGCACGTTGTTCTTGCACCTGTGCTGACGTGAACTCTGGCTGAGCTCCCTTTCATAAAAGTCCCTGGATCCCATTCTTCCAGCTATTTAGGTTTTCAGTGGTGTAAATCTGAGTGAGACCTGCTCACATACAGGACTTCAATTCTGAAGCCTTGCTTGCTTGAAAATCCCCCTAACATAACTATAACCTAGGGATTTAAGCCAGGCTTTATTCAAATTTAAGGCATGTCAAAATGAAACCCACCCCGCTACTACCCAACAGTATCGAGAATTCCATGGCTTTTGAAGGATACCGTGGGCTTTTATTTTTTTCTTAAAATGACCATTGTATTACAGGCAATTACTTGGGAGTTTGGTCCTTCTGCAACAGACAGTGGGATCATAAGTGTGCTCTCACTTTTTGGTAACTGGACATTTCAAGGAAGTTTTAATTGCCAGGTCTGGTGCTGGCTATGAAGTGCAGGTTCTGGTTGCTGTAAGGCAAGTGGTGGCTCTGTAGCGGGTCCCCAGCCGAACAGCAGCAGCCTGTGGCTCGTCTGTGAGCGTTGGCTGCCATCCCCTGGCCAGTGCCATGCCAGGCGGGTGTCCATCGCCCCGGAGAGCAAAATGCTGCACCTCCAGCAGCCTGAGAAATTCCTGCTTCCTCGGAGATTCCCGTTTCCAGCATGCATAGGAGGAGCAGCTCGCCCCTGTGAGCCAGATGGTTGCTTTCCTGCACGGGTGCTGGCCCTGCCTGCTGCATCCCGGCTCAGCGGCAGTCTCGGCACTTGGCACGCCAGCAAAATGCCAAGGGCTTTCATGTGGGGAGAGGTGTTCATGAGAAACTGCTCAGTGGAGGATTTGGGTCTAAAAAAGAAAGGGCTAATTCTTCATTTGCTTGTTATTAGGTAAACCAACTCCACAGGAGTCATCGGTACAAACCTGGTAGCAAAGGAGAAGAGCAAGCTCACGAGTCCCTAAAGGTACAGGTTCATGTCCTGCAGAGGATGACTCCTCGCTCATTCCTTCTGCCCCGGTAATGTGAGTGTGGGCAGAAACCCTGCAGGCATCTCGGCCTTAGAAGGATGGATGCTTTGGAAGCAGGCAGCTTTGCGTGAGCTCTGCTCCTAGGAAAGCTTCCCACCATTTTCTGTGCATTTTAGAGATGGTTAACAGTGAACTCAAATGTAAAGCCTTGCTGAGGCATGAACCGCTGCTCTTTTATTCGTAAGGATGCAACTCCTCTCTGAGCTCTGCAGCTGTCATGCTGTGAGCTGAATTCATAGTTCAGTTCCTCACAGTTTGAGGACTGGCCTTTCTTTGGAGACTGGAAGCAAGGGACTATATTTTAAGGTTCTGTCACTTTAATATTAAAGAATTTACTTTAGATATTGTTATCCTTAATACCAGCATGAGTGTAGGATCTGCCATATGACTAGAATCTGGGCTCAAAGTAAACGTAAAGGAAACCGAAAGAAACCGGGATTTTTCCTTGCAATATCTTTATAAAGTAACACCCTTACACCCCTTCCAATTTTCAGCTTTTTTTTTTTTTGGTGGTTTTTTTTTTTTTTTTTTTTTTTTTTAAAAAATTTTCAAAAAAATTAAATTTTTTGTTTTTTGGTGGTTTTTTTTTTTTTTTTTTTTTTTTTTAAAAAATCTTTTCTTAAAAGGGTCTCACTTTGAGGTTTTTCTTCAATTTTCAGAGTTTTTTTTTTTTTTTTTTTTTGTTTTTGCAAATGACTTTCCAAAGCATTGCAATGGACTTTGTGTTTAAGTATGTTTATTATACTTTAATAAGCCCATGTTCCAGACCTGGTATATGTCCTACAAATGCATTATTCTCCTATCTCATGCTAAGTCTTTCAATAAAGCATCTGAGGGGAAGAGAGGGGTGCTTTCTGCACTCCAAAGGTGATGGTTATCGACTTGCTGAGAGATTTGCTTCAACTTGCTCACTGCTGGGGATGTTTGCTAGAACTCCAGATGCCCCCAGGAGCTGGGGAATACCCAGAAGCACTCTTGTTTCACAGCACTGCCCTAACAGTAGCACCTGCCTTTGCGGTTTGGAAATTTATTTCCAGTGAAACAGGGAACAAATCAGAGTGGGGTAAAAATCGGTGTGCTGACATTTCAGGCCCTCTCGTGGATGAAGTGGGAGCAGAGTGCGGGGAAACAGCCCTGTAAAGCCACCCTGTGCTGGTTTGTGGTGGCGATGGCACAGGCCAGCAACAGGCTTCGGGTTCAACGAGATTTACGTGATTTGTCTCATTCTCCTCTGGGCTGGACTGCAGTAGCTGAGAAGCCATAACTTACAGAACTGTGCTGCTGGAGGGATTTGGTCTAACTGGTGTCTCAGTACTAGCAAAATTATGGGAAAGTTTAATACGAAATTGATACTCAGCTGAGTTTTTGTAGTGGGGGGGAATGTAATACTAAAATCTATTTTCTTTTAAACCTTTTGAGATTATTTTGAAGAACAAATAAGATGGACACAGATGAAAATTATCTTTTAATGAGACAGGAATATAAATGGGATGCTACAACATGGCGGTATTGCAGTTGCCTGAGGATCTTCTGTTACGAACAAGCAGTTATTTGCTTGTGTGTACATGCAGTGAATGCCCTTTACCTGCTCCTGAGAGGGGGTAGAGCTGCTAAGCTGTGTGCCCCAAATCCACTCCAGTAATAGGTAGCAGAAATCTCCTTTAACAGGACAGTTTTGCTGTGAAACACATTGACCTACATTTTGCCCCCGCTATCACAAACCTGGTGTTCTTTCTGAAACACCTGCCCAGTGGCGTACAGGACACAGCTGTGGTGAAATCCGGAGTGGCGGAGGGTCACCGCAACCTTGGAGTACACCCAGATGGCGGCAAGCAATCGACTGCATGTCTTTCAGGGTCCTTCCCTACCACGGATCGGCATAGCTCCCTCGCTGGGAGGACACCGAGCTCTGTATGAAAATATGCACAAACTGCTTATCTTTGTGTCTTCTTGTATGTATATAAAATTTCCCTGTAAGCGTTCATACACATACACACCTGTTCAGCTATATTCTACGGAAACATACACATCTCTATACTGCATTGATAAAATTGAGGGGTTTGTTGGATTTTTTTTTTTCCCTCCAACATTTATTTTCCTTCAATGTACTACTGAGCCCTTGGTATGTATTTGTTTAAAAACAAACTGTACAGATATTTGGCATATTTCTGGATTGCTGCTCATGTTTGATTCATTGTAAAACACCTTTCTGATTTCATTGGTAAGTTAAATGAGAGGTGCTGGAAATTTCCTGGCTATAAAAGAGTCACCAAGATTATTGCTCGGATGATTATCTTGCACTTCTGCAAGTGTTTGAAAATCTAATATAAAATCATGGAAACTAAAGTTATGTAGAGGTTAGGAATCTAAACTTTCAGGACAATTCCAACCCTCAGCAAGAGGCTTGTTGTTCAAGACTTCTTCAAAATCAGCCCTATGCTTCATATCTTGGTATTCTGAAAAATTTGTTTTGATTAGGAAAGCAGAGAAGAGCACAGGGGATATAGATCAGCAGCTATGCTGAGACACATACGGGGTGTTACTCATTTGGGTACTCAGACCGTTATTCTGAGTCATTGCATGGCTTACCAGCTACTTGTCAAATGGAAAAGTTGGTAGTACAAAGGACTAGCTACTTAAAATAGCTCCTGTGGTTTGTCTACATGTTAAAGTGTGACAATAC
The DNA here is from genome assembly GCF_000699145.1 of Aptenodytes forsteri. Classification (NCBI taxonomy): domain Eukaryota; kingdom Metazoa; phylum Chordata; class Aves; order Sphenisciformes; family Spheniscidae; genus Aptenodytes; species Aptenodytes forsteri. The sequence continues at coordinate 2,350,575 of NW_008794603.1, read as the reverse complement.
AAAACCTTATTCTCTTTTCATTAAATGCATATAAATCCTTCCTAAGTCTGTGATCGTCCACCCAATTATTTTAATGCAAAACCAGTCCTTTAATGTCACAACAGTTTTGGTTTCCTTTCAGAAAGCTAGAAGTTTGTAGTTCAAAGCAGCTGCGTAAAGAATAGGAGAAATGGTTAGAGCAGAGCCTGAATATCTGCAAGGAAGCGCAGGGCTGGAATGAGCACGGGAAAGCCAAGCCCAACCTATGGAGGTAACGACACCGAGAAAGCAGCAAGCTTGATTTGACAGATAATGTTGCAATCAAGCAGCAGCTACTCATGAACGAGCTATCCCAAAGGTGTCTCAGGTCTCAGCGTTGTGGTCCTTCAGGATGGTGCTGAGCCCTGAATCCAGGCCTGAGGGCACGAGTCGGAGCTGTTGCAGGGCAGCAGGCACGAGCAGAGCCGGCAGTGCCAGCAGTGCCCAAGCTCCGTTTCAGACCAGCGCTGCTCCTGGGAAGTGCCGGAGAGGCCGGGACCTGCTCTGATGTGCGTTGGGGAGTCCCTCTGTGGACACCAGCACTAGAGATACTTTTGGGAACTGGGGTGCCTGTAAAGAGATGGGGAGCTCTGGGACTGGAGGGGGAGAGACGGGGATCGACCAAGGACTAGATGCCCATGGAGGAGCAAGGGAGCAGGTCTCTGGGGTCTGAGGATGGAAGATGAGGATTTTCTGCTTTCTCTCTACAGAAACTGGTAGGAGAAAAGGAGGGCCCTGCCAATGCGTTTTCTCTGCTCTTCCCTTTCCCATCAGCAGCTCCCTAGGACGATGGCTGTCAGCATGGAGGAACCAGTGCCGGGTGTCTGCCCAGAATGCGTCAGCACTGTGGGCACGTTGGAGGGGACCAGAGGGATGAAAGGACAGTGTGTTCATAGCGCCGTATTGCTAGTCCTCCAACAGTAACAGTGTGTTAGAGAGGTTTAAAGTGCAAGATAAACATTATCTGACAGTGCTGCTTGGCACCTATATGTCTCTGAGTGTCCTTTGCTTGGGAGTTTAGTGCTGAGCTGGACTCGGCTGAAGACCCACAGAGGCCCTGCGTCGGTGGTGGGCAGCCACAAGAGCAGTGTTGATGCACGCTCCTGCTCTGCCTTTCCAGGGGGTTGCGAACAACTCTACCACACCATCCTGGGACTCCCACCTGCTCCTGGAGAGGACACGAGGCTGCCCATCACCCTTGCCCCAATGGCAGAGACAGCACCGTGCCGGGGAGGAGGGTGGAGTCGAGCATCCTTTGTGATCTCCCTGGACGCACGTGAGCATCTGCCGTGGGCAGCAGGGTCTGACTCATGCTTCTCTTCTGCCTTCGGCTCGGATTCGTGCAGATTTGGGTCTGGCCAGCAAGACAGTAGTCGGTCTGTGACGGACCAGGTGCGTGCAAGGGGCACGTGGCTGGCGGGGGTGCAGGGGTGCATGGCATCGCCCAGGGGCTGGGGCAGCACCTGGCCTGTTGGCGCCGATGCGGAGGGCGGCATGGGGCTGTTGGGGCAGCTCGGACCAAAGTCCCGCTGTTTGCTCTGATGGGAGATTTTATTTGTTTCTTCGCTCAGCTTGTTTGGAGATGAGTCACTCGGTTTCAGAAACGTATGAGAGGGTTGCCTGAGGAACTGAAATGCACTTTGTTTGTTTTTAAAGGCACTTAGCAGGGTGATTGTGAGCAGGAAAAGGGGAAGAGGCTTTGAGTCACCACGGTCCCCACATTACTCAGCGTGCTTTAGCAAGTAAGCAGATGCCATCCCCAAGATACAGCTTACTTTTCTCAGGAAAAAGGAGAGAGCTTTCCCCCTGCCGTACATTGCTTTTTAAACTTTTTTTTTCTGAATGAGCACCACAGAGGAGGTGAGAGAGACATAAACTGTGAGCAGGGTCAGTGCCACCCCTTAACCCGGAGGGGTTCCCCCTGGATCTGTCCGAACGCTCATTCTCCTTCTCGGAGGCAAAGGATGGACGTCTAAAATCATCCCCGTTGTGCTGCTGTGACATGCAACATATATCTGTCCCCGTCTGTCTGCCAGGAGAACCATGGGGACAGCAGGGACTCCACGCATCAGCCACAAACCTTCCTCCAGGTGTGTGGACCAGATGTTTTCTGACAGGATTGCAACAGTGTGTGGACCAGATGTTTTCTGACAGGATATTTCTCTGTTGCAAGATGCTGTTTTTTTGAGGGATGAACGTATAAGATGGGAATGTACCAACATTTCAGCAATTCAGGGGAATGAGTGGATCCCCTGGAGCGGGGGGAGCCCTGTACTGCTGTTTTCCTGGCACTGGGAGTTCCTCTGCTCCAGCAAATGCCTTCCCGAGCCGGCCAGGAGGGCAGAGCACGAGGGAGCTCGCGTGTGACATGACAGTAGCAGCAGTTTAGTGTAAAGAGGGAACATTAACTGGAAACGTGAACTTCTGTGGCACTGATAGCACTTAAAGACTGAAATAGTTTGAGCTTGGGCCAGAAAATATTTTTTTTTTCCATTGCAGATATCTGCCAAATATAAAAATGTTTCAGTGGCCATATTTTAAATTGGTTATACTAAATAATATACACTAACGCTAACCCAGCCTTTGGCTGAAGAAAGGACTGATGTTCCTCAAGATCCCCAGGAAGACACAGGTAGGCAACGTCCTTTAAACAAACACTCCACAACGTCTGAAGGCTCACTCCCCGGGAGAGTTACAGGCCATTCATGGCAAGGCATCAGGACGGCTATGAAATAAGAATAAAACCAAAACCCCTTTCACTCTTATATCCCAAAGCATTGCCAATACTTCTTCAAAAGAGGAAAATACCATTTTCCTGCCTGCTGTATCACCAATATCTCCTGCAAAATCTGGGTTTTATCTGGCATTTGTCAGACTACAAGTTGGGTGTCAGGAAGCAGAAGTGTTGGTGTGCCAGCCTTCTCCTCTTTCTGGGTTGACACAAAAACCCACTTCTAAAGCCAGGAGACGTGCACCCATTCAGCTGAAGAAGCCACACAGGTGACCCGGGAAGGCGAGGCGCAGGGCTGGGGCCAGCTGCCCACGGCTGCGAGTCCAGCAAACGCCGGCACCCCACTTGCCTCTTTTCTTGTCATCTGTGGTCTTGGAGCATAGAGGGGAAAGGCTTCATTCTGCAGATCGGGCTGATTAGTGAATGCCATTTACCAATGGAGTTTATAGATCTGAATAAACTGACATTACTTAAATATTACTTAAAATAAACCTTACTGAACTAATGAGTTCGTTAGAATGGATTGTGATCTGTACAGGCACTAAGATTGTTCTTGTTTCTGCTTAGATCACACTGGGTCATTGTTTTGGGGTTTTATGATCACACACTGTGTTGTGGCTTAGGACTAGGATGGCTCGACTGAGACGCTGATAGAAACATCATGTGCCAAAAATCCATTTTTTTTATGCAGTTGGGTGCTTCATGCAGATGCAGGTCTGTCAGGCTGCAGGAGGCCTCTGGGTCCATACTTTGGCTGCTTTGGACGGTGAGTGGTCAGTCTCCCCGGCAGTGGTGAAACTGCACCCAGATGGGGTCCCCCGGCAGCGTGCCAGTGGTGATTGCTGCCAGCCCAATTCTGTGAAAATTCCTTTTTGGTGAAAGTTTGTGATTTACTTTTTTAAAAAAATCGTTTGTGAGATGACAACAATGTGGAAAAAGTTCTTTAATTTTCAGCGGATGGAAAATTATCCTGCACAGGACATAACTATCTGCCTGCTTTGCAAGGGAAGGCGTTTTCCAGGCTTGATTGTTCCCGTCTCATTTCCAGTCCGGCACTTGCTTTTCCCTCCATTTCGCCTCCCTTCACTGGACAGCCTGCTCTGCCTGGGCACCGCCAGGTCACCGCCAGTGAGGAGCTGGCTGCCCGCGCTGGCAGGAGGAGGGCTGCCTGCAGCAGCCGGCGCCTGGCTCCAGCAGTGCTCACAGCCCCGTGGGCGGCTGGCTGCACCCCCGGGCACTATCGGAAACCCCAGTCTGGGTGGGCACTGTCCCCTGTGCAGGGAAGAGCCTGGTCGCGCGCCATGAGATGGGTCCGTGTGCTTGGCACAGTGGTGGGATGCTCTCAAGGGGTGGGTTTCAGCTCAGATCTCAGCCTGCTCAGGAGACCGTATGCCCCTGCCCGGCCCAGGGAGGAGTCACGCTATGTTTTCTAACCCCCAGGGCTTGCAAGCCCTGCCAGGGCAGACTGGTGAAGGTGAAGGTGTAGGTGAAGGTGGAGTACTCCAGCCAGCGGCCAGAAGAGGCATCTCTGTTGGGGCATGCAAATGTGGGCAACTCCGTGCCTTCTCCAAGTCATTTCAGATTTCCTCTCCAGCACGGACTGTTTCTGAAGTGATACAGTATTTTTCAATAGCACATAGTATCTTGTTTGCTATCGTTCTTATGGAATATTTCACTTTGCTCCTAAAATTACTGGTAATTTTGCTTGATGGCAAGATGAGGCGTCACAAGATTTAAAAAAAAGCGAGTGAGATCTTTACCAAACAACCAGTCCAGGTACATTGAAATATATGTGAAAATGTGTTCTCCCAGTTGTCCTTTGGGGCATGGCAGAGCACCTGGAAGGACGGGGGATGGATGGACAGACGTGGTTCCTGGCGCTGCGGGAAGAGCAGCCGGTGGCTTTCCTGTGCCGGTGCCATCACCGGACTGGTGCTTGCTGGCAGTGCAGGGAGCGAGAGGGAAGGCAGCTCCTCCCCGGTGAGCTGGTGCAGAGAGGGGCTGGGCAAGTAGTAGTAGGAAAATAAATTTACTGTCTCAGAAATATGATTAAAATCAGCCATGCAAAAAAAGCAAACAGAAAAAAAACCTGTGCTAGGAGTTAAATTTTACTTACCTTTTAGTTGAATGGCCCATCCCACCATGCTCACAGTTTTACTTACCCTGAGTTTCTGCTGAGATCGTGATGTGATCTATAGTGCTCTGCAGTCCAAAACTGGGCTTGTTTCCAGCATAAGAGGAGACACAGGTTTCTCTTCTTAAATGATACTAATTTTAAAAACTCATTCTGCTTCTTTTGCAATTCCTTACTTAAAAGCTGTTACCTTTTCTGCGGGTGGGCGCTCTCGGCCGCAGCCGGACACCCATCCCTGCGCTGCCTCCACCACCATTTGCAGAGGCAGAGCCATTATAAAAGGCATGCACATCAGCTCTGAATTAAACTGTTGTGACAGCACATACCAGACTGCACTGAACTTCCACAAGGTTAGCAGAGACAAAATCTAACAGCCCTCAACCCACGGTGACGTGCTGCGCCCTGCAGTGCTGGCTGCCCCCCTGACTCCCCTGCCTGTACCTCTGCCAGCCTTTGCTCTCAGAGCTGGGTGTCCAAGGCACGTGTAGCAATGCTTTGTAAAGGTGCATAAGAAGTCTCTACTGAGAAAAATGAACGTAACGTAAATTTTCATTACTTCTCTGTTTTGAGAGCAATAGCCCTGCCTTTCCCTCATGAAGGTTCAAATGCCAGCTAGGGTTAATTGTGATGAACTCCGGCTCCTTCGTAAAGTTATTGTCCCTGGTATTTGTCCAGCTATCTCAACTGAAAATGCGTGTGTTTCAGACAAGTCCCATTGGGATGTCCAGCCTTGCCAGCAGCTGCTTCTGGCCACTGGCTGCTGGCAGTGCCGGCTGGCTGGGGACACGGGGCTCCGGCCATCAGCTGCAGAGCTGCGCGGTGGTGAGGGTGGCTCCTGGCCCCCGCGCGTTTGGGACTTGCCAGGGCCAGGGGCTGAGGCTGCCAGAGCTGGCAAGCAGCACTGCCCGGGGCTCGCTGGTCCTCCTTTTGCACTGCTTACCTGCGGCCGAGGGGAAGCAGGGACAGCCAGCCCCCTGCCCACCTGCGCTCGGGGCTGCTTCCCCTGCTTCTCCATGGAATCCAGGAGCTAGTAATCTGCTAGGAGTTATCAAAACCTAAAGGTTATTAAAAGCCATGCTGAACTGAACAACAGGTCAGATGATAACTGCAGTGAAAAAAGAAACCAGCCCCAAATTCCCAGTGTCATGAATCCTCCCAAATTTGTTTGCTGCTGGGACAAAATCTTTTGGAAGAGAGGAACCCCCTGTAAAACTTGATTTTAGAGCGACAGCTGGCCACAGGGGTCAGTCCATGCTCTGGCCAGTGCAGACCAGGGTGAGATTCCAGTTGGGATCGCTCTGCTCCAGGGCGGACTGATGGCTTGGCTCCCCCGTAGTGGGGGGAGGCTGCCGGCTGGGTGTGTCAGGTGGGTCTGCAAAGCTGGTGCCTTGGGAGGGACCGCAGGGCACCTGGGGTGCCGCTGGCAATCGCGACCACCCCACCTGCCCGGCTGGGTGGGCTCAGTGCGCAGCGCCCAGCCGGGCACAGCATGGCTGCCTTCCTGTCTACCTGCCTGCAGCCCCTGCTGTCTTCCTCTGGCCCTGGCCAGCCAGGAAAGGTGCAAGGATGATGCTTGGCAAAGGCTCTCCCTAGCACTGTGCCTGCCCCCGGCTCTGCTGAGGCAGCCCCCTCATGTCCCTTCCCTCAGGCCCTGCGTTTGCATTGCTGTTTGCTCCCAAACCTGCTTTGCTGGGTAAAAGTCATTGCTCCCTACCAAAACACAAACGCTCTGCTGAGGGCATTGCTCTGCCCTTGCTCTGCGACGTTTTCAGCTCCTACTCTCAGGCTGTGGCCTTCAGTTCTTGCTTTCCTCCCTGTGGCTGGGAAGTCACGCACTGACACTGTTATCCCAAGAAAGCATTATTTTCCCGTCTTTGCCAAAAGGTAATTTGAGCAATACAAGGGATGCCGAGCAAGTGAGAGAATGAACAAGCTGAATTCAGGCAAGTATCTGAAGTGAGTAGTGCTCTAAGGACAGAGAGAAGAAGCTGTTTGGTGAGAATTGTGTGCAGGAATGGAAAAATTAAGCAGATTTCTTTAATTGCCAAGCCTAATTCTTAACTCTCCTGTGAACACAACACATACCGAGTGCCCTGGTGATCTGCTAGAAGAGATTTATGTAACGTGCACCTAAACCACAGGTCACGTGGCTGGCTTTCCGGTCTCAAACTTTTTGATCGCTCGGAGAGGCGAATGTATTTTAGTTTCCTCAGCCATGCTGCAGCATTTAGCAACACCGTTTTAAATGCCTTTCTGCCGACATGGCTCTAAGAAGGCTCATTCAGCAGAACCACAACGCCAACTTCGTAGGCTTCGGTGCCGGCCCCGCTTGTGCCACCGGGGAGGAGCAGGCTCTGCCGACGGACAGCAGGAGGATCCAGCACCTGGCCAACACAGTGGGGACGCTGCCCCGCGGGCGCAAGCAGGTACAGGCTCGCTCCTGTGCTCCGGGAGGCTGATGGCTCCTTTCTGCCCAGAAAGACGCTTGCTGCCCGCGTTTGCAGGTGCGAGCAGAAACGACCGAGTTTTCCCAAGTGACCGCACAGGTTCCCTGCAGAACCACATGGCTCCTGATTTCAGGGTGCTAGAGAGATTGCTGCTGGGCGCCTTTAGCCTAGCTGGTCTTGGGATTGCAATGAAATCTTTGCAACACCGGCAGCATGGGAAGCTCCTGAGAGGCGCGAGCAGAGAGGCGTTCTGCCTGCGGGGGCTTGGGCGCATGAAGTGCTTTTGCAGCTAAGATCCTGCCCTGTCTGCATTTCTTCTCCATTTACAGCAGTGCTGTGAGTCAAAAGAGGCTCTTGCTGTCTGGGTGTTCCTTTAAACTTGCATTTACTTCAGTATAGTGGCCTGGCTAGACTGTTCTTTGTTCTGCAATGCTGACAGAAAGCACCTACCATGAGTTATTTCCATCCAGATTTTGGAGTATTTTGCTACGACTGTTGGGGCTGGTTGGGCTGTCTCTCTCGTCTGGGCTTTTCCCCCAGAACTGAACAGCACAATTTGTGCACATTTCTGCTGTTTGCAACGGGATTGCCACAAAAGTCTCTCTTGCTGTTGCTGTAAATTGTCAGCTGAGCAATTCCAGCTTTGGTCTATTTGTCTAGCATGAAGAAGCCTAAATAGAAAATGTTTGAGACACATTATAATCTGAAAGTATTATCAGAGAACTGGTGCATAATACCTGAGCACTTAAGGCTTTGCTTTGTTCAGCAGCGGAAACGCGCTTAATCCTTTTCTTTGTACAAGTGTGGGGAGATAAAGGAAAGCCAGAGCCAGACTAATCTTGGGAACGCTGCTGCTGGGTGGCATCCAGCTCCCGCGGCTGTGATGGAGCAGCCCTTTGCATGGCAATCGCTGCTGGCGCAGGGGGAGGCTGACAGTAATGGCTGTGACGTGGCTGTGTCTGTTAAAGACGAATCACAACACGGGCATCAGGCCTGAGGACCGCTCTGCACAGACCGTACCTAATGCTCACGTGCTGCGGGGGCCCAGCAGCCCAGGTGTACGCCTGCCATTAGCTCTTTCACCTGGTGTGCGGTGTATTATTATACACGTAGTCTCTCCCTCCTCTCCTTTCTCTCCCCAAGTAAATGCATGTTTATAAAGTAGGGTGTTTCTGTCGGTGTCACACTGCGGCATCGTTTTATACTGCTGAAGCCTGACACATTTGGTTATATTGACTAAACTCTACAAACATTTTAGTGATAATGTAATTCCTTATTCGTGGTTCACTTTTATGGGAAGAATCGATGTTTAACACTGATCCTGGCTTTTTCCAGAGAGCTCTTCAGGCACAGGCCTCCCTAGCCTGAAGCAGTGATCATGGATGCTTGTGGCTGTGACCATGCACGCATCAGCTTGGAAATGCTAGGCAGCCATCACAAGAAACTGCAGAGATAACTGTTTGCAGTTACCTTAATTTATGTGGGCTTTCTGCCTTTTCTCATAGGTGTTAAGTTTATAAATGCCCACAGATTTTCAGGGGAAAGGTACAAAAGAAAGGTGTGGTCTTGGCATAACAGAGACATGATTTGGGCACTGTCTAGATAATAGTTACAGCATTAACGGGAATGACAGCAATCCCTGGCCTTCAAAAGTCTTGGAGCCTCACCCGTTTTAGCATTTTGAAGGGTCCCCACTGTTGGAGAGGTGCCCCGGTGCTGTGTGCCCGTCAGGCCCTTGTCCTTCCACAAGAGCACAAGTGCCTGCGCACCCCGAGGACGGAGCAGCCCAGCCGCAGCCCATGGCATGGGGCAGCTGCACGCCGAGCCGTGGCCCTGGCTGGCCCCTTACTCCCCACAGTGCACCGCAATAAAGCAAGGCGATCCGCAAAGAAGGAATATTCCTTCTCTTATTTGAAAACACAGGGCTGCCATAGGTTTGTTATAAAGCAAGGCGATCCGCAAAGAAGGAATATTCCTTCTCTTATTTGAAAACACAGGGCTGCCATGTAGGTTTGTTTTTTTTTTTTTAAATTATGCAAAATAACACAAGAGGATTGTGGACATTGCAAAGAGCAATGGGAGGTCCATCTCTGATGCCCTGTCAGATGCAGGGGTTTTCTTGGGCCGTCATGCCTCTTGTCTTTCCCATTTCTACTGTCCTCAGAAATTACATCTCCAGCAGTTTGGGGAAGAGTTCCCTGCTCCAAGCACTTTTGCCACCGGAAGATTTTCCTTGGGATTCAACCTGAATTTTTCCACTTGTTCTCATGCTTTTTCACAGCAACCTCTAGCACCCTAAATAGCACCTTCCTGCCGCAGGGTCTTCCAACAGGTATTGCTACAGGGGTCTCCCAGCCAAGTTACTTCTGGTTCCAGACCTCTCTCCCCCTCCAAAGTAGGTGTTTGTGAGTTTATGAAAGCTAATTGTGAAGTTGTCAAATTATCAGCCCTGTGCAAAAAAACCCTTGTGTTGCTTCATTTTATATTGTCTGGTGGTAGCTCAGCTCTCAATTTTAACTTATTGCAGGGAAGATTGGATAGCTAGCAGGTGGCCAATTTTTTCAAATAAAGTTGGAATGGGTACTGCATTATTGTCTCCCAGCGAGGATACCCGGATGTTTTCTGGAGGTGAACAACTGAAACAATATGATGTGCTAAGAGTACCCATGTTTGTTTTATTTTGGAAATACTCAATTTTTTATTTAAAAGGTTTGGAAAAATGAAAAAAAAATTACCTATAGCCAGTTTTCCAGGGCTTAATTTCCAACATAGTAAAAATAAACACGAATTCCTTCAACAACTGCCTCTTGCAGGTTAATGCAATCCTTCACACCAGAATGTGTCGCCGTTGATAGTTTGTCTTGCAGCAATGCCAGTTAAACATCCTCCACGGGCGTTGATACCAGACCTGTTACTGTGTAAAATTACTCTCTAACTCACTTGGAAAGGAACTGTAGGGTGGAGGAAGACTTCTTGGGCAGGAGGCAGCACCTTTTCCAAGCTTTGCAGGGAGCGGTCAGCGCGCCCGGAGGTCGTTGCTGTTGGCTGCTGACTCTCTGCCTGTGCCTGGCTGAGCTTGCTGCCAGCATCTAACGGGTGGCTTTGATGATGAGTCGTCTTGCATCCTGGACCTAGCTGCTCTTCCTCCTGATCTGAAAGTTTACGTTCTCATCTGACTGAGGGAGAGGCTGTGTTGGTGCAAGCTGGTGGTGGGATGCTACCAGCTAGTTTTAGTTTTTCTCTAAACTGCTGATTTTAGCCATGTGCCTCAAAGAACCATGAATCTACTGACCCTTTTCCACTCCCATGTCTGGTTACAGCTTGCCTTAGCCAGATCCAGCTCCTTGGGCGACTCCTCCAGGCCACAAAGGTATGAAGATGTTCTTCTATAGTCACTGTTATTTACTTACTCTGCATGAAACGTGTGTCCTGGGAATCTTCCCGTTTAGCAGCCCTAGTGGGATAAGGGTGCAAGGCAGACAGTGGTACCCAACACCTGGGACGTGCAGGTGAAATTGTGACATTTAGTTTGGGTAAGAAAAGAGCAAGAACCACCGCTGCAACGCCTGAGGGAAGTGCATGCTGACACCCTGCTAGCACAGGGAGGGGCAGTGATGGGGACACGATTGTTTTGGTTAGAAATACAGAGTGCACGAAGCGTGGCACCCCAGCGTTCATATGCAATTCTGTGTGTTCTTCTTACAGACACCTTGTTGCTATATTAAAAGAAGATAAAGAGACGTTTGGGTTTGAAATCCAGGTAAGACTTAAATGACAAGTCAATTCATTTAAAAATAAAATATGGTGCCAACTCTTAAGTGTCATGTCCTCAAAATTAGGTTAAGACAGCATAGAGCAGAGGAAGGTATCTATCAGTTCCTTGTGAAATTTGAAAAGCTTACAGGAATGATACAGAACTAGGATGCATTTCCAAGGATTTTTTCATAGCAAAGGTCACAGATGAGAATTTCTGGCCTTCTCACAAGTCAGGGCATTGAGTGTAGGAGAAATCTCATCCAAATCCAAATATGAGGCAATGGCAATGCCTTCTTACCTCCATAAGTGAATATTTTTTGGGAGAATTGCATATGAGAATATTTTCATATAAAAAGAGGGAGATCAAAAAACTCTCTCTCCAAAAAAATACCTTATACTAGCATTTTACTACCTCCTTTAACATATATAGACACATATGTATTTTTGAGGTAGATGTACAGTATTGGCAAGTTTTTAAATAAATGACTGCTAAGCATGACTTTTTGGGGGCTAAATCATATAGGAAGAAATTCTGTTAGATGTCGAAGTCAGTAAATCATCAAATAGGAAAACCAGAATCTTATCAGGAGTACTGCTAATGGGAGATTTTTGTTCTGTAGATTTTTGTGAGAAAGGTAACTCTTAGATCTGTAGGCCTGCTAAAATCCTGGTTATAAATAAAAAATAATCCCAGGAATAAAAGGATGTAGTTTTGGGAGCAGCGGGGTTGTGGCAATACCGCAGAGGTCTGCCTGCCGGCGGGACCTACAGACAGGAGCCTGTTTTGTGAGCCAGTGCCTGCGAGACCCTCCCATGTCGCCCCTCTGTTTCGATTACTGCGGCGGCAGGGTGTCTTCAAAGTGCTTGCCTGTATCTGTGCACAAAGGGAAAATAGCGTTTTCAGTGAAATTAGTGTATTAGGAAAAGCTTAACTTTTTCAGATTTGGTTCTGTGACTAATGAGCAGGTAAGCGTTCAGCTCGTGAACAGTGGAGAGCTTTCAGAAGGGAGGATAATTGAGTCAATTATTGGGCTTTTGTATAAATTGTCAGGGCAGATTTTCATTATATGTGACATTCTGATTAGAATAATTGTTCTTGGCACATTTTCTTCCTGAACGTACATTCAGCGTGAGCCCTTCACTAGAAAGTCCGGGCTATGGAAAGACAGCATCTGTCTGATACTAAGGATAAGCCATTATTTAGAAGCTGTAATTTCATTACTACAAGTTAAATTTAGGCAAAGCAGAATAAGATGATGTGAAACTCTAGGTCTACCATCTGCAGGGAGCTCATGAGAACTGCAGTGATGGCCGAACGCCAGAGCTTCTCGCATGTTACTGCTTCTTCTCCTACTTCCCACTCACAGACCAGAGCCTGGGGGCAAGACAGACACCGTGCGGCTCCCAAAGTGCCTAGGTGTTTGCAGAGCAGACGCTCTGGTAGCACGTCTCTCCCCTCGCTGCAGCCACCTAAAAGCTAGGTTCCCTCTCCAAAACCATGGCCCAGCCGTCTTCTGCAGTCCGTGAGGAGAAGGTGGTACATGAGAGGGAAGTCCACCCTCCTGGTTGGAGTGCTTCTCTTGGGGCCATCAGTCACACCCTGGAGATGTCCGCCTCTCCCAGTGGCTCTGGTGGGGACGTCGAGACACCTCTGTCCACGCTGCAGCCACCTAAAAGCTAGGTTCCCTCTCCAAAACCATGGCCCAGCCGTCTTCTGCAGTCCGTGAGGAGAAGGTGGTACATGAGAGGGAAGTCCACCCTCCTGGTTGGAGTGCTTCTCTTGGGGCCATCAGTCACACCCTGGAGATGTCCGCCTCTCCCAGTGGCTCTGGTGGGGATGTCGAGACACCTCTGTCCGGATGGCTCCAGTTAGGTGTGACAAATCCCATCCTGCTTGTCCAGCTCGTATCGCTCAAGCTGGCCCAATCTTTCAGGTTGGTAGGTGAGACCTACCGCTCTGAAATAGGTCAAAAAAAAAAAAGCAAGTGTGACCTGCAGTGGCATGTCCTCCAAGAACCTCACGTTTCACTTAGTGCTCTTAGTTTAGCCAAAAGTTTTACTGTTGGTCTAAGGGCTGAAATCACTGCATTGGTGTGATTTGGCCAGACAAGCTCTGAACTCACCCGGTCTTCGTCCCTGTTTGTTCCACGTTGACTGAGAAATTTGGGAATCTAACATGACTTCTCATATCTGGGTTAGATGTAGGTTTTCAGGAAGTTCAGCTTCAGTCTTAAATTTTGGTAGGAAGATGCGGCTAAATACTGATATTTGCATGTAGCCAAGAAGACATTTCCTGTCATTGCAAGATCTGGTCAGGCTGCATCGCCTACTTTTGCGTTTTTCTAAATATATGTCAGCACTGATAATCACATGATGGCTTTATACTTAGAATTACTTAATGTATATTTAAATGTATAAGTCAAGAATAAAAAGCACTTTTGAGGGGATAATGAGTTTATGAGGCCAAAAGAGCAGAAGTAGGTTCAACTCTTCTTGCTTTTCAGTTCTCATCGCAAACCGATCTATCTGGCAGCACCAGCTGACTTCACGCAGCATTCACAATGCGTAGGAGTCAATCACTTGAAAAGCCCGAGTCACACCCTGCCATGCTGTGGCTGGGAACATGAAATATCCTTCCAGAAAGCAATCTGCATCCATGCTAACAGATATTCTTGACTGAAGTTACTGAGTTTTTGATAATGAATAACCAACTTGCTTTAAAACTAGTTTTTTTCAAAAACAACGTACAGGCATCTGTCAGGTGTCTGCTGTTCTCTATCATAAGAATGCTATTTCTAATTGTTAGGTTATAACATTTTGGTGTTCTCACTTGCATGATAATATACCCTGCTCTTCACAGCCTTCTCATTTTAAAAAATGTGTTAAAAGACCGTTAATTTTTAAATTGTTTTCGTGGCTTTGATATTGGTAACACTGTCACTTTGGTATTAACAGACTATTAGATTTCCGCACCAAAATGATTACTCCCTGGAGGTATGCACTTGCGTCTGCAAAATTCAAGAAGAAAGTCCTGCCCATCTTTCTGGCCTTCAAATTGGTAACTATTCATGTATTTTCTCCGGCCCTGGGTGGCCTTACCTTGCTTTTCTCTCAATTACTTTTATTGTAGAGCATGTGGAGGGCGTGCGTGTGCTGCAGATGCTAGTTTTCGCCTTTGTGTATCTCTAACAGGCGATATCCTCGCCAGTATCAACGGTGTGAACACCAGTGGTTTTAGTCACAAGCAAATAGTAGACTTGATAAAGTCTTCAGGGAACTATTTAAGGTAGGCATCCCTCCTTCAGATGGTTTTTAGCTTAATAGTCTCTCCCGCTGGAAGCCAAGAAAGCTTCTCGTGCTACCCTGCAGTCCTGTGCTGTCTCAGAGGCAGAAATCCCTGTGGGTTTGGCTCTGCAGAGCCACGCTCTTACTGCAGGTGAGGGTTTGGGTGGGAGAGAGGAGCTCTGGGAAGGTCCCCCAGCGTTGCCCCAAGACAGCCGTGGATGAGAGGGTTCGGCCGGGTGGGCTGCTCCCAGTCGCCACGTGCGGCCGCTCCCTGAGGACCCCACGGCACCACACGCTGCAGTGCGGTGCGATGCGCTGCGGTGAGCTGCGGTGCGGGATCTGGCAGCCCTGGCAGCGCTCGGCGGTCCTCTCCGCTTTGGTGCCAACATCGCCTGTTCTTCGCAGGTTAGAGACTGTCAACGGGGCCATGTTTCTGCGGAAAATGGAGCTTGAGACCAAGCTGCAGTTACTGAAGGTAATATAATTCATTAGTTAATCCGTTGTCGAACACAGAGGGCTGTTGTGGATTCACTGCTAATGGGGGTAGGTGGGTGTCTCTGGGGCTGGGTGTCCTGGCAGGGGGCAGACACCCGTGTGTCCCTTGCTGCCAGCACCCCCAGCTGCAGTCCCTGTAATATTTTCTGTATATTTTTTTGGTAATATTTTCCCCCACGATAATTTCTGTAACTCTCTAAATATTTCCATTTCTGCCTGTGTCTCAGCTGTGCCCAGCTGGTAGGCAATCCTTCCCTCTAAGAACAGAACAGCGTATTTTAATGTACTCTGTATTTAGCAAAAAGGGAAGGCAGACTTTCACAAGCAGACCTCAAGCTCATTAGTGACGGCACGCTGACAGCACCTCTGACTTGTAGAACTTCTGTTTTCCCATCTGAGACCGAGGCAGCCGGGCTGGCAGCAGGTTTTCGAATGCCAGCACCCCAGGGTGCCTCTCTGCTCACCCCGCTGCAGCCGTAGTGCCACAAGCGTTGCAAGGGCCAGGGCTTTCCAAAGCCAGGACTCGGTCGATCTGAGTGAAGGGTTTTTCCTTATGCCTATGCCAAAACCCTCTGCACAGGAGTATGGTACTTTAAAAAGTGCATTAAAAATTAATCTGGCTAGAATAAACCTCATGCCAAATGGGTTAGGCTTGCCAGAGCTGAGCAGCAGGGACAGGGTTTGCCATATGTGCCATTGCCTATAAAATATAAGTCCTGCCATGGGGGTGATTTCATGTTTAGTATTTAGCATGTTTAAAACAATGTTTATTTAATTTGGTTTGTGCTGCATTTATAAGAGTACCGCACATGGTGGTGTAATTTGCTGCGTGACATTGATGCTGTGGATGATGTAAATGGTAGCTGTGGGGGCTGGAGGGTGAGGAAAGGAGGGATCCCTCCCAACCTCCACCGGTCTGCAGCTGGGGGCGTGCCAAGGGCAGTGTCTGGGTGTACGGGCGATATCTTGGCCACCGTCACTTCAGCCTAGAAGATGGGCAGGGGCGAGGAGACCAGGGCGAGACTCCCATGAGCTCGGTTTCCCCTCCAAGGTTCATTAAACTGATGAGGGCTATGGAGGATGCTTTTGGAAATAGCTGGGATGTTTTAGGCATTGCTCCCCTGCAGCTGGCTGTTATTTTCTCTCCGAAGGAGGTAAAACTGACCAACGGGCGGTGGGGGGCTCTTGGCTCTTGGCTTGTGGGAACAGCTGGGAGAGCTGAGCCCAGAGGCAGCACTGGTACTCCCTTCAGGGTTGGAGCTAGGACAAACCCCTGCACGCCGGCTTGATCTGGCAGCGTTGGGAAACTGGTGCGAGTGCAGGGGCTGCACTGGCTTCACATGGAGCTGCACGTGACCCTGGTACCTGAGGCCAGTGGGAGCCGGGTTGGGGGTTGGGGACGCTGAGACCGCCCGGCCGGCCGGCTAGTCCACGAGAAACGAAACTGGTGCGAGTGCAGGCACTGGCTTC
>NW_008794603.1:2329332-2333897 GCF_000699145.1 Aptenodytes forsteri | reverse complement strand
AGGAGCCGGGGCGGTGGTTGGGGACGCTGAGACCGCCCGGCCGGCCGGCTAGTCCAGACATGGCGAGAAACGAGCCAGACCCCAGAGCCAGAGAGTTCATCACTGTGAGATGAACTCATAATGAGAACGCAGTAGCAGGATGCTTCCATCCTGGCCATGGTCAGTGCTCCATGGCAAGCTGTTCGGTCTGGTCCTTTAGAAAACTGGATGTAATAACCGGTAAAGTCACCAGAAATGGGCCACCTTCCCACCCCGCCCCTTTCCAGGGAAATTATAAAGCCAAAATCTCAAAATCTGCTGTGAAATGTTCTGTTTCAAGTGGGGAGTTTTTAGATACCAGCTGTTTCCCAGAAGTGCCAAACCCCTGCAACAAGCGTCATTACAGAGTAAAATATGGGTGTGTGCCTGGCCCTGCTCTCTCACACCAGTGTGGCTGCAGTGGAAAGAACCTAATTCTGTTTATAACTGTCTCTGATGCCTTACTGAAGGGCGTGCTTGGTCGCTGCAAACCCCTGTAACCGCAGCGAGACAGTGCCGTGCCCGCGAGTGCTAAGCATCACAGGTTTGGACGTGCGGTTGCACAAGCGTGTCCTGCCCTCGGGATGCAGCACCCAGCAGAGCAGCCCGTGCAAGGCACTGCAGCTGGGACACGTGCCCCCTCTGCGCCCACCGCCGCCGTGCTGGTGGAACGGGCATCCTGGCAGCCGCGAGCGGATACCCGCTCCGTGCATCAGTTATCCTGATAGCCGCGCCGCTATTATGGTTTAATTAGATGGGAGAAACCAGGACTAGGAGGTGGTTGCTCTTTTGGTTGGGTCCGGATGGGGATAAAGAAAATCTTTAGACAACTCCCCGGCATCTCTTGCATGCAATTTCCTAGGTTTAGTTGAATTATAAATGGCTAAAACCTACTTTATTCAACATTATGTAGAGACTGTAAGAGCAAACTTCTCCAGACTAATTCTCCTTAAAAGCGGTCATTGCTCCCATTTTAGAGGTGAGCCTGTTTTAGTGTTGTAGGAATGCACTTGTGGGAAAGCTGGAGCCACCCTGTATCTCTGATTTGGCGAAGGCTGCCCAGCTGACCTGCGCCTGTCGGACCCGATGCACCAGCTATCTGCCAGATCATGTCCAAATCTGCTAGGAAGTGATTCAGTGAGAAGAGCAGCTGGGAAAAGGCTTGTTTCCCAGTGCCCTTGTAAATTGCTCTTGTTCAGTACACTGAGGGAGCCCCAGGAAGAGCCTCCGTGCCGTGCCCTCCTCCTGCTGCTGGGGGGCTGCCCGCAGGGCATCCCGGTGCCTCACCACCCTGCAGCTGGGCCGTGGTTTTCATTTTGTGATTGATTTTTCTGAAATGTGGAAAAGAGAAAAAATGTGAATGCAGTAACAGGACTGCCCACGCAAGCTTGGTCTGGTCAGTTTGGTTGTGTAAATGCGTGATTTGCCAGCCTGTCCGGCTGCGTGTCTGGGGTGCACTGGGTTCATGCAGATTACTGGGGAAGTGCCTATTGCGACCATCTCCAGGCAGAAGTTTACCTGTTGTTGTTTTTTTTTTTTTAAATCAACCATGCAATGGTTTATTTTTACACCAAAAGCTGACCTGCAACAGAGGGACAGAAAAATGTTGCTCACCGTTGGCTGGCATGTAGCACTTAGAGGTTGGTAAGGCTCTTTACTAGGGGGTCAGGGATGGTTAGCTGTGCCATGCCCGCGCTGCGCTGCTGGACCCAAGAGCAAGGAGGGGGTGCCCGTTCCTGGAGCTGCGGAAGGCTGGAGGAGGGCAGCCTGCAGGCTGCTGAGGAGAGCTGGTGTCTCCCTTTGTAGCTGAAGGCAAGCAGCACGCTCTCCAGATTTCAGGCTTCTGCTTTTCAAATCACACGCGTACAGTACCTCAGCCGAAGCACCCAGGGCATGAGCAGGATTGTGCTTTCTGGAAGAACTTTGCTAAACTCCTGGAAAATTGTCTCAGTAAAAAGAGGGACATACAAGTGCTTCCTGCAGGTGACCTGTACTTTCTGAATACAATGTTTTCTTTACAAGTATTTTATGCTTCTGCAAAGGTGTGTGAGTGACAGAGCCCTCTTTCTCTCCCACAGCAAACTCTGCAGCAGAAATGGGTGGAGTTGCGCTCTCTGCTCTTACAGGAACAGCGCTTGCTGCACGGTACGTCCTCGTTTCCGGGTAGGAAACCACAGCGCTGCTGAGTCCTTCTGTGGAAACGCTGTCTGATCAGTAAAAAGCAATTCTTTAATCTGATTTTCGTTTGCTTTCTTTTTCCCCTGTTAATGAAGGCATGGGGCTGGCCCCTGGGAAAGCTTTTTTTCCCAGACTAATGAATTTGGATGCTGCTTGACTAATGCAGACCAAAGGCTCTTTTGCGTGAGTTCTAGGAAAAGAGTTTCAAAGTTTTTTTCCATTCTTAATTTGGACTAATCAGGGGAGAGTTTTGTTTGTTTGTTTGTTTTATGGGTTGCCCAGGGAGCAGCTTTATTCTGCATGTCTGGGAAGGTGGGGGCAGAGAGCACGCCACAGCCAGGAAACAGCTTCCCATGAGGGAAAGGGGCTGCTCCCTGCGCTGAGATGCTGGGCATGACGTTTCCCTGTGCCAGCGTGTCACAGGCATCCTGCTCTCCGGCCTTGAGCAGGCGCCGGTAAATAACGCTCCTCTTCGGCTTCTGCTTCCAGGGGAGGTGAACGACAACGCTCTGCTGGGCGCACTGGAGCTGGAAGAGTCCAGCTTGCTTGATGGCTGCAGGACGCCGGGACCCCTCTTTCGGATGAAGCCTCGCTTCTCCAGCGAGAGCAGCTCCCGCAGCTGGCTGAGCTCGATGACCGTGGACAGCGAGGACAGCTTCTACCAGAGCGGCGCCTTCGAGGATTCAGCTGCAGAGAGCCTGAGCCGCCAGTCGAGCGTGGATGATGACTGCTTCTTCCCCAGGGATGGGGACAGTGCTGCTGGGAGGTCCTCCCTGCGGAGGAACCGCAGCATCAGCCTGGCCAGCAGCGGGTCCATGTCCCCGCTCTGGGAGGGGAGCAGCTGCACCAGTAGTTTTGGGACCCTCCCACGGAAAAGCAGGAGACCCAGTGTCCGAAAGCATCTTTTGAAATTCATTCCAGGCCTTCACCGGGCGGTGGAAGAGGAAGAAAGTCGGGTCTGACATCGCACGTGTCATCCTTGATGTCTGGGGCTCTGCATGTGGGACTGCTGCGTGGCCTGGGACGGAGGGCAGCAGCTCACCCAGAAGCACGCAGTAGGTGAAGCGCGGTGGCACTGCATGGCAGTCCTCCAGACAACAGTACTGATGATATTTAAAAAGCCCTGGGTTTTTTAGTTATTTTAATTTTTAATCAGACCACACTGCGGACCTCTTCATTAACGTGAAAAATGACTAACTCTGAAACGTGAAGAACCTTTGCAGAACTTCCTCAGCATACTTTAGCGTTAATAACAGTTTTTAATTAAATGCAAAATTGATAGCTATTTATTTCCTGTTACCAAAGTCATAGTCTTCCAAAGGTCTTTAATAAAGCAAGTGCTTCTACTAAAACGAGTGACAGGGTCCCGTTAGAAAGAGGATGGAGCCCAGAGCATACGACAGAGAGAGACCCTGGGCAGTAACGTTTTGAAACGAAGGGCAGAGATTTACCCGTGGTTTGTGGTGGGTGATTTACATGGGTGTGCTGGAGCGGGCCAGGAGCACACTTGCCAACTCCCCTGGCACGTGCGTGGCCGTCAGGACCCGTGCCGGCTGGTTCACCACAGGGCTGCCCGTGCCAGCTCCCGCTGCCTGTGCAAGGCCATTGCCCTGAGATGATGCTGCTGCTCGAGGACGTGCACGCTTGGTGTCAGAAAAAGAAAGGGTGAACTCCGCAATCCACTTCCCAGTCTCCAAAGCAGGGATCAGTTCCCCTGGTCAGCCGTGCTGACAGCATCGATAGACAGATTTACAAAGTAAACGCTGGCTGCCATCGCTTTCACATCTTTTAGCAGCCGTTGTATAAACCCTGCAATAACCTGGCTTATCAGTTGTGATCTGACCAGCTGCAACCTCTGCCAGTAGCTGATATCCCATGTCCTGCCAAACCTGTCTTATTCCAGGGGATTTGGAGTAGAAAGGACCCTCCTGAGCACGCCCTGGGCTCTTGTGCTGTGCCAGTGCACGGGAAGCCGGTGGTGTCTGTGCGCTCGCTGCCCTGAGCAGCTCCGCGTGTCCAGAGCAGGGTGCACTGGTCACCATGCACCCGTGTGGGCTCCTGTGTCAAACGCAGGAGAAGCGCGGTGGGGACCACCAGCAGCATTGGGCAGAGGTGCAAACAGGCTAGTAGCCCCTGTCGAGAGAGCGCTCCCCAGGGGAAAGGGGTGAGGAGCGTTGGTCTGCATGGTTTGGGAGGGAGACAAGGGGCCGGTGGCAGCAGCTGCCAAGGGGAGGGTGCAGGCAGTGGGCAGCAGGGAGCCAGCAAAGGGCGTCGGGTCTCTGTGCGTCTCCTGCTGCCCAGTGCGGCTCTGCGGTGCCCTGCTGGTTGCGGCACACTCTTCTCGGCAGTGACTGCCAGCCTTGCTAGAA
>NW_008794603.1:2323067-2329208 GCF_000699145.1 Aptenodytes forsteri | reverse complement strand
GAGCGAGTGGGCAGCAGGGAGCCAGCAAAGGGCGTCGGGTCTCTGTGCGTCTCCTGCTGCCCAGTGCGGCTCTGCGGTGCCCTGCTGAAGTTGCGGCACTCTTCTCGGCAGTGACTGCCAGCCTTGCTAGAACCAGCGTTTTCTGCACGGTGTCAGCTCGGCCAGGGTCACTGGAGTGCCAGGGTCTCACCGCACCCCTGGAGGGCACGGCACTCAAGTCGCCTGGCCGGAATTTTACCAGATGTGAGAAAATACTCGTCCGCTTACAGTGATGTAACTATATGGCTCAGATCGATTTGACCTCTTTAAGGCGAGAGAAGTAAAGGCAGAGGATTGTCCTGCAGGGACAAGCAGGATTGTTCTGCGCCTGGACGTGGTGGCAGGTCACAGGTTGCACTCTGGGGCCCTCCTTAGAGGGCTGTGCCTGGGACCCGGTCCCTCTGTGGTCCCGGGGGCTGCAAGAGATGCCCCTTGGGCTGGTGTTCCCACTGCTCGTTGGCAGGAAGATCATTATCTGTTCACATTTCTTCAGGAGCAGAGACTTCAGGCAGTAAGATTAACTTGATAGCTTGTATGAAGTGATTTAATAAATATGGGCATAGATGCGAAGAAAAAGAGAAATTTTATTTCCCTTTCAGGCAACACAGAAATAGGCTGTTTGTTCAGCCCAAGCAACCTAATTATGTTTTTCAAATACAATTGGAAGAATTTTAAATATAATTTAAATACCTTGTGTGACTCATTCTTCTTTTGACCGAGCAGACCATGCGGTTGTTTACCGTTCAGGTATTGCTGCGGCAGGATTTCCTGGTCTTTTCAGAAACCTCAGGCTAAACCAGATAGCTTCCCTCTGAGATGACCCCAAATAAAAACAACCTGTTCCCAATACTTCTCTAATTAATGAACATTTCTAAGCCGGCAGAATCTGTATTGACGTCTGTAATTTCTCTTAAAAGGATTAAGTAGATGGTAGTACGGCAAGTCTCTGAGAGAGCTGGAGGGCAATCAGGAGAGCAGCTCACAAGGTTTTTACATATGGGAATGACGTTCTGTCTGTGCTGCTGAACCGAACACCTGCAGTTCCGCCTGTGAGCCCCTCTGCCGTCGGTTCATCCCCCAGCCCCTGGGCCCGGAGGTGGGCTTTGGTCTGACACCTGCACGGAGCCAAAGCCAGTCCGTCAGCCCAGGTTGGGGCATTTCAGGTGCTGGTCTGGGCTCTGGAGCTTATTGCGAGACATCAAGTTTTTTGCCTGTGATTTGCTGTCTCAAGGTAGAGTTTTACTTTTCTTTGCCGATAGCACCAGCTGAAAGGAGAAAAAAAAGTAGAGGTTATTTCTATTTGGACAAACTGTGGAGTTAAAGGCAGATATATGGGTGTCCGAAAGCAACTGTGGGCACAACCACCAGAAAATCTGGTGAAGGTTGTCGTAGTGCCCCAAAGAGAACAAACAGCTCCAGCACTTAGAAAGGGACCTTAAGCTCAGTCACATGTTGCAGTTAGGACACTTGGCTCCAGGTGCCAGGCTGGCAGCCGAGGGAAGAGGGGTGTCCATCACCTGATCACTCGCAGAAACACGCGGAGGTTTCCAGCCAAAGTCTGGCACGCTGCTGCACGTGGCTGTGGGTGGCTGGCGGTGCCTCGCTCCTCAGGAGCAGGAACACTCCTCTCTCTACCTGGCCAAGGAGTATTTGGACCCACGACATTTGGACCCACAAATGCATGCATTTGTGTCAGAAGACAAAATATTCCTAGCCCGACATGTCTGACCGGAGGGTTGAAGCTTTGCCCACCGGTGCTACAGACTCTTTCACTTGGGTGAAAATCAGCGCACGCCCAAAGCCAAGCCAGAGCTCTTTGCCTTGGAGAGTGTGGGCTGACTGATCTGCAAAGACCAATACAAATATGTCAGCCCCGTGACTGGGGCCTGCTTCGCTTTTTCCCCTGCAACTCCTGAATTAAAGTCTCCTTTTGCCTTCGTTGCAGCCGGTTTATAGAGACCCAGTGGGAGAGGTGGGGCTGGGCAGGGTGCCTTGGTCACAGCCTACATCCTCCACCTTGTTTTATAGAGGGGAAAAAAATGGTATTTAAAACACAGTATGAACTCTACTCCCTAAGGCTGTGTCTCTGGTGGAAATTAGTGCAGCTCTGTGGTCTAAAGCGGTGATTCCTTTTGGTATGGGAAGTTAATTTGACATACCTTGGGAGATACCTGCTTGCTTTTAGTGTGGAAAGGCTGAATGAGCCTGGACACCCAACAGGCTTAAGAAAGGCCTTAAGAAAGACCAAATAAACGATGCTCTTCCAGTGGCAGTGAGAGCATGCTTTGGTTGCTACAAGACAACATGACATGTTCACGGCCACGATCAAAAACAGGATGTGGGTGACAGGCAGGCTCTGCGGGGCCGCTGCAGCAGGCATTGAGATCAGCAGTGCCCCAGCCTTCCGAGGGGAGGAAGGAGTTCACAGGCAAACCAAATAGCAATATGAACGAGAAAGCTCTTTTAAAATGGCATTTCTCCTTGCAGAGAGGAATCTGGAAGGATCCCTGCTCTGCCTCCCGGGAGTCGGGGCAGGAGGAGGGTTGGTGTACGGGCAACGCTGCACGGTGACGCCGTGGTTCACAGGGTTGGTGCTCCGAGTGACATGTGTGGAAGGTGCTCTGGACCTTCAGCAGAGGAGGTGTTCTCACTGATCATGGGGTCGTTGAAGGGTTTGCTTGATTTCCTAACAGCCAAAGGATTACCTTTTCTCTTCTTATGCCCCATGGATAAAGGGGACAACGTGAGTTTACTGCCGAAAGAAATGCAGCTGCTCTGAAGAATGCAATTCCTTTTTAAACTTAAAACTTTTATTAATTTGCTGAATGCTACTGAGCCTGACCTTGTAAGGGTTCTCAACCGCTTAACCAGGTCTTGCCCAGTGCCCAGATCTAGGCAACCCCTCTCTGAACTCAAGACCCTGCATCAAATACGGGCAAGACACAGTCATGGCACGCAGCCCCTGGGTTAGTAGTAAGCAGGCAGGAAACCCACTTCAGGCGAGGGGAATATTTGGGTCCTAAATCTTTTGGCTTGATTTAGCGCAGCACAGCTGAGGCATCTCCAGCACGAAAGCTGGCAAAACCTATTTGCTTTAGCAGCACACCCTCACGGCGCTGGCTTTGCACCAGCGAAGGGGCAGGTGTTGTGCCGGGGGACGCCTGGCTGCTCCTGGGGCGCAGGCATGGCCCCTCTGCTAAACGCGCTGGTTCCTGCGGCTCCCGCACTGATTATGGGGCATCACAGCAATGTTTTCCAAGGACCTAGAAGTGCCTCTTCTGCTGCCCCAAGACCTGTTCACCTCGTTCATGCTGGCTTGCAGCTCTCTAGCCAGCCTTGCCCTTTTTTTATGATCTTTGCAATATTTCAGGGGGTTTTTTGCTGGGCTCTCTTGGCCTGTAAATTCTACTGTGGAAGGTTTTTTCCACAAAACCATGAAACAGGTTGTGGCTTCTGCTGGGAACATTCTGGCTTCAAGGCTGTACTATCCTGCAAAAACTCTCCCCTCGCAGATCGAAGGTCGAGCCCTGGAAGCTGCTGAAATATGCGAGGAGTCCTGTCTGACCCGTGTTTCTGCACGTCCTAGGTTTTGCTCCATTTCAGTTGTGCCCGGAGCAGGCGGCTATCCCTTCAGCGATCACTTTTCTGCACGCTTTTCAGGGGTGGCTGCGTTTCTGCCTTCCTGTGTGCAGTTCTGCTCTGCTGATTTCTGCTTTCGTACCCGACGTTTCCTCTCTCATGCAACTGTTTTAGAAGTTTTCATGTGTAGCAGCTGGTTGCACCCAGCTTTCGTAGCATTGAAAAGAAGATCATGAAACATAGTTATCATCGGTGACTTTCTCCTGCCTGCCACTGCAAAGCAAAAGGGAAGCACACCTTATACATACATAAAGCCAAGAATTTATTGCTGTGCTCCCAGCACGGACCAGCTACTTGTTACTGCTGTCTGCATAAAACTATGGTTGTGCCACGCACAGATAAGCAAAAGTAAAGCAAACTCACCGTAGACACCTGGTCAGTCACAGAAATCAGCATCGCAGCGAGATCAAGCCAGCGAAGCCCAGACAGAGCCCGTCCGACCAGCCCCAGCGCTGCCTTGCAAACTTGGTGCAGAGCTGATGGCCTGTGACAGAGGACGGCCATGCCGCATTGCTGCCATTGGCAATGCTGGGCTGCACGGCCGAGAAATGCCCCGGTGGCACCTGTGGGTGGGTGGGGACAGGAGCATCCCCAGTGCAGATGGAAGAGTCTGGGAGAGCAGAGAGCAGGGCTGTTCTGGTGATGCTCTGCTCGGGGAAAGAGCCGCAGCCTGAATTGCTTCCATAAAGTTTGGCTTTTTCAGTACAGGCTTTTTCTTTTTTTAAAAGCTTAAAGAGGCAGAAATCACACCACCTCAGGTTTGTGCAAATGAAATGTTTTCCTAGCCTTGAGAGGTGGTTTTGCCCAGCTCAGTTTATAAATAGCTGCCTGTGGTGGGAGGAACCTGCAGATACTTTTTCCTTTTTCCAAGTCCAGCTATGAACTCTGCCAGCTTAAAAATACCGCTGGGGATGCTGCAGCATCCGAGCAGCTTCCAGGCTCTCAGTCACCGTGATGACCTAGGGGTGACAGGCGGCCCCTCAGCTCCTGGGGACAGTCTGGGGAGAACGACCTGTGCAGGCAAATGCCTTCAAACAGGCAGGAGCTGCTCTCCCTTCATCAGCAATCCCTTCGGGCTCCTTGCGTAGTGTTTGCCAGGAAGAAAGCAGCAGCTGCCTATTTTTAACACTGTCAAAACTTTAATTGCTCTGCATGTGCCCATGGTTTGTAACTAGCGTGCCCTTGCTGCATCACTCTGGCATGTACTCCTGTTTATCAGAGGGAACACGCTGCTCCTTGTGCAGCTCCCCTCTGAAGCCAAGCATGGCCAGCGGAAGCATCGGGGCAGCAGCAGCATCCCGGCCCCGAGGACATGCAAGGGCTGGCTGGTGCCCGACATAGCTCTGCCAGGGGGAACGCCCGTGTTTCCGCCTTTCCTTCCATTCCTCCGCTGGGTGAAAAGTTAAAATTCTGAAATTTTCTACAGAAGACGAATCCCAAGGTACATTTTTTCATAAACACAAGGTATTTATCTTGCTGACAAAATGGAAATGCTTGATTGTAATTTGTTGATGTGATCCACAGGAGTTTTTCTCTGGGTGTTCAAGTGAAATGAAATCCCTCCTGGCTGTGCGCAGCGGTGGGAACGTTTGTCTCCAGTGCCACCGTGCCTCTCATCCTGCCCTGGCTTTCAGGTGGCATTGCATCTCCCACGGTGACCCCGGGTTACATGGCTTCTGCTCTAGAGCTGCTCCAGTGACCGTGCATGGTGCACGTGCTCCCCCAGGCAGCCAGATGTATGCACGAGCTGCTCCTGGAAACCTGTGACTGGAGCAGAAATTGGGGAGCAGAGTGTTACGACAGAGGAGCCTTCAGAGCTCTGCAAACACCCTGCAAACACCCTGCAAACAAACACCCTGCCACGGCAGCCTCTTCCTATTTCTGGAATGAATTGGAATTGCTGTGGCTCTAATGACTTACCTCATCGACTTTCAAATCCCTGCTGCGCCCCAACGCCTCTGAAATCCCAGGTGCTATTTCTGAAATTTTAGCAAAGGATAGCTCGAAAGGAAACTTCCTGCATTAAAGGTCACACGGAAAATGATTTATAATAGATTCATGCAAATCGTGCTTCGACCACGAGGCACTCATTTGGGAAAATGTGAATTGTTGAGAATTGGTTGTGTAACCAATAGGTGGCACCAGGAAATACCTAAAATTGTTTCAATATCTTTTTGCAGTCAGGAAGTCAGGCAGGCATGTTCCTGGGGAGATGAGGACAGGACCGGTCCCTGTCCCCGTCCCCGCGGGAGCTGATGTGGCTCCCGGGTCAGCAGGGCTCCCCGCCTGGCAAGCCTGGTGCCATGTTTTCAGCTTCGGGTTATTTCAAATTTGAAGCCTGGCCAGGAGTTTGCCCCATGCTCGAGCCCCAGTGCAGGATTTGTGCTGGCTGTGCCAAGCGGGGTGTGGTGCCCGTCCCGGGGCGGCTGTGGCCCCTCGCACCCCGTGTGACGGCTGCATCCC
>NW_008794603.1:2318396-2322769 GCF_000699145.1 Aptenodytes forsteri | reverse complement strand
CCCCGTGTGACGGCTGCATCCCCGCCCTGCCCTCGTGCCTGCTGCCAGGTCGGTGATGAGCCAGACTGGCCTGTGCAGGGCTGGTGGGGGACATCCCCACGGCTCCCCTGCCCAGGGGTGTGGGTCTGCACAAAGCGAGGTGTGACGGCGCGGATGGGCAGTGCGGGCATCTGGCTGCGTCTCGGCTGATGCGCCCCGGGTTGGCGCTGCCTCTGTCGCGCGCAGCTCATTGGTCTCACAGGTACCTTAACGGCACAGTCCCGAGCTGATGGTACAGCAGGGATGCTCAGGTAAGTCCCAGCCATGAAACCTTTTTCAGCGGTGTTTCCACACCAAGGGAAACCCTGGGGACAGGCCCATGTTTCAGAAATCACATGCAGGGCCCTTTGGATTATCTCAGGGATATGGAAATAGCTTGGTAAGAATAGAAAGTAACCTTCTGCTCTCCAGCCACCAGCCCGTGCCAGGTACCCAGCCTCTCGCCATCAGCCCGTGCCGGGTACCCAGCCTGTCCTCCTGAGGGTACCTACTGCTGTGTATTGTCAACTCACTTTCAAACCTCATCATCCATTTTTCTTGGACAAATTTTTCCAGCATAGGATTGATTTTGTAAATCAATTACACCAAACTCATTTTCATAACAATGATGCGAAGTTGTTGATTTAAAGATGCAAACTCACAGATGAACAAAACCAGTGGAAAGGCTTTGGGTCCATTTCTAATCAAGATCTGAACTCGACAAGAGGATTTCAAAATCCTAAAGCCCAAAGATGTCAAAAATGTTGCATTGTATGAACACAAAAAGTCATTCACAGCAGGAGATTACACTCTTACGTAAACCTGGCTTTGGGCACCAGGGTTGAGACGAGTTCAGCTACGGTCAGAAAATGGCCCCAGTGCTCGGGTGATCCTCCTGCTTCCCTCTGTAAAATGTTCCCTTCTTGCTTCTGCTAGCTTTAGGTCCGACTGATAATTACTGATATAAGTGCTAATCTCATCCGTTGCCCCTTTCATACGCCTTTACAGAGAGTTTCTACCGCTGTGGCCAGAAGCTGCTTCTGCGAAAGGGGGTTGTGCCGTGGGTGTGGAAGGGGCAGTGCCGCGCTGACCTGCCTGGGCGCTGGGGGGGCTCCCGCTGGGGTGTCAGCAGGCAGCAAGCGTCCCGTCGCCTGGCTGGCTCGGCCTCGGGGACCTGCCACCTCGGTTCACATCTCGTCACAAAATGTTGCTTTGGCTTGTGCTTTTGGTTTTCATCTTCTAGTTCTGTCCCTGAGGGCTGAGCCCTTGAGATGCATTTCCCTTAGCAGGTAACTGCAGATGCTCGGCACCCGGCAGGACGTGGCCCTGCCTGTAAAACACGCGCGGCCAGGCTAAGGCTGTGTGGCAGAGGAGCGTGGCGTTGCGCCGTGTGCGGGGCATGTGCCCTTCCAAACAGCCGGTTTGTTCCTTGACAAGTACAAAATGTGTTCATTGTCCGGCCAGCTGCACGGCGAGGTTTATCAGCACACAAACCCGATGGGGAATGTTAAGCGGGTTAGGTGGCAGCAGCGCTACGGAAGGTGGTCACCCTCCAGGGATTAGAGGTCAGAACAACCATCGTCCCTGTGACCAGGCGGAGACACAAAGAGCCATTGTGCCGAGAGTACAAAATCTCTGTTTATTACCACGGGGCTGACATGCTGAAAGACCCGCTCTCCATGCCAGCACAAAAGATTCCTTGCTTCACATTGTTTGTTTATGTAAATTAAAATGGTGCATTTAATTATGCAATGGGACCAGCCTCAGCAACAAGCAAGGTGCTGATTGGATCGCCCCGTGGCCAGAGCCCGCTGGCAAGCCCTCGGCACATCTGATGGTGCGATCGCGGACCCTGCTCTGCTGCAGCGGCCGCCGGAGAGGAGACGCGTGTTGACCATCTGAGCAGGGGAACAAAATCCCCTGGGGAAAAGGGGTGAGGTGTAGCGCTCCCAACCCTGGGGTGCAGGAGCGGGGCCCCTGGAGGTGCACGGCCCCGGTCAGCGGGCACGGCACGGCCCTAAGCATGACAGAAGAAGTCCCAGCGGCATCTGGCATGCCCGAGTGCAACGGGAGCGTACCCCCGGAGAAGGGCCCACTCCAGGTCATTGGTGTCATCGATGAAATATCAAAATCTGTCGGGACAGTTCCTTATGTGAATGCAGAAATGAGCTCTGATGCTCCACCTGCAAAAGAAAATCAGGAGGAAAATAGAAATTCATTGGCAGAGGACATAGTACGTGGGGATTTTGATGGAGAGAAGCAATGTGAAGGTAAAGTACAAGACTGCCTTTCTTTAAGTGTTTGGAAAGAAAAGCTCTATTTTATGTATAGCCTTATGAATAACGGGATGTACTATGTGTATTAGTCAAAATTCCTAACCTATGGTAGTTGTAACAATGACTCAGAGTAATTCAGAGTTTAGGGACAAATTTGAGCTCCAGTTACACAGGATGCTGTGAAAAGTATGTGACTAAAGAAACAAGCAATTTTTTGATCTGCTCTGAAAAATCTGCTGCAAATCTGCAACCATTAAAACCTAATTATTGTCACTAACTGTTCCATCAGTCCATTTCTTGTGCTTTGTATTTCCTAAAGAAAAGCGAGAGGAAAGCGATGGGATGCTACAGCAGGGATCAGCTGATATCCAGGATACAGGGACTGACGGCCAGGAGTCGGAGGAAGGTAATGGAAAATGCTGTGTGACATGAGGTTTTCCCGAAGCAGAGCAATGAGTAGCCTTCAAAGACAATGACATACAGGTGGTTATTATTTTTCCAAATTTGGTCAGACCCTTATATTCTGGAGAGCAGTGACTCATTTCTCATCAGTAGAGTTGCTGCACCTTAGAAAACACAGCTGGTATCTCTCTTCCTGAGGTTTGCGTGTATCTCCATTACCATGGGCTATCAAAGCACCTTGGGGTCTTCGACCAGGAGATCTCCAACAGCCCTGTGAGGCTGGGAGATGCTTTATCTTCTGCTCCATGCAGGGGAGCTCAGAGCATAACCTCGGGAGGCTGTCAGTCAAAAATATGTGGCCTCAAAACCCAAACTCTTTTCCTACCTGATTTACCAAGTGTCTAAATCCCCCTGGTGCCCAAGTATCTAGCAGAAAATTGTCTGCTGTCCTAAACATCTGCTCCTGGGTCTCTCTACTTGTTCCTAGGTAAAATTCAGCTGGAGCAAGGCTGAACCTCGTACCTGCCTCCTGCATTGAGAAGGGCTGCAGGGGGGCACTTGCTGCACTTGTCCCCAGCAGCAAGTTAAAATGTATTGAATATATATACACATAGTCGAACATATTTAATTATACTATGCAAAAATGCAGCCCCTCCTCCAAAAAGGAGGAGTATTTTATTGAGTATTATTAGAGGAGGAAAGCTATGTCTCTCTGTGAGTGGGCTTTCGGCATTGCTGCCCTTCCATGTTTCCCACCCATGGGCTCTTGCCCGGCTTGTCCTTTTTGGCAACCACAGGATGAGGGACGGTTGGGCCGTGGGCTGCTAACGACATCCCCCCCGCACTGACCCTGGCGGTGGTCGGGGTGCAGGGCTGGCGGCTCTGCCCCAGCTCCCTGGCACCCGGCCGTGCTGGATCCTCCTTGTCACGTACACATCCACCTGGCCACAATAAGTTGGTATTTTCTATATGTCAGCTGCCACATAAATATGAAACCCATCCTCAGGGAAGAGCAGATTAACAACCCAGAGTAGCTGTTGCGGTGCTGGCAAAGCTAGCGTTATTGAATGTACCTCTAAAAGACGTATGGGCCATGCCTTGTAAACAGAAACTTTACTTTGATTATGAAAAGGAAAAAATATATGAACATTTGTCATAGGCAAAATAATATTTCATAGCAGCTGCAAAGGTTTTGAGGAGGTGAACCATGATGGAGGCTTTCCCGCTTAGAGCTGTCATCCATATTCCAGCTGTGTTGCTTTATGAGTGCACAATAAAACCTATTAAACCATCTTGCACAGCCCCCCCACAGTCCCTCCCCCCCAGCCACAAGCACTTTATCTCTAAATTGCAGGCAGCTTTTTAGTACCTAACCAATTTAGTCTAATTAATACTCAGGACCCCACAGACAAAATGTTGAATAGACCATTTGTTGCGACACTAAAGCATCATTTAATGCAGAGACGTGCCAAACAGGACAAACAGGAGATGATAGCCATCTCAGCCTGGTCGGCCACCCCTGAAGAAGGGACGTGTCCCAGGAGGGCTGTGCCGGGGTCCCGCTGCATGGCCGGCACAGCTGGGCACTGCGTGCAGAACGGCTCCTGCCCTTCCCTTCCCTTCCCTTCCCTTCCCTTCCCTTCCCTTCCCTTCCCTTCTCGCGCTCTCCCCGCGAGC
>NW_008794603.1:2293078-2318179 GCF_000699145.1 Aptenodytes forsteri | reverse complement strand
TTCCCTTCCCTTCCCTTCCCTTCCCTTCCCTTCCCTTCCCTTCCCTTCCCGTGCTCTCCCGGGGAGGCAGGACCCTCTGGTGCCGTGGTGGGGTCTGTCCCGCGGGGAGGGGGCAACAACTCCAGAATGGGGAGTTTGGCTAATTGGGTCCAGCACCTGCCCAAGGCAGAGAGCTTTGGGAAAGCCGTTTGGAAAGGCACCACAGCAGGGCCCTGCAGTAGGATGTTTGCCAGCCGTGGAACTGAGAGGGCAGGAGCAGATCTGGTGCATGCAGGGGGGCAGTGCCTCTGGTCCTGGGGCGCAGCGGGGATGCTGTGCTGCTCTTCCCTCCTCGAGGCTTGACCACTGGCATCTGCGTCGCCTCTCCTTTTAAAGGAGGGTAGTGGGGACGGCTCCGTGGGAAAGGTGGTATAAAGGAGACGGGCATTAAAAAATGTAAGGGCAGGTGGCCTTAAGCAGTGAGTTTGGCAGTGTACGAAGCCTTTCTAAAGCACATGCAAGCATCCGTGGTGATGGCGGTTCAGCCTGGAGACATGGGGCACTCCTCACCAGGCAGTCTCTGGAGGATGGGTGCTTTGGTGGCAGGAGCTGGTAAGTCTCCAAAAGTGATGTTACCTCAAGAGCACGTACGACGGGGGCGTGAAGGCGGTGCTGAGACCGTACTCACCCGCACTCCCTCTGTGTTGCTGCAGGGCCGGGCAGCGAGGGGACGCCTGCGGGCAGTGGGGAGCGAGAGCTGGGGACGGCGGCCAGCCCCGGCGGGGAGGAGGCGGAGACCCTCGCAGCCAGCGCTGATGGGAGAGGGAATGCAGCCGAGGAGGAGGAGGAGGAGGAGGAGGAGGACACTGAAGAGGATGAAGTTCAGGTGATCGAAATCAAGAGGGAGAACAGCGAGGCGTCCTGTCTAAAGCAGCAAGACAGCGGCAAGGAGGCATCTCCCCCGGCCAGCCCTGGCTGCAACTCCCAGGTGGAGAAACCAGGGGAGCAGCCCAGCCTGGGGAAAAAAAATGATATCTCCAGAGGAGGAGAGGAGGAGAGGAGGAGGGAGGAGGAGGAGGAGGAGGAGGAGGAGGAGGACACTGAAGAGGATGAAGTTCAGGTGATCGAAATCAAGAGGGAGAACAGCGAGGCGTCCTGTCTAAAGCAGCAAGACAGCGGCAAGGAGGCATCTCCCCCGGCCAGCCCTGGCTGCAACTCCCAGGTGGAGAAACCAGGGGAGCAGCCCAGCCTGGGGAAAAAAAATGATATCTCCAGACACAGCTATTCCAGATACAACACAATCTCCTACCGGAGGATTAGAAAAGGAAACACCAAACAGCGAATCGATGAATTTGAATCCATGATGCACTTATAAACTGAGGTGGAGAATTGCTTAACGAGCCGAGCGTTCACTCTGGTTTTGTTTTTCTTTTTTGTTTCCCCCAAGACATATCTCTCCACACAACATGAGGTCACTGCTTTTTTCCTTTTTGTATATGATTTCATAATTCACTGTGAAAATTTAACATCTTCGCTTTGACAGCGGGCAGAGACATCCGTAGCGCAGGAAAATAAATGATCAGTTTGCTAAATATAATACCATTTGATTTAAAGTTTATCCTCTTATTTTCTATCCACCTTTTGTAACCGTATTCAAACAATAGGATGTCTTGAACTGGCTGGGGCTTCTCTAGCTGCCGACACACACGTGGTCCATGCCGTCAGCCGTGCTGGTAATGAGTTGGCAGCGCAGCAGCTCCAGTAACACTGGCCAGGGCAGTGTGAATAATAAAAGAGACAACTGTTTGCAACCGCAGCGCGCTCTGTTTTGCTGTCCATCCGTGCTGGCGTCTCACGGTGCACTGACAGCTGCCTCCTGTTAGCGACCATCCATTTCCACCTTGTGCTGGTGGGATGGAAGGATATTTGCATTCGTGTGTAGATGCTGATGTGCAGGAATTAAAAAAGATGGGAAGGCATCAAGGCCCCAGTTCCCTCACTGCCATCCCTACCACCTCCCATGGGTAGCTGGATTCCTTACGCAGCACTGTAGTCAGCACCAGATAGGACTGGTACCGTCCGCTGGCCCCTGCCCGTTGGGGCGAGAGGTGTCAGCGTGGATGTCTTTAGACACGACATCGCCTGCCTGCTGCAGCCTGCAGCGCGGGTACTGCCGGGCTCACGCAGCGCTGCCTTCCAGCCCGCCTGTTCTGGGCGTGAAACCACAGGTGCAGCCAGCCCAAACCGCTGCCGGCGATGAAGCAGCTCCTCTTCCCCACCGCCTTCCCTCCCCCAGCCCCACCGCTGGAGACCCCCTCCCAGAGCAGGGGCAGTCGTCCCGTGTGGCCGTGGGCAGTGCTGTCAGTGGTGGCCGGCCACGGTGCCTGACCCCACCAGCCCGGGGCAGAGGCACCTTTGGGGAGGTGGTACCGGTGACTGGTGCCATCCACAGCGGCACAGCTGGAGTCTGGGCCAGCCTGGAGGGCAGCGGCTTACACATTGTGCGTACGGTGCACGGCACGTGCCTGTGTGTGCTTTGGTGTTCACCTGGCAAAACCGGCCACTACCAGAAACCTGTATTTTCCGAATGCCACCAGTTTAGCCTCTCTTACATGTCTTCTCAATTTTCACGCTAAGTTTAGATGCAAAATTTTACAGATTTTTTTTGTCAAAGCCAGGCAAGTTTTATGCATAATTTGGTTGTGTCATCTGAACACAACCGTTCTCCATTTTTAAAAACCTTTGTGTAACTACAGTATTGCTGATGCAGTCTTTTTTAAACTATTTTACAGACATTTGTCTTGAGTTGGGACTAAGCTTTGCAAATGTCATCCCAGAAAGCATCTGGGAAAGTTGAGCAGCTGACAAAGGGAGAGGAGGCAAGAATGAAGTTAGACTCCGACTTCAGTTGCAGTGGCCTCCTTCAGCCATAAGCACTTTTTTAAGGATTAGTTTTATATCTCCAGCAGCACTGAATATTGTTTTGACTTTTCTTGTTCTATATAAAGGCAATTATTTATTGGCAATGTGAAAATAATAAATGGCAATTCTGTATTGTACAAAGCAGACACAGCCCTCATTGTGCTATTCAGACTTGTTTATTCGCTCTTTGGTTTGTGGAAGTTCAGAGCTTTGCTTGTATGAATTTATACTGTGGGTTTGTTTGCCTGCTGGCAGCTGCCCCCCCATTGCTCCTCTTGCAGCGGTTCCTGTAAGAGCAGCACATTTCTCTTGAAGATGTGACCATTGCCTGGGCTTTCGGTGACTTGCTGAGGTTGTGGGTGGCAAAGCGCTGCTCCAAGCTGACCAGCCTCAGCTTCAAGTATCTGCACGTCCGCCGAGGTGGGGCAGGTGACCACCGCCTTCCCGCCACGCCGTCCGGCCCGATTTGCACTTCAGAATGTCAGTAACAAATTTGCTTTACTGCAATTAACAAATGCAATAGGGAAGAAAACAACAAAACCCCAAAGCGAAATGAGAATCAGAGCTAAAGTGAGCAATTTTGTGCGTTGCTGAGAAGCTGGAGTTTTTAAGGCATTATATTGAGGTAAGGCCGGGGGCTGATGGGCAGTATCTGCCTGTGCCCATCGGGGTCAACAGGACGCACAGGTGCTCGTGCCCGGCTTCGGAAAAGCCGCTGAGGCTGGACAGGTGGGGTGCGAGCGCCCGGCTCATGCTGGCGATGCACCTGGCTTTCAGCAGCGTGAGACGCCAGGAAAAGCCATCCATACCGCAGCGAAAGGCACAGGCTGCCGTAGCAGGTAGTCTTTGAAGAGGGTGGAGGGATCAGCAGTGGGGCTGAGTGAGGGGAAGTCCCAGAACAGCGCAGACACTTGATGGGACGGAAAGCCAGAGTTCAAATACTTCCCCATGCTCTCCCGGGGTGAGCAGAGTGGTAGCAGGAGAGGCAGCAGTATTTCATGGCCCAGCTATTTGTCGTCACGATTCCCATCTCCTCTGGGGAATCGTCTGGCCAAGTCCTCAGCGCCCAGGCACGAGGATCAACCCTTTTGCTGGCCAGCCGGGCACCCTCCTGCTCTCTCATATGGCTGCACGGGCTGGCCGGGCCCCGTGCTAGCTTTAGCAAAAGGCAGATTTTTTTCTCTTTTTATCATACGTCTGTCTAACAGTTTTTAATATTTCGCTTATACCCTAGGTGACAGTTAAAATACAGTTTCCAGACTTTTTGGGTGAGTGCAGGGATGAGATGCTTGGTGTACTGACTGTGGGCTCGGGTTCCAGCTAAGTGTGGAGTCTTGCCGAGACTTTCAAGAAGCTTGGAGTGGGTTTTTTTACCTTCCTTGGAAAGTGGTGTTTGATCAGCTGAAAACTGCAACTCCCTCTCTTGCTTTCCTTGGTAGATGGAAAAATAAAATTAAAAGTCCTGGGATGCTTTAGTGGCCTGAGGGCCTTTCCTACAAACACGCCACCTCTTGCTTAACCCTCAGGG
This sequence comes from Aptenodytes forsteri, assembly GCF_000699145.1. Taxonomy (NCBI): domain Eukaryota; kingdom Metazoa; phylum Chordata; class Aves; order Sphenisciformes; family Spheniscidae; genus Aptenodytes; species Aptenodytes forsteri. The sequence continues at coordinate 2,313,750 of NW_008794603.1, read as the reverse complement.
TGGGTGGGTGCAGTATGGAAATCAGGGGGTGTACAGGCAAGAAACAGGCAGAAGCCGCGGCTTGCACTCTCCCACGGTATGCTCATCCTCTGTGCTGCAGGCAGCTCGCAGGCAGCACCGCTGGCCTGCTCCGGGGCACTGCCTGGGCTGGGGATCCATGGTCAGACGTGGCAGGAGGACAGGGCAGGGTCTGCATCTGGCCAAAACCATGGTCAGTGGGTCGGATGAGGTGCATGGAGGGGCCAGGCAGAGAGCTGTCTGCTTGGCGCGCGAGGGGAAAAGACACCCAAAGACCTGAAAATTTGCCCCTTGGAGCAGAGGCATTTTCAGGCACAAAAGCTGGTGGGGATGCTGATTCGGACGCGCCGCTCTAGGACGCAGTAGCTACAGGCCCAGCCTTAGCCTGAAAGTAATTTCTCTCCCGTTTCCACAGTGCCAGATGAGGGCTGATGGCAGGTAAGTAAGAGGTGGACCCTTTTGGAGGGTTGTGACGCCTTTCCACCCTCTCTGGACAGTGCCGTGTGGTGCTGGCTCACCTCTGGGAGCTGTTTCTAGCAGCGCTGTACGCTGAACTTGAATGCGAATTAAACCACTTTGGTGGAAACTTGCCAGTTGCCACAACATCTGCAGCAGCTGCAGGGCACAGCAGCCAGCTCTGGCTATTGCCGCCGCCTGCACTAATAGCGCGCTACATGAGAATCCAAAGCACAGCCATAAATCAGGGGAAATTGGTGGTTTAAAGGTTCTTTCTGGGGTGATGTTTTGCGGTTCAGCCTGGCAGTAACTCGGGCAGGAGAGCACCCTAGAAAGGGTCCAAGTCGGCCAGGAACAGAGTTAACACACAGAGCTCAGAGGAAGAAGCTTCATCTATTATCATTTATTCCCTTCTTCTAAACTTTTTTTTTTTAAACAAACTAAATGGGGCCTCCAACTGTGGCCACTTCGATTCAGGGTACTTACTGATGGAAGCGCAGCACGACGTGCCCTGTCCCTCCCTACCACAGTGCAGGAGGCATTCGTTCTCGTTCGGAAAAGCTGCGCCCGTTTCCCATTGCCGACACGGGGGATGACGGCAGCTCCCGTCCCCAGCCCAAGTGGCGGTCCTTCCCCGCCACGCTGCCTTCCTGCCTTTCCTCAACGCTCACAAAGCCTGCACGGTCCCAAAACCGCCTGCTGCCCTCAGGTGCGATGCGCAGCCAGGCGCCATCCGTGGAGATGGCAAAAGGAGTGGGCAGCTCGCCGGGGAGGAGCGAGGCGCCTATTGCCACGTCTGCCGAGCATGTCGGAAAAAAACCACTCTTGTTCCTGGCAGCCTGGGCTGGCTGGTACGATCTGAATGCTTCTCAATATTGTGTAACAGCAGGGCCACAGCTCACTGCCAGCAGCCCTGAAGGCACGCTCCAGTCTTTAAGGCAAAGATACCAACACGGAATCGAGCATTTACACAGATGGGGAATCAGAGTGCAAGTGACAAGCGTGGCAATGGGATGTGACCGTGACATATGACCATTTGGTGCCTACTCAGTGACAAGTGACTGAATGTCAGCAAACAGAATCTGATGAAATTCATGCTCCTGACAAAAGATGACTGCACAAACAACATCTGTGTCATTTTTCTGATAGTGACTGCAGGCTAGCTGCACTAAAGGAGAGAGAAAATCGGAAGACGGTTGGAGTAGGAGCCAACTGGGAAAATCTGTTGGGCCAGTCAATGTTTTGGCAGACTCAGCCTGTCAGACGCTGTCAGCATTGATCCACCACGTGAGAGGTAAGGTTATGCCGAGGCCTCCTGAAAAATCAAAGGAGAGGTGCGAGGCATTTTGTGAACGTGGGATGGTGGAGGCTCAGCTGTGGTCAACGACGGCGTGAGAATCGAGTGCGATGCTCAGCCCTGCGTGTCCCCAACGGCTTGTGCTGGAGAAGGCCCTCGCCCCAGCGCAGGGCAGCGGGGCAGGAGGAGAAGCGCTACCTTCCCCCAGCGACACCGCAGCTGTACGGGGAGCAGCCTCCCACGATGGGGACTTCATAACAGAAACGGGGGAAGAAATCCTGCCTGGGATGCATTGGTGATACATATCTTGGATCTCACTGTCCTATCACGGCTCAATTTAGTCTGCTATCAAATCTGTCCCTTCAAAAACTGGTGACGGCTTTTAGAGATAAAATGTTTCACAGTAAGAAAAAAATGTGCCTGTGACGGTAAGTTCAGAGAGACTTTCGGTGTGCGGAGCCTGGCCACCCCGTGCAGCCCGGGCTGTGCGGCGGCTGGTGCCGGGAGATGTCTCATCGTGCTGCATTCACCTCTGCAACGGTCCCTGTGAAACAGGTGTACACACACACGTGTGCACGCACACACACTTGTGTTCTGCAGCCCTTTTTGAGGAAAAGCCCTCACTGACTTCAGTGGGTGTTTTCATCCATCCTGAGCGCCGGTGGGTAGAAGTTTTGGGTTGCGAGACATCTTGCTGGAGGTCTGTGCCCTCCTTCCACCCACGGTGGGGGGACGTTGCGATGGGGAGAGCTGCCTGGCCCGCACTGCCAGCAGGTGAATCTTCCCTTGGGAAAGCCCTGGCAGGAGCAAGGCGAGCCACCCTGCTTGGGGCTGCACCGAGCATCACCAGGCTCCGGCACAGGAACCAGCACGGCCCAATGCCCTGGCCAGCCGGGGGCCAAGGAAAGCGGCAGTGGTCCTGGGGAAACGCCTAAAAGGCCATGGGGGCTCAGGGACACGGCTGGGGCCCTGGGAGGCCCACGGTGGGGACAGCCTGGCTGCCCTGGGATGAGGTGCTCCCCGGCTGGACTCTGGTGCGTGCCGCTGGCAAGAAGCAGGATAAGCCGCCGGTTCACCTCCCTGGTGGCTCCTCTCACCTCCAAGCAAAGCAAGGCACACACATCCTCGCTGTCCACAGCGCGCGGGCAAGGCGTGCTCGTTGCTTCTTCTGCAGCTCCCGGTTTACCTCGTCTGCTGGGTGGCTTATTGACCCACATTTGCCTGCCATTATTAAAAGAAGGCTTTTTCGATAAGCAATCGATTCCTAATGGAACCCTGATACTCATCTGTCAGAGGCAATGGGTCCCACAGGGCAGGATCCTGTGGCCAGACCCAGCACGGGCATGTCGGATGGATTTTTTTAATGCGTTGGTCAATAAACTTCCATTTTCTCAGGCTGTGGAAGAATAAGCAGCCTGAGAATAAGCAGACTACAGAGCCTCAGAAGTATTTCTGTAGCTTATGCTGTTGTCTAAGGGGAACTGATGAAGGTTTGCTTACGGTAGGATGGGGGACTTCAGAAAATATTTCCATTTAATAATACAGAAAATTATTTGAGTTTTTGCCAAAGTCTCCCACAGTGAGGGAAAAACATGCCTATCTGTTTCAGACATCGTTAAACCAGATGTGCTGCTCTTGGTATTCTGATCTCTCAATATGCTGGTTTAAATTACGGATTTCAATTATCATTTGGAAATGAACTTCCAGTTTTGTAATTGCTGCCATAAGTCACACAGATGTCCTTGCTGAATTCACAAGATGAAAACACAGCATTTCTGCATCAACTGTGTTCCCTTCAGTCTGCATAGTAATTGCCAAACTGCCACTTTTGATAAGGATTTGCGGAGTCACAGGCATTTACCCTCAGGGCTTTGTGAGAGGGATCCACTTCCAAGCAAGCCAGCTGCTGGAGGTGCTCTGAGACGATGTGGTCCGTCTGCAGGGGAGAGAGAGAGGGCTTTAGGTAGCGGGACTCAGGCAGCAGCTGCTGTAAGGTGCTCTATTTTTCCACTGAGAAAGTGTGATTCTTTATGGTGTGCCTTTTTTTTTGCATTTCCCTAATACGTGAGATCTCTTTGCTGACTTAGAGGGACTTTTGGGTGGGATCCAAAGCCTGCACATGTTGCTGAGCCAGGATCAGACCATACCTTCTGTGCTTCGTGGCTTTTCGTTCACTGGAAATGGAAAGATTAGTTCTCTTGCTGTCCGAGTGGTAATTACCATGCAAAGGAAATCACTCCAGACGGTATTTGCAAAATAGGGGAACGTACGGCAGGAGACTGATTTTCGTATTTTTGAGCTTCTCGGCTGATGAACTCAAACCACATTTACTGCGCTGAAAAGGGTGTTAGGTAATTCAGCACTGAAGTTCAAATGCTGGGGCAGTAAATTGGATTAGGAAAGAATGAAGAGTCTGATCTCCATCCTTTTGCTTTTCACATCTACTCGGCTTTATCTACTTAACCCATGCAGCCAGCAAGGCGATGCTGCAAGTGCTGCCAAAGGTAAGGGACATTTCCGTGTCACTGCCTAGCGTTGCAGTGTTTCTTATGACCATTTGGTTAATACCTAGGTGAAATACTCCTGAAATGACAGGTAGAGTGCTGTCTGGGCAAAAGTTGGATCTTTGTGCATATAGTAAATGCACTTCACATCATTAATATGACACAATGACTGTGACATCAGAAGAAGGTAAAGGATTGTAATTCCTTCAGTCAGCATTCACCAGCCATTGAGCTGCTCTTCAGACTTCTTATTGCTGGCACCAGTGAAGGCTGATGCAACCATATTGACCGAGGCCGCCTGTCCCCATGGAGCGTGTTGGCGCCCATGCCTTCGGGCGGCCAGACCCCGTCCCCTGCCACGGCCGGGAGCGGCTGACCGTACCCAGCCCCCTGTTCCGGTGGGGACCACCAAATACATCTAACTCACGGCTCGAGGTGAGCTCAGGCTGGAACAAGTAACAAAAATTGCCTGTGTGCTGATAATGCTGTCTGGACTCCTAAGTGGATGACAATTTTCATGTATTTTTCACAAAATACCCTGGCCTTTGTGAGCCTTGGCACTGCAGCATTCTGGCTTTGCAAGTTTTATTTTTTCAGACTAAAGAGGAATGGGAGCTTGTCGATATGATGAGTGTATAACTTAGCTACATTTTTTCTTTCTTAAATTAAGATTATTTCTTTCTTAAATATAAAGTATGCAATTTCATAGCATTTTGGACAACTGCTTACACCAGGCTGACAGAGATACAGTCGGGACTGTCTTGCTTTTTGCAGTGCAGGTAATAAATGTAAGTATCTGTTCTTTTCCTTTTCATAAATGCTTTCTGTTAAAAAACCACTATGGGCTGAATGCCAATCAGTATCAAGTAATCTCCATGTAAGTGCTATTGACGGTTTCTATGTAAAATGGGGACGTTTTGTTACTGCCGTGCAGGCAGCGGCAGAGCGCTGCCAGAGCGAATGCCTCGGCATGACCAGCATCTCACCAGCCCCCCGGCACGTGGCGTTGGGGCGTCGGGCTGCATGTCACTTGGACCGATGCGACCCAACGGCAGGGCGTGCATCGCTACCCCCAGGAGGAAAGGCAGTGGCACTGGGGGACCAACACTTAACTTCAGGTGAAAAGACGGCTTTGGCAAAGCTGAGACCAGAGGGCCAGGGTACACCCCGCGCCTTGCGCCGGGCTGCAGCTGCCCGTCAGTTTGCATGCCGGCACGCTAATCCAAACCAGGGATCACAGGCCACGGCGGGGGCTGCCCTTGCCAGAGCTTCACTTACCAGCTCCGGCTGGAAGGCGACCAGCGACCTGTGCAGCCACGTCAGGCTGCGGCTCTGGCCCTCGCAGTGGCGCAGGCCCAGCGCTCCCGCAGCATCGGCATGGGCGATGCAGAGCTCTCCATGCTGGATCAGCCTCAGCCAGGTGTAGTTGAACTTTTGGTTCTGTGGGGAGAGACCGGGGAGAGCTGTGACCCTGCTCGCCTTCTCCTGGTGGGGCAGGCTGCTCGGGGCTGGCAAGCAGCTGGCAGAGGCTCTCCTCACGTTCCTCCTGCCCTCACCCGGGACCGGGGGATGAGGAAAGATGTGATCCATGGGAACACCTTTCCTATGGATTTGCAGAGCTAAAAAGCTCAGGACAGCCCCGGTGCAGGCTCTGGGAGCGACTCCCACCGCAGCAGCCCAGACTCCAAAGGGGATTGCTGCACGCTCCTCTGCCCTGCCACCTCTCCAGGCTGTACCCTGGTGGTGGGGTGCAAATGGACAAACCCCCATACACAACAGGGCACCGACCTGCACGCTGGCCTGTGCCAGTGGTGAGCAATTAGCGGGGAACTGCCTAAGAAATGCTGCCTGTAAAGGAAGGGAGAGGCTGTCCACAGCAGCTGCTTCCCATCTAGTGACAGAATGTGGCTGGATGTTCTGCAGCAGCACAGCACAAAACACAGGCTTGTATTTAAATGTTTCTCCCCATTTTCACGTGCAGGCTCATGGCTTTATCGAACTTTCCTATTCCAGCTGAATTTGCCGGTTCTGGGGTTGTTGCTTGGCTACAGGCTTTGCAAACCAAGGCAATTCCTGCCCCTTGCTGCTCCCAGGCATTGTTTGGCTGTGTCCCCCAGTGGGAAGGACTGCTTTAGCTCCCAGGGAAAGAGCAGGTCACCATGGGGAGGTACAGGAGCTCTATGCCATGCACCAAAAATAGTATTACATACTCAGTATGCAGGGTATCCTTACCTTGTTGTTAACATCACACGCCTCAAAAGCTAGAGTAGTGTTTTCCACAGTGATGCATCTTGCCATGGCTATGTTAACAAGCTAGAAAATAGCACCAAAATGCAAATTTAGACATAAATTCCCAAGAAAGAGGAGAGGCTGTTACACTGCAGTTAAGCTGCTGGATTCACAGGACACTGATTAATACTGTCCACTTAACTGAGTGAAGCAGAGATGATGTGTCATAGTCCTTGGAGGGGTGTGTAAATGCACATGTGGTCCACTACATATGTTTTTCTACTGAGGGAAGCTTGAAACCAGCCCTTTCCAGAAATGTTCAAGGCTGGATGAGACACATTCTTTTTTGGGTTTTTTTGGGTATAGCTAATGTTCCTGCTCTGCAAATCCCCAAAACAACAGCTCCCAACAATAACAACTGCAGAATCCCTTCCCGTTGCTACACCGTGAAGGAGGCGAGCAGCCTCTGCGCACAGCTGACGCAAGCAGCTGGTGGTCCCATCCCGGCTCCAGCCAGTCCCTTCCCAGCTGGGGCACAGGGCCCTGGGCTCCGGCAGCCCGCCATGGACCCCGCGGCCAGCCCCAGGGAACGACTCCATCACTGTATGTGATGCGCTCGGTGCCTCACCCCGAGGTAACTCTTCGTGTTTTCCATCCAGGTTGGTTGTCTTGTTACCTGTCATCAATGGGGAAACGCAGACGTGGTCCCCCAAAGCGGGGAACCCCGGCAGAAACATCATCATTAAGCTATTTTTAACTGAACTGCCATTACCTCGCACTGGTGGGGAGAAAGAGAGGATGAGTGAGCACCGCACCCTGGGTAGTGCAGACCAGATGTTTCTCTGAGCGTGTGCATTCGGCCCCCAGCTTGCTGCGAGGGAGCATCAGGCTCTGCTCCTTCGCTCGGCTTCTCTTTGCTCTTTCTCCCTGCAGCTGTCCCCCACCGGCCAGCGCCAGCGTCCGCACAGAGCATGCTCCGCAAGAGGCATTTTCTGAATGCTGTTCATATGGCATGTTCAGAGGTCGCTCAGGAGTACGGGAGATTATATGGGAAAGCTGAAAACACTGGACTGAGCTCTGCCAGCCCCCTCCGGTTCCTGGGCTGAAGCCCACCGCGCTGCAGGGACTCACGGCTGCAGAGGGCTTGATCGGCCACAGTCTGCAGGCACCGGCACCGGCTCCTCAGACAACCCCAGCAGTGCTTCAGTCCGGGCTGCTCACATCTCCGATTCCTTGCAAATGCCATTCCTTCTCCTTCTTTCAAAATTTCTGAAGAACTTATGAATTAATCCCAGTGAACAAATAGGCTATTCAGAAAACAGTTTTCAAGTAACTTTGGATAGTGTTCAGCACAGCTGGAATTTGCAGAGCTAGCTGAAAAACAGATTTTCTGCCCTATTAAATTTTGAGAATGAAGATAAAAGAGCGATTCAGGTGGCCTGAATCAGGACAAAGCAAGGCAACATCTTGAAAATTTTCACAAACTGAAAATTTTCACTCTGAAAAGCTGAGGTTCTGGTTCAGTTGAAACAGAGGTCTCTCTATATGGTCTAACTGTTTTGCACTGAATTTGACATTAAGTTTTATTGCTCTGCTTGAAACAAAAGAGCTGAAAAAGTGAATATTTCTCAGGCAAATTCCATTTTTTTATGTTCTCAAGACTATCACTGCTAACTCTTTTTTAAAAAAGTCACTGAAGCTGATGTTTCACTGAAGCCTTCGTTCTAATCCAAATGGTGCTTTCTGGAAGGCAATGCAGGGACACAGGCTTTCAGCTGTACCGCAGTTTCGGAGCGGCTGCCCCAGCAGACAGCCCTCAGTTCCTGTGCTTACAGCTGCTCTGAGCAGCGAACGGCCGCTGCTGCCACGCTGAGACTGACAGACGCATCCAAATGGATGCACAGCTCTTAATCCACTAAAGTGCCCGAACCCAGCAGCTTTCTATAGCTTTTCCACGAGTGCCGAGAGGTCACCCAGAGGAAGCACAGCGTCCCTCCCTCTGCTCTCTGCAAAGCTACCCTCCCACACCTTCATGGCTCGATCATAAAAGTAATGCACCGGCTGCGGCTGGCAAAGAGCCTGACTTGATCCCTAGGGATCCCTGTGACGGGGAACCGTCACGTTACGCCCTTGGCCCACAGACAAGCCTGAAACGCAGCCAAATGGTTGCTGTGCTTTTTCCTGGCTCCCAGAAGGGCCGGTGCAGTAACTGGAGGCCGTGCGCCTTCACAGGGATGGAGGGGACAGGCAGTTCTTGTTCTCGCTCCTCAGGCTGTGCCAGCCCTGCGGTCACCGGCTCCTGGCCACCTCCTCTTGGCAAGTGCTGCTCCTGCCGCGGCACTGGGAGACGGGGATGGGTGGGGAAGGCAGCAAACACTTTAGTTTTCATTCCTGGCATTGCTGTAATTTTTCTGACAAACCAGGTATTTTACTTTTGTTATTGCAGTTATAACTAGATTGCAATTAACGTTGTATCTTTTCTGGGAGGAATATTTGAGGTTTCTGAACGTTCAAAGCAGCAGCCGATATTCTGCTCAGGCTCAGGGCTGGGCCAAATTCAGAACACCCATTTTATTCTTCTTTAATTCGCCTTTTAACGTTGGTGAAGTGACACTGAACACCCGTGGAGTAGCTGCACAAGTAGGACCCTGTGCCAGAGATCACCACAAGTTCCCCGGCGCAGAGATGGAGGGATGGCGGAGGAGAAACGGAGCCTGACCCGGTTACACTCCTCAGCCACCCAGCCAGCAAGGGGCTTGTGGGGAGGCAGGACGGAGGACTTAATCCAAAATGCACTTTAAGGTGTTTTCTGCCCACTGACCACTCCCGAGGTGCAGGCTTCACCTGCGCTGGAGAAACGCCAGGACTCCTCCAGGCTGCTGCCCTGCCCGTCTGCAGGCAGCGCAGAGGAAAAGCAGATTTCTGCTGCGCTCTGCTGGCGACAGAGCACCGGTACAAACCCTGCCTGCGCCTGGGGCCCCGGCCTCCTGCCCTTGCCTGCCTGCGCTGCCCAGGCACCGCTAATCCACACCGAAAAGGAATTTCTCTCTCCTGCCGTGGCCAAAAAGCTGTGCAGGTAGGGAGGACGCTGGACCTCCCGCCCTGGAGGCACATCCCCTGACCATGACTGTTGCATGGGCAGCTCATCTGGTGTTTAAACACTGAACTGGCTCTTCAACGGGAAATAGTCTCTTGGAATTGTGACCTATTTCTTTATAAAAATACTGGGGAATCCAGACCACCGTGACATATTAAATATTCAAAAATGTTACCAAATGCCAGGGAAGCAACTCAGAGACAAGTGTACTGGGGTGCTACCAAGTCCCTAGCCAGCCACTGAAAACACGTTTAAATGAAGGATAGCAAGTCATTTGGGTACGTACCAGCCCGCTGGCTTTAACCAGGGGAGCTTCCAGGTCTGGGTAGACGTTCTCCAGGTACCACCTGAAGCTTTTGCACTGAAGCTTCTTTCGCAGTTGGATTTGTTGAGTCAGGTCGCCGACATCCAGGTTTTTCAAGACTAAGTGGTAAGCGTGGCCATAGAATAACTCCTTGTACTCATCCAGCCAGACCTCTGCAACGCGGGCCAAGTTCCTCTCCACCGTTCTCACCCGATCTTTCGGGAAGGAATAAGGATTGTCGTTCCTGAAAATGTGCCCAACTCTGGAGCACGGAACAATCTCAATCTCTCCCCCGCACATCCAGACCTGAGAAACAGAGGTTCCTTTGATAGAAACACGGGCAAATGTTGGGTGCTGGCTTTGTGCAAGCCAGAAGAGAAGCAGAGAAGTAAGTAAACTGGTGGGAGGGACAGGGACTCCAGCATGGGGCTGCCCTGGGGAGACCCTGGCTGAGCCCCAAGCACCTGAGCCAGGCTGGCGGGGATGCAGGCGTGTGAGAGCAGCATACCTTGAATGAAATCTCCATATTTTCACCTCCCCAAACATCCAGTCCTGGGTCATACATTCCCAGCTCAAAAAAATACTTCTTATCGATGGAAAACAGGCCACCTGCCATGACCGGGCACCTGGGAACAGAGGAACCACACAGTGCGTCAGCTGGTCGGGAAGCGCCCGTCCCTTTCCCCTTGCTTTGACGAGGGAATCATTGACAAGCTGCGGGCTACTAAATGCTCGGGGACAGTGCCTGAGCCTGCACTTACAGAGACAGCAAGGACCACCCTATTTGTCACTTCACTGCAGGCTGACAGATGGAACATTAAAATAGATGATATTTGGGTGGCTTTACCCAGTCTGAAAGCCGTAATGGGGCATGGAAGGGAAAAATGCAATGGTACATTCCCCCGGCCCTGGCAGCACCAGCAATACGCCAGCAGTGCCGCAAGAGGTGAGAAAGGCTTGCTGGGCTTTGCCCATGTCTGACGATGTGATTGCCCACGGTGTACCATTGCCTCTATTGTCCTTACAAGCAAAGGAACATTTGGCCTCGAAGGAGCCTTTGCTGCTAAATTATTAACAAAGGAACAGGTTAGTTCACAAAGCTCTCACATTTGCTTTTTTTTTACCTTATTATATCAGTTTCCTTGATTTTATTTTTCTCGATGACCTCTTGTGGAATCTGCCTCCATCCAAAATTCATTGGCCAAGTAAAAATCCCGCGCTGAAAGTTGTCCACGGTCATGTAACTAAATGGCGAAAAGATTGGGATGACTAATTCTGAGTCACATTCCTGATTGAAATGTCACCCTTAATAAGTGAAGATGAATATCTGTACATAATTAAAACAGGATTTTAACAAATTTCATCAGGAATCTTCTTCATGTACTAAAAGTCATGAAAAAGGGAAAAGGTGTGTGCGATAAACGAAGGGGCCACGTCCACTGCTAATGTTAATTTCTGGTGTACAGCAACGTTACGTATCCCTTGTGAAACGCTGCTGAAGGCCAGTTAGAAGGTCTGGACCTGTGTCTTCCTGTAATTAATGTGTTGGTGGTTCCAGCAGGAGGCTTTGCTCAAGCAGCTGGCGTGGATTCTGGGTTTCCCAGGGGCGTGAGCTGCCTTACCTCATGTCCTTGTCGCTGATGACCTCGATGACGGGGCAGGCAACCTTGGCCCGGCTCAGGCGGACCCTCTCCAGCAGCGGCTCCAGCCACCCCACATTGCACTCCACGTGTGAGTCCAGGAACGTCAGGACACTGCCTGCGGCAGAGGCCAGGGCAGCATCAGGCCTCAGGCACCCCATCCCACGCCGGCCGGCCTCCCTGGGTGCCCTGTGGGCTCAGGGTGCTGCTGACGGTGCCACGACCCTCCATGGCTCCCAAAACCCTCCCAGCCATAGCCCAGAGCATGTTTTCACCGCTCCGCCATCGCGGCCTGCAGAGCGAAGCGGAGCGGCTCACTGGCAGAAACGGCCATTTCGGTGCCGACACAGCCCGGCCCGTGCAGGCCGTGGAGCTGGGGCGGCCTGTCTGGAGATCCTGACTGCCACTTGCTAGGGCCGTGCTGAGGTGCCGGACAAGCAGCAGCTCGTCCCCTCGTCAGACCCTTCTGCTTTGCATATAGAAGATGCCCTTAGTTCATTAGGAGGGGACTAAAACTCAGTGCTGGAGACGGCTTATCGGCACCTCTCGGGGGGTCCAGACAGGGCTATAAAATGGCTTTCGTCCTACCTTTGGCGATCTCCGCTCCCGCCAGTCTGGCCCGTATTAGACCGTGCCTCTCCTTGAGATGGAGGATCTTCACTTTTGGGAACCACGACATGTATTTGTCCAGCTTCTCTTTGAGGTACTCTGCAGAGAAGGAGAGGGTGAGGTTGACTTACCCATTTTGCACCCACCTCCAGGGTGAAAAGCAGCGGGCAGATTTTCCCTGGAAGCATCTCCAAACACACCAGGGTCCTCAGGTCGGGGGCACGAACATCTGGGCACAGATGCAAGGCTTCTGGTGCATGGCATCACAGTCTGAGCCTGCTCTCCGGTGAAACTCCCAGCTGTGTCAGTGCCAGCAGGTTTAGGCTGAAGTTGGTAAGTTTAAAAATCTTTGTTGGAGACGTGTCTCCTGGTACTCTGTGACGGGTGTTGCTGCTTGGTCCTGGGGGCTCGCCACAGGCTGCCCGGCTCTGCATCGGCACAAACCCGGCGGATGCAGCAAAGGTGGACCCGTACCCGGTGCTGGGCGAGCGCAGTGACTCGCTGCACTCAGGAGACATGGGAAGTGGAGAGCAGCAAGTGCAGGGCTTTAGGTGACAGGCCATGAGCAAAATCCCAGTGGCCTCACTTGGGTAGTTCATGATCCAAACCAGGTATCGAACGGTTGTTCAAAGACTCAAAAATGAGGGATTTTTTTCTTCATTGCACTATAATTGCAATTAAAATCTGGTTGTAAATTTTTTTTCCTTTGCCTAAAAAAATATTTTTTTGTGCTGTACAAATTTCTCGATATTAAGCACCACATGTAAAGACTCAGCCCGGGTTTAAAATGCACGAGGGTTTGCTGTGGCACATCTCTACTTTTCAGGTTGCTTTTGTCATGGTTTCCCATGGCTGTGGAGGCAGCTGGTGGTAAACTCTCATGAAAAAGAGGGTGTGAGAAAAGTGGTTTGGGGGACTCGAGCGCCGGGCAGCCCTGTGCACAGGCGGTTTCCCCCCGGCAGAGAAGCCCAGGAGCCTCTGCTGCGGTGCTGCGGCTGCTGCTGGTCCAAGTGCTTCGTTTGGAGCCAGCCACCCACTTACATTGCTCGGTCTGCAGGGAGGACCCCCAACCTCCCTCACCGATGGGCTTCACTGGTGCTCTTTGGTTTTCCTCAGGAGAACATTGGCATTTCAAAAGCCAGTTAAAAGCTTTGAAAGGCTCCAAAGGTGAGACATTTGTGGACATGTTTGCTGTAGGTTATTGCTGCTGTTACTTGGATTACAGCAATGCAGGGCACAGCTCTCCCTAATTCACCCACACTCGCGAGGTTTCAGTTGCAGATGTTCACTGGCTAATGAGCAGATACAAAGGGAAGTCACAGGGAGAAAATGAAGAGGAAACTTGAAAAGATGCTTTTGAGGGGAAATGGTATGAACATGTTTTAATGATTATTTTAAAAATGAGCAAACTGAGTCTTTTTCCTCTTTTTTGCACCTATTGTCTTGTTGCACTGTAGGCTCTTTGTATGCGTGGCATGAGCTCTGAAGTTTGCCTGAGACAGCACTTTCCCTGAAGAACCAGCAGCTGGAAAATTACATCATTCCTAATTTTTTAAGGGCTGAAGTCAGCAGAGAGCCAAAGCATTACAAAGCAGAGGCTCGATATCATCTGGAATGCCTGTGAGCATGCATGCAAAGCCACTGTGCACGTGCAGATGCCCGGCTCACCACTGCTCTTACTACAACTGCCCCATTCTCTGAGAAACCTGGGAAGTGCGTGCTATTCCTCCCCTGCCACCAGCACTGAAAACATGGGGGGCACTCGTCTGGAAACTGCACAGAGAAAGGTGACAGTGTCTATTTTATAAATGCACAAGCCCTCAAGCCAGGGCACCCTGAAGATGCGTGGGTCGGGTGGGACCAAGCTCCCTGGTGCCCCTGGACCACAGTGCCTCCTCCAGCCTCCAGCACATGTGCAAAGCAGCGCACGAGTATAAACTTAGTGATGCACAGCTGTAAATGTAGCAGCTGTTTAAGTGAGTGAACTGGGATGGGAGAGATGTGAATGATAAAGTCTAGCAGGGTGTTGGGCAAGAGCCGCAGCTCGATCCACCACAGCCACCCCCCAGTGCCCATGTGGCCTCTGATCCCCCTCATCTGCAAAGATAGCAGCACAGGCTTGCTGCACTTCAATACATCGAAAGGAGAAAATGCGATTTCTTTCTACTATTCAGAATTGAATTACAGAGAACAAATTGTATTTTCGCCTCAAGTTATATTAGTTTCATAAAGGTAGAAGAAGTTTCACCTACCTTTAGTGCTGAAGTCATCCACTAAAATGACTTCTTCAATCAGGTGCGGAGGAGATCTGCTGAGGACGCTGTGAACGGAGCGGAGGAGGGTGGACCACACTTCATCCACAAAGCACATGATGATGGTGGTGGTCGGGAGGTCATCGTGAACCCGCTGCTCGGAGCACCTGCAACGGCAACACGGGCTCACAGGCGACAGCCGGTCACATTCCTGAAAATCTCCAGGCTTAGGGTTTATTGGGAAAATGCGCAGGGAGGGGGGAATTGCCAAATGTGAAATATGGAGGCAAACCCCTGCAATGGGATTTTGTTGGGAGAGGGAGCAGAGGGGTGAGCGGGGGGAACCCCCCACACAGCCCCAGGGCCCCTCTCGTGGGCAGTCCCGTGGGATAGGATGCACTCACTCCTTTCTAACAGGGACCTCTTTTTCCCTTCCTACCCCCAGGTGATAATATCTCCTTTCTGTGAGCAAACAGTGCAAAGGCCCTGGGGCGTGAGGCCAATCCCAGCTCTACACTACTGGCCTCGGGGAATCCTGTGGGGAAAGGATCCCCGTGCGCTGGGTGCCCTCCCGCAATGCTCCGAGCACCCGCAGGGCTTGGGATCCCAGGCTGCGCGAGATAGCCTCGCTGGAAAAAAAGAATTGGTATTATGTTCAAAATGCAGGGAAATGGCCATTTCCATGAAGGGTTACTAGGCACAGCAACTTGTCAAACATGCAGACAGCGAGGAATAGTCACCTAGTCCAACTTCTGCACCTAACTCAGGGGATCGTGGAGGAGGGGAAAACATTCAAGCATCCAAATTTCATGTACGACAGTACTGGCGGCTCTGCTCCCTGAGCACCCCGTATCTCACACCCTGAGTGCCCACACCTCCGAAGGGATGCCCCGGCACGGCCAGCCGTGCCCCGAGCCCACATGCAGGGGCTCCGAGCGGCGCCTGCTTCCCTCGCAAACAGCCAGCGATATGCATCGGCGGACCCGAGGGAGTGATAAAATTTCTCCCCTGTCTATGAGTTTGTCATTTTATTCTGTGACAGCCAAAAATGCAGTGGCTGGGTCAGGCCTGTGTCTTCAGCGTTTGAACAAAAGGTCGATGAGCAGCTTTTCTCATCTTCCATTTGCAATTCAAGCACTGCTTTGCTGCGTGCCTTGGGGAGCGGGGCTCCCTCAGCTCTCCTATCTCCGAGTGGATCTCCAGGCCTGCATAACGCCTGGCAGAGTGCTCCTCTCCCCCAGACTGGCCGGTTTATCCCAGAATACCCATGGATTGCTGGGACGTGCTTTCTCTCTCTTGTCAATAAGCTGAAGTCTGATAGCAGGTTTTTCTCTCTTGTCCTTCCAGAGCAGACCTCCTGCAGGCAGGACAGGCACCAGCCTATCTGCGGGTGCAGAAAATGAATTTCTCGGTGATGAAAACACTGTTCACTCTGCTGTCAACAACAGACAGAAAACAGGGACAGGTATATGGGAGCGTATGGAAAACTGACTTCTTGTTCTTCTGTGTTAATGAATGGGCCCTCAGGTTCGGCTGGTGCCAGCTCAAATGCTGACGCCAGGGCACTGCGCAGCTCAGAGAAGAAAATTCAGAGGTACTTCACAGCTTCACAGCTAATGAGAAGTGCTCTGAGTAAGTGAAAATAACCCCAGAATTACTCTCTGTCACAGTCCTTGGGACGTGTCTTTCCTTCTCCTTCTGTAGCCTGGTTCACCTCGGGCAGCAGCCAGGGCTGGCTCAGCCAGGAGATGATGTGCTGCTTGATATGGTTTGGTTGGAAACCATAACAGTGTTGGCCCGTGGAGATGGGACCTCTCTGCAGCGCAGGGGGGTGGTTTGGGCACGCCGGCAGGACTCCCAGGGTCGATGGAGAGAAGTCAGGGACTGAACTGCTGGGGGGGTCACTTGCGAGAAGGAGACAGAACAAGGGACAGCAAAACTAGGAGAAAAAAGGTTAATTTGCAGTTGCTCCTACAGCGAACCCAAGGAGGCAGCTCATGGAGGGAGGAGGGACAGAGGCCATGGAAAAAGCAGGAGGCAGCTGCTGAGCACAACAGCTTTCATTGCATGGAGAGAGGGATGTGAGAGCAGCTGAGAAAATGCAGCCGAGACCCAAGCCATGCGTGCAGCCAGGCAGTACCTGCGAAGAGGACTTTTCATTAGCAGCAGACAGGCTCTTGGCCAAAGCCTGCATGTACTCCGGGCAGCTAGAAAGCGTCCGCGCGAGGGCGATGGGAAACCTCAAACTGAGGAACATCTTTTTCTCACTTCTTACCTAAAGAAGTAGGATTTCTAGGCAGAGAGCAATGGGTCTGTTATTGTTGACCCCCAGCTAAAGATATTTCACAATGTCCTGTGTGAGTTTGGGCTCCATTTCTTTGCTAATGTGCTGGTATTGGCTGGGATAGAGTTAACTCTCTTCATAGTAGCTACTATGGGGGCTATGTTTTGGGTTTGTGCTGAAAACAGTGTTGATAATAGAGATGTTTTCATTACTGCTGAGCAGTGCCGACACAGAGTCAAGGCCTTTTCTGCTCCTCACCCCACCCCACCAGCGAGCAGGCTGGGGGGGCACAAGAAGCTGGGAGGGGTCACAGCCAGGACAGCTGTCCCAAACTGACCAAAGGGATATTCCACACCATATGGCATCATGCTCAGCATATAAAGCTGGGGGAAGAAGAAGGAAGGGAGGGACGTTCAGAGTGATGGCGTTTGTCTTCCCAATTAATCATTATGCGTGATGGAGCCCTGCTTTCCTGGAGATGGCTGAACACCTGCCTGCCGGTGGGAAGCAGTGAATGAATTCCTTGTTCTGCTTTGCTTGCGTGTGTGGCTTTTGCTTTACCTGTTAAACTGTCTTTATCTCAACCCACGAGTTTTCTCACTTTTACTCTTCTGATTCTTTCCCCCATCCCACTGGAGGGGAGTGAACGAGTGGCTGTGTGGGGCTTAGTTGCTGGCTGGGGTTAAACCATGACAGCTAACTATATACATATATGTACATACATATATATTTTATACATATATACATATACAATACTTAATATATATAATCAATGTTAAGTAGAAGTCAAATAATTTTGAAATTCCACCCCTAAACAGGATTTTAAACAAAAATAGCCCACAGCCTTTATGTTCTGCTGACATCACCCTGAAAGTCAGCAAAATGTAGGCTCTTAAGTTGCTAAAATTGCTTTGGGAAAACGTCACCTTAGATCTGCTGCCCCCGAGTTTGGAAGCAGCCTGGCACTGAAGACCTGAGCCGCAGGGGTGCCCAGCCCCGTCCTCTCCCAGCTGGCAGGCGCAGCGGTGGTCCCTCCCCACGCCTGCCGGCACGGTTGCTAACTTACCCAGACCCTACCATGCCATGCAGCATGCGACTTTTTTTTTGCCAGACCAGGAAATCTGGATCCCTGTCTAAACCTGGATAGCTTGATTGTCCTAGAGAAGCTACGATGGTAGCCTGGGGAGAGGTCAGAGGCATGCAGGGACCTTCGTTGCCAGTGCTGCAGTGTTGGGCTGAAACGGGGTCCAGGGCTCCTGAACCGGGCTCTGCAGGGAGCACTCCCTGCAAGCCTCCTGGCCACCCCCGGCCTTCAGCTGTGTGGCTTGTGCATCTCGCTCCTCCTTGGTGGAACTCTTCCTGCACGCATTTCTGCAGAGGCGCGGTGCTCGGCAAGCACCAGCATGGTAAGTAAAGCTCAGAAAGCAGGAAGCGTTGCACTCGGACAGACGGACTGAAGGCTGCCACAGGACAAGTTTCCTGTTGGCCCAATTTCAGTGGTCTAGTCCAGCACTCCAGCAAGGATCAAGAGAGGAACTGTGGTCTAAGCTGGGAGAGACCAGAAGGATCCAGGAAAAAAGTAACGTGCCGTTTGATCACCAAGAGCTGCCAACAGCTGTTGCCGTGAGCTGGCCCTTATGACTTGATTTCTGCCGTGCCAGCAGGCTGAGGGCAGAGCCTGTGCAGGCTCCTGCCAGTGCCGGAATGCCCAGGGGAGCTCCCTGTGGCTCTGTGCCCCGGCACAGCAGCACACGTGCCCAGGCAGCACCATCAGGGATGCACCCCTGTTTGGCCAAGGCGTTCCCCATGACGCCCAAACAGCAATGCCGTCTCCTCCCGGGCAGGTGCGTGATTCACCAGAGGCAGGTGGGCTGCACTTATGGGTGCTCCGGGGAGGTGGGTTTCTGTTCCACAGCTCCAGGGCTTTGCTGTCAAAGACCAAAACACAGTGCTGGCTTTGAGCTGCCATGCTGCTTTTTCTGTGCACAGGTGGCTTCTGTAGCTGGCATCTTCTGCCTGCCAGAAAGCAGTCCTAGTCGTCTCCCTCCTTCCCTGCCCCATTCCTTCCCGTGCGGGACCTCACCTCAGCTCACAGGCGAGAACCAACAGTGCCGCGGGAACGTCTGTGTATTGTCCTGTGGGACAGGAGACAACTCACAGCACAACTCCCATTCCACCACACCCATGGTCTGCGAGTGTGGGAAGAGGGACATGGGAGGGTCTCTGCATGAGGCAGGTCTCTCATCTGCCAAGGGGCTGAGAGACATTTGCAGCAGGAAAAGCCAAGTGTAAGACGAACCTGTCATTCACCTGAATTGGCACCTTCCCTCGACCCTCCCCGCAGCTGTCCAGGCACAGCAGCTCAGGAGAGGGAGACCCTCCAGCCCCTTACCCCTTCCGTTCACAAGGCGCTGCCCACACCTTACCCTTTACCTTTCTATGGGTACCCCGGGGGGTGTGTGTGTGTCTTTTTTGAAGTGCAATACTGAGATTTGCAGAATCGGCTGCACATTTCGTGAGGACAGCTGTAACTGAACCACGGTTTTCCAGATCGGAACTCTGCGTCCCTCCCCATGTATGCCCATAGATCCGAGTCCTCCGAGTGGGTACCGACCACAGTGCTCCGCAGCACAAGGGGAGTGGTGCCACTGGTCTGTAGAAAGAAGCGCTCCCAGGGGCATCCCCTGGACCGCCTCGACTGCAGGCTGGCACGTGCTGTTTAATCACGTCAGCGCTCAGGACATGGCTTTGTCTCCTGCGGAGCCTTTCGGAGGTGCTGTTTAATCACGTCAGCGCTCAGGACGTGCCTTTGTCTCCTGCGGAGCCTTTTGGAGCCCCAGCGGGCCCTCCGGGCAGGGGAGGCTGTTGGGGTGCCTCTGCCTCGAGGGAAGGGCAGCGGCAGCTTGCAGGTGTGAGAGCACCTCTGGGGCAGGGAGGGCTTCTGCTGCCAAAACAAATCGACAGGGTGCAGGAGTGGTCCAGGAACCAAATGCATGAATATCAAAACCAAACAGTGCTCGGTGCTACACCTGATAAACCAGGTAAAATGAGCCCCATTGCCTGCCTCGTGTGCCCCAGCCTCTTTGGACAGCAGAGCTTAGCGGGATAAGACAATCTGCAAATTTACTCAGTTTTACGTTTAATAACTCTTACCTGGAAAGGCAAAAGCCATCTCACGGCTAGCATGCACGAAGCAAAGGCCTCGGTGTGCTCAGCAGCTCTCCCCAGGAGCCACCAAGCAGGTTCCGAGGGGCGCGGCGCAGGTATTTGTGCAGGGGAAGCAGATCTTACCCGGCAGGCCTGGTGTCCACTATGGCTCGGTCTACGGGGATCAAATCGCTGAGGTAGACGTTAAAGTTTCCTTCTTTCCATCTACTTTTTGCTTCTTCTTGTTTATCGTCAGGGACTGCAACAGGGTGCCCAAACTGGCCAGGAGCTTGGGGGTCTCTCGGGGCAAGCGTTGCATCCACAGACAAGACCCTGTGCATTCCCAGCCTGCTCCCGCCTGCCTCCTCCTGCCCGTCCTTCCCGGCGACAGGTGCCCTGGGAGCTGCTCCTTGTGTCGTACCCAGCGTCCAGCTCTGGCCATCCGGCGCCGCAGTCCCAGTGATGGCGTTCGCAGTATGGGCACCATTGCCTTTTTCGTTAGCGAGCTGCTGCTCTTTGTGCTTTTCTTGGCTCTTTGTGAAGTTCCCCGCAGAGTCGGATCCAAGATGCGGGACTGCTGGGCTGCCGGGTTTTATCCCCTCTTTGCTAATAAGGATGAAGTGGTTCTCGGAGGAAGTTTCCTTCTTTCCCACTTTTGTTTCCTCCTGCCCGGGCAGGGCTCCCAGCCCCGCTGCCCGGGGAAGCTGGCTGGCTTTCCCCGCCGTGCCGGCAGGTCGCTGCCGACTCCCGTTGGCGGCGTGTCCGGGTCCCTCCACCACCATCACCCCACCCCCGGCTCGCTGTCCGGGGGCTGGGGAAGGGGGCTTGTTGGGAG
>NW_008794603.1:2285934-2292217 GCF_000699145.1 Aptenodytes forsteri | reverse complement strand
TGTCGGTGGTGCGGCAGGTCCCAGGGCGGGTGGCAGGGCAGCCCGGGTGGGAATGCGGATGCAAACAGGGCTGTGGTTAACGGGGACGCTGCACGGAATGAGAGCAGCGCGGGTGTGTGTGTGTGTTTTACGTGGCAGTTGTCGCGGACGCCTGTAGGTGAAGCCTCTGCTGAGTACGTGGCTGTTTTTCACATACCCGCTTCAATTACAGGGCACACGAGCCACGGCTGAACGGCGCTGGCCGAGGGAGCGGGAGGCGAAGCGGCGCTGCCTCCCGGTAAGCTGAGCCAAAGCTGGGTTAAAAAAAGAGCCGGGGAAGCACCCCTCCCACTCCTGCCCTGGATCGCAGGCTGAGACGTGGCGGGCTGTGCGGGCGGGCGGGGGCTGGGGCTGCTGCTCCAGCCCGGGGAGTGCTCAGGTGGGCTTTGCGGGGAGCCCTAGAAACACCCCCAGGGCAGCCCCACTGCGCCTGGTCAGGTCTGCGTGACTGTGGCTGTGGATTAACACCTGAGCGCCGTGCCCCACGGCATCCCACAGTGTTCCCCGCTGTCCCCTGGTGTCACCGGGGCGGCCGGCTGTGCAAGGGTAAACCCGGTGAATTGTCCATAGAAGCTGTTCCTGCAGATGTGGTCGCGTAGGGCGGCCTGTGCGGGGTTAGGATATTCAGGAGATCTTCTACGCTGGGTGCATGTGTGTCAGTCGCGGTGAGCTCCACATGCTGGGGCAGTCACGCATGACCCCCATGACTGGATTTCACCAACTGAGCAAAACCATGGCTTGGGGAGTCTTTGCCATCCCACCGCTGCCAGGAGCCTTGCAGCGGAGACCCCGTCACCACCGGGCACTGGCCCACTGCCCTGTCCAGGACACTCGTTTCCCCGTGCCAAGGTCCCCGTCAAGCAGCTTCCCTCCGTTAATGAACGCTGTGCAGCCCACGAGTGGGGACGACGTTGCACGGTCAATGTGGCATCTGTTGCAACCTGCAGGCACGGCCAAGTTGAAGAGCTGTAAGATCGGTTGTGATGTGTGGGCATCAGTTGCGAAAACTCAGGTTAGGGGCACTGAAGTGAAAGAGGAAAAAGCCTGAGCTGGTCAGGATTTTGCAGCTCTCTCAAACTCTGGTATTAATAAATTTAAAAGCAACGCATGGTATCCCAAATCACAAAGCAAGAGATTTTTTTAAATAAAGGGCTCCAACCTACTGCAGTGCATGTGAGTATTGAAAGGAAAAGAAATGAGGGGAAAAGATTACATTCATATTCATACTTTAAAAAAATAGTAATTTCAAAGTCCAGCCTATGGTTATTTCGTGAGATTGAAAACATGCCTTTTCTTAAAAGAAATAGCAATTCTGTTGTTTTTCCAAGGCTTTTCTTTGTAAAGCAAACTCCCCTCAGACGTGGCAGGCAGTTCTGATTTCAGCAGGGTTTGCGTGTGTGGATGGTGCATGCTTAAGGACTTGCAGTAAGAGGGAGTGAACGATAAGATTACAAAAGGACTGTTAAAAGGGGAAAAAACCTGAGTAGTTTGAGAGTAAGGAAGTTTGGAGTCAAGATTAAACTTAAATGAAATACTACCTTCGGTTTAGAAATAAAAATTTAAGATAAACCACGGACTGTGGGTTCATTCACCATGCTGGCACCAGTTTTTCATTTTTATTTTGGTTTCTTCCCTTGCTGCTCCTGACTGTCTCGCCCAGCAGCGGGAGCGCTCAGGAGGCCACTCCAGCGTGATGTCCCGGCGTGGCTGGCGTCCCCACTGTTGGGATTTGGCCACCATGTCCGAGGGCTGTGTTTTGGGCACTTGGGCTGTGCAACCCCCCCCAAGGAGCCAGCCCAGGGGCGCAGTGCGGCTCAGCCGCAGCTGTGCGGGGGGACCCGGCAGTGTGTGTGCCAGTGAGCGCTGAGCCCCCCCAGCACCTCGGTCCCCAGGAGCTGCGGGGAAGAGTGTTCCTCTGCAGACGGGAAAGGCCAGCCAACCTTCTTCCTAATAGCCGGGCACATCACCAGCAAGCTCCAGCCCTGCGCGGGGCAGGGAGAGAGACCCGAGACATTCCTCTAAGCTTCGGCTTCATGCTTACGAGTTACGACAAAGTTGTTGCTGTTTTGGTATGGTCAGGCATTCCCTCTGCTAACTCTGCGCTTTGGCTCTCCTCCTTGGCAAGTATAAATGTTCCAGATAGTTGAACAGATTCCTTGACACAAGAAAGCTGCTTTTGTAGGGAGGAATTAATTTAATCAAGGCTACTCCATCATTAAAATAATCTGAAGTGTCAGATGGAAAAGCACAGAAGGAAGCTAACTTGAAGATGAAAACTCAACATTTTTTCCAGCCAAAAGTGTCCCAGAAGATGAGGTAACATTATAATAAGTCACTCTGGGTCTCTGTAAAATATTTTATTAATGTAAAAAAAAAATTGTCCAAAGAGAAGTCGGGAAGGAATGATCTCTTGCTAAAGCCTGGCTGGCTTGACAAATTATATTTCTTCTCTGGAGCACAAGAGACCATGCAGAGTCGAAGACAACACAGTGGTCCACAAAGGGCAAGATTAGGCATGTGTGGTTGATCCTACCATGCAGAATACAAAGGCCCTTTTGACTGAAAACAGCAGAAAATAGTGCAAACGGGTAGTGCAAAAAACCGTCAAGCTCTTCCTCTTGCCACAAGGCAGGATCTGCTATATCTTAATTACTTGATTACTTAATTACTTGTCCATCATAGAGCACCACAGTGTACTCTTTACGGGCAACCGACAAGGATATGGACACAGGCACTGCATCAAGTTGAAAAAGACATTTGTTTAAAGAAACCTGCTCTGTGCATAGAAGGGGACAGCAGCAAATGTTTGTGCTGCAGAAACAAACATCTGCCATCCACACAGCTGAGAGCCTGCTCCTCAATACAATGCACAATCTTCCATTAAATCACTTTCCAGGTAGAAGTTGTTAGGGTAATGAAGTAGTAGGTATGTGCACTGTATAAACACAGATGTGTCCCGCAGTGTGTTGGCAAATCACAGGTAAGCCTCAAAACTTGAATTTAAGACTCGGTTCTCATGTAACTGTCAGAGAGAGGAGTTTCACCTTCACCGTGCATTTCGTTGACAGTCCGGCCCGCAAGTTACTAACTGTAACCTCTGCGGTGGGATATCTTATTTCTCTTACTGTGGAAACTCAGTCAGTAAAAAATTAGAAAACACTGAACTTAGAGTACCCTGGTAGTTCATCTGTACTGTCGGGGCATTTGGTGATTTTCTTGGAAGTCTCCACAAACAGCAATTATACAGTCAGATGAGAATGGAAACTTGGGCTTTGAAAGAAAAGTTTATGGTCGTGTTCCGCAGGAAAACTGCAAAGCTGTAGATGTAGAAAACTGGGAAATATGGGGCAATTGTGTGTTGGATGCTTAAAAATCTGAAGATTGAAGAAACTAAAGTTCACATTTCTATTTTTAAAGGTTTCCGGATTTTTAGGCTGACCTCATTATTCTGGGGGTGGGGTAATTTTCGGTGTACGATGGTGGCAAAGCTCTATTTTTAGATGGCTGTTTGCACAAAGTATGATTGAGAGCAGCTTTCCCCAAAATGGAGCTGGTTACGTAATAAAAGATTAGAATAGCCATTTATGTTTATTTTTTGTTATAAATAGTGACCTAGATTCGCTGTGGCTCTCGTGAAATACGCCACTGTTAGGTGACGTATGCCACCATTACGTGCACTGCGACACATGAGGGGCGCGAGGATGCCGGTGAGGGCGGCCGGGGTACGCGCGCGTGAGGGGGAGCGCGCCGGACAGCATTCACCGGGATTGGGAATGGAAATAGCAGCGGGGCTCGGTAATTTGCATAGAGGTCATGTTTTGCTAATACGTGTCTTGTAGAAGCAGACAGCATGTAAAAGAGGATGGTTAAAACCTGACCCAGCAATGTTTTTAAATTTCAAATTATGCATAAAGTATGCATTAAATTAATTAGGGAATTCATTAAGAAGAGAAGAGTAAAAAAACTAGTTAGCAGTGTGCAACATGTAGTAATGTAAGCCATTTTCTATAATTGTTATATATAATTTGTCTCATAACATTATCCTTTGATAAATTATTACAGCATAATATGATATATGTAGCTTATTAACAGTTTCATTAATTACTATTAGAGCAAAGACACTCTGAAATCTGGTACACATAAGAACAAATGTTGAAGCAGATGGTTGAAATTAGTTAAACGCAATCGGTTGCTGAACCCTTTTACCTAATTACATTATTACATCAAAATAGTTAAACTAAATTTGTCAAGTTGTCGGCAAAGCGCTGGGATGTTTGGAGCCGCGGCCACGGTGCGGCAATCATCGCCGGGCCCCAACTCCCTGCGGGGCGCAGGGACCCTCCGTATGTCCTCCACTGGCTCCAATGCCCCTGCACCCTCCCCGGACCTCCCGGCAGACTTCGGACCTCACCATCCTCGCCCGCATCCCAGGTCGGCCTCCTCCTCCTCCTCCTCCTCGTGGCCCCGAAGAGCATCGTTTCCCGCGCCTTTCCTGGGCAGCCTCGCCGTGCCCGGGCACGTGTCCCCGGGACTGTGCAGGGACGGGTCTGGGGTCGGCAGCTCTCGTGGGGTTTGGTTCACCGGGTCAGGGATGGTGAAAAGGCTGTGAGCAGCAAGGGATGGGTACGGGGATACCCAGCTCAGCTGTGCGGGAAGAGACGGATACGCCTGCTAGAGAAGTGGTGCTGCCCGTGATGGGCAGTGATGGCAAAGGTCATTTGTGTTCTTTGTGCCTCTCTCCGAAGAAAACCAGCCTTGACTGACAGCGCTCTGCAAGTATAAGCTGCTTTGACAGCAGCAGCCCTGGAGGGGTGACTTGCTGATTCTGAGTTTCAGAAGGAACGACTCCAACTTTCCAACGGGCTTCTCTGTGGCGAGGAGGAGGCCCGTTCGGAGGGAAGCAGAAACACTGCAGTGAAGTGGAAGCGGCTTTTGCAACACCTGGTGGTACCAATGCAAAATGGGTTTGTGGCGTCTTTGTCCAGCCCATAGCACAGTGCTGGGTTTCTTCTTTTTCTTGACGCAACCCTGAGCTTTCTTTTTTTTTCGGACCAGGAGCCATGAAAGAAAGTTTGGAAGATAAAAACAAAGCCAAGTGCTAGACAAACAGTGCCTAGGTCTGTTGGGGCACTTGAAGTGAAAGCCTTGAGCCATGAACTCAGACAGGACAGGTACCGGCATTAGTGTTTGCTGTGAGCTAGAAAGCTTCACTGACCGCCTGTCACGCAGAAATTTGTATAAATAGGTTATATGTACCGCTGCGAGAGTAAGGAGAAGTGAGGATTCCCAGCTGTGGCATTAACGCAGCAAATATACTTTGTTCCTGTAGGTCCCAGACACCAAATACACTTACACGGTACCTTTCTGCTGGTGCAAACAGATTTACAGCAGCGTTTTGTTTAAGCTTCCTCAATTCTTTCCTTTTATACCTGACTAAATCCAAAGAAATATGAAGCACGTAACTTCCCTGTGTCCTTGCAGTCCAGCTATCTTTCTTGGGGTAACACCCCTAGGAGGGTATCCTCCCTCTTTCCCCAGCTAAAGCGTTATCCGGGGTCTAACCGTCCGTGTTTCTACTGCGTAAGGGCTAGCCTTTCCTTGTCCTGACCAGCAGAGCTTCCTAGAGGGGGAAAGTTACTTTCTGCAGAGGATTTTGACACTTCAGCAACTTTGAGCTCAAATTATTATCAAAAGCCTCCAAATTTGCAAGAAAATTCCAGAAAAAAAATCATTTAGAATCACTTCAAAATAGGGTATTTCATACAACAGAATATAAGAGAAATTACTTTCAGAATTATTAAAGGAGGAAATTTACAAAACAAAAGAAACAACGTTGCGACAACAAGGACACGAGCATGTGAATTTTGATAGGACCGTTTTTTCTTTTTTCTCTACACTAAATTTTAGCGAATGTGCACAGCTGCCGGAGGACGGGGTGGACCCTGCTCCCCACCCACTGCAACACTTTCCTGGGCTGTTCCCACCACAGCCCACCAGTTGGGGAAAGCCAGTCTTGCCCCAACCCTTCCAGCAGCCGTCTGTTAGACTCCCCAGGGGGGGGGAACCTTCCCCCTTTGCCCAGGAACCCCCCTGCATGCCCCCGCGGTCACCAGCTGCCCTCTGCCCTTCTGCCCTCTGCACACCCCGCTCTCCGACTCTCCTTCCCGACACTCCATCCGCAGGGTGTACCCCAAAACAGCGTCTGCAGCCCTGCCGGCGGGGCGGCTGCGGCGCGGGGGGCCCA
>NW_008794603.1:2282832-2285877 GCF_000699145.1 Aptenodytes forsteri | reverse complement strand
TGCATGCTGAGGATGGCGGCTCAACCATGAATGCATTAGCAGGAGAGTTCAACCTTTCATTCTCAGCCTGATTAATGCATGGACGGATCCAGATTTTTGTAAATATATACTTCTGCATGTGCTCAGCTCACAGGGCAGGGGGTTCGAAGCCTGCTCAAAATAATTATTTAATATTCGAGGTACTTGACAGCTCACCTCAGCTATACGTTATTTTCTCTGTCTCCTGCCTGAAAGGCTAAAACCGTTAATAAAGATATCACACGTGCTGGTTCTATAGAACGAGTTATAGGTGTGCAATCATGTACACCTTTGTTTGCCGGTGACAGTGGACATTAGCACCTCTCCTCTAATATTTGCATGAGCAGGACCGGGCACACATATGTTAGTGAACAGCAAATACGAGGGGACCGGGACATGGCTGACCTATATCGCCACTGGGAATTGAGACAAATGTCTCCAAACACTGTTTTGGGGACGTCTGTCTGGCTGCAGGCACAGTCCACCCTGTCGAGGCACTCCTGCAGCTCCTTCCCCGTGCAGCACCTGAAGGGATGCGGAGAGCCTCGGCGGGGGCTCTCCTGCCCGCTCCCCCCTCCCAGCGAGCCGGGGACCTGGAGTTTTGGTGTGCAGAGTCTCTTCTCCCAACCTTTGATTTTTTCCCTGACATCCGAGTGGTGTTGGATGAAACTTGCAAAAGCACGTGAGTAAGGCAGGACGTGAAGTCTGGGGGCAGTTCCTGCAGGTGGGGAAGAAAGGCCTGGTTGTTCCCCGAGTACGTGCAGCCCATCGCCAGAAGTCTGGTAAAATAAGCTTGTAGCGTTGCTGGTCTTTACCAATGTAAAATCAAAGATAAGAGTCTCCCTTCCGAGTATGAGCTTACTCCTTCATCTCTTTTTGCACGATAATGTTTTACTGTTTGGGGACTAAAGCTGCTGGGTAAATATATTAATATGAATCACTTCTTGTATTAGTTTCCATATACAATCTTTTAAGAAAAGAGGGACATTTTCTTCAGTATGTGGGTGCGTGTTTGGTCCTAACTCCTGTGTCATGGTGTGGTGGGAGCAGCTCCCCATTCGTGTCTGAAGCAGGTAGGTGTGTAGGTCTGGTTTCTCCTGCTCTCCGCACAGCATCACTTTTCTAGTGCAAAGTGAATGTTTAGAAATTTGCGATTTTTTTTACCATACATATTTCTGGGAAGTGCTCTTGAAAGGTTTTGGTCATTGACCTTGCTAATCCCTTCAAATAGGACATTGGCAGAAATTAAACTAGCAGGGAGTTCAAAAGGGTTAGTTAACAAAACCGAAATGATTTGGTTTGGATGTTTTTTCCTCAGTGCTTCCCTCTCTCTGGTGGTGAGCAAAGGTTTGAAGCCCCTCTACGATATCCTAGAGCCCCGGGCAGGTACCCGCACTGTGAGCATCCTCCCCCCTGGAGCAGATGCTGTCCTGAGCGCTGCGGGCAGGGCAGGGCAGGGCAGGACGCCTCTGCACAGGTACAGAAAGTGCTGCTCTGCCTGAACGTGACCCCGGCTCCTCCGACACTGAATTAGCTCTTCCCTTTGAGTTATCTGTTTCACCTCTCCTGGAGGACACTAGGCAGTGCGTGCTTTGTATCCTCAATTCCTCATGCAATACGTTAATATTTAAAAAGCACTGTAATTGGTAAAGCAACTGATAGCAGCGGATGTATATTCCTTATACAATATTTTAACATGAGTGATCACAGAAATGGATTAAATGAAATCTGGGGTAACCAGGCGGTCATTGTGCGTGACAGTCCTGTCCTGAGAATGAGTGACGATGTTTTGGTAGTTTGATGGCCATGAAATGATATGTCATGTAAAGATAGTCAGTGCGATTGCCATAAGGCAGTCTGTCATTGTCTTGCTGAGCAATTCACATGCATGATACATAAGAAAGTAAAAATAATCAGTAATCTATTGCAAGCCCAGCAAAGTAATCAGTAATATGTAATGTACTCTCCTTGGACTTGCCAATCAAAATGGTTTCCTAAGCGATTTCAAAAGCCCATAGGTTATTTAAAAATGAATTCCTGGTCTTGTTCGGGGTGCGTCCAAAATCAAGTCCCAAGTGTCCCCACCACACACCGGTGCCCGTAGGAACGAACAGGCACATCAGGCTGCCGCTGCCAACCCTGCTGCTTGGAAAGGAAGAAGCAAATGCTAAAGCCCCGATAGAATTAAATCTGGCCAGGGACATCAAGGACAACAAGAAAAGCTTCTATAGGTACGTTTGGGATAAAAGGAAGACAAGGAAAAATGTGGGCCCTCTCCAGAACGAAACGGGAGACCTGGTTACCTGGGACACGGAGAAGGTGGAGGTACTCAATGACTTTTTTGCCTCGGTCTTCACTGGCAAGTGCTCGCACCTCACCGCCCAAGCCGCAGAAGGCAAAGGCAGGGACTGGGAGAATGAAGAGCCGCCCAGTGTGGGAGAACATCAGGTTCAAGACCATCTAAGGCACCTGAAGGTGCACAAGTCCATGGGACCTGATGAGATCCAGCCGCGGGTCCTAAGGGAACTTGGCAGCAGGACAAGGGGGAATGGTTTTAAACTAAAAGAGGGTAGATTTAGACTAGATATAAGGAAGAAATTGTTTACGCTGAGGGTGGTGAAACACTGGCACAGGTTGCCCAGAGAGGTGGTGGATGCCCCATCCCTGGAAACATTCCAGGTCAGGTTGGACGGGGCTCTGAGCAACCTGATCTAGTTGAAGATGTCCCTGCCCACGGCAGGGGGGTTGGACTAGATGGCCTTTAGAGGTCCCTTCCAACCCAAACTATTCTATGAAAAAAAAAACAAAC
This sequence comes from Aptenodytes forsteri, assembly GCF_000699145.1. Classification (NCBI taxonomy): domain Eukaryota; kingdom Metazoa; phylum Chordata; class Aves; order Sphenisciformes; family Spheniscidae; genus Aptenodytes; species Aptenodytes forsteri. The sequence goes on along the minus strand of NW_008794603.1, from coordinate 2,283,050 downwards.
CAGGAATTGATATTTTAAAGTTGTTCTTCATCATAGCAGTGATAATAAACTGAGAAACTGACCCCTCCCACCGAGGTTGGTCAGGACTAGATCTGGCATCGTAGGCTATGGACATAACGCAGGAGGATGTTTTTGGATGGTGCGGGGAGGCAGCGGGGCACGAGGGCAAGGCGCCCCCCTCCCTTTCACGGAGGAAAAAACAGACTTGGGCTTGTGGA
>NW_008794603.1:2270374-2281582 GCF_000699145.1 Aptenodytes forsteri | reverse complement strand
TGCGCTGCCGGCGGGGCTCCTGGCGGGGGTGAGCACCGAATCGTAGAACCGTAGGATCGTTAAGGTTGGAAAAGACCTCCGAGGCGATCGAGCCCAGCCGTCAGCCCAGCAGCAGGCGGCCCGCCTGCACGCAGGACGCCAGCCGCAACCCGGGAAGGCGACTGTATAAAGAACAAATACAGCAACTTCGCATCCTCGCAGCCTCTTCCCTGTGGGAAGGCCTGTCGGGGTTTCGTGGTGACTAAGCCAAGGTGAGCCGCGCTCTACAAATACAGAGATGAAACACATTTCCGTATGTTTTATTAGCTGCGTCAGAAAGTTTTGTAGCAGAGGTGTAATTGCCTATCTGCTTTCTGCAGGACACTGTCAAATATCTACATAAGTGCCGTCATTCCCTATTACACTCTACGTGAGCTGTTTCGGGCATGTTTTACCCACCAAGGCGTAAGCGCAGCAGTCCTGTGCCTCGTCCCTTTGCAGAGGCATGCGGTGCTGTGCTGGAGCAGGAGCTGCTGCTGTCCCTCTCCAGCCTTGGTCAGGCAGAGGACACAAGGACTCACCCAGCCCGGGGATGCGAGGACCTGTCACACGCCCCGCAAGAGGTTGGCCCTTCCAAAATCTCTGCAGGTGCATCCCCTCCCCGCTCCCACCCCGAGCACCGAGCTGACCCCACGCCCGCCCCACTGGGGTTCAGTAAGGGTGATGCTAGAGCAGAGACTGCGGTACCCAGCCATGGGCTGGGCAGGCTTCCACATTTTGGCTTGCTCTGTCCAAAGATGTTAAACAGAGTGGAAATGATACTGCTTTCCTCTTCTCACTTGTCCCAAGTTCAGCGATCTTTTTCTAAGGGTTTAATATAATTTCATTTGCATTTTACGAAGGCTATGGCTCTGCCAGGAGGCAGATTTGTGGGCTGCCCCAGGTGATGGCTGGTGCCACTTTCCAGTGGTTGGGTTAAAGTGGATCAGACCATTTTTGCAAAAGTTACTTTCAAGAGAGATCTGAGCGCTGAAGCTGGGTGTGACTCTGTGTGTGGAGCTGCAATAGCTTATCTCCATGCACAAACAGTGTTAAAATCTGTCATTGGCCCTCTATGTGTCTCCAGCTAATACACCGCCAGCACTTAATGCCCTGACTCCTTAGCCCCCCATTATTTTCCTGAATTGCACATCCCGCAGATGGAACTGGTGGCTTTGGAAATGATGTTCAATCATCTGTCCAGGATGCTGAGGATTTCTGCTGTTTGTTCAAATCTTCCTGATGTTCATGTCCAAAGAATGATTCCCATCCTCCAGAGGTCAGCCAGCGTGGAAGAAGCTGATGACCCTGAGTACAGATTTTTTAAAATGCTTGAAAAGATCTTGGAGCACAAGACCTGTCGCAAGGCATATTGCAAGGAGTATAAGCAGGTACCACAATGGAATTTCAGGAGTCAGAAGAGTTTGTGGCTCTAAGCCGTACGGCCCTTGGCAAGCCCCATCCTACACGGACAGGTTTCTCAAAGACCTGACAGTGATTTGATCCGTAAGTGACTTGAAAATTCATTTGTGCAGGCATTACTAGTGCTGTCGCAGTCCTTGGTGCTCAGGGCCGGCAAGCACGGTGAGGGCGGGCAGGAGACGCGCGAGGTGCCGGGTGCGTGGGAGATGCACGGCTGCTGGCGCTGCAGCTGCCCGTATCAGACATACCCTCCATATGAAGTGTGCTGCCACATTCAAACGCCTCTGTCCTCTCCCCAGGCTTCCGGAAAGTTCAGAAATTCGTGTCCGTTGGTAAGGAGCTGGGCAGAGTGGCCGCTTTGGGTGAAATCAAGCATTTCAGCTGGCTGAGACTGGAGCTTTTTTGGAGTACACATGCATTTTAGCTCAGTTTCTAAATTAAAAGGAAAGGGGAATCAGGCTAAGAACATACGGCTTAACGATGTATTTGGAGATGGTCATTTGCTCTATTTTCCACCTGAATAAATTTAAAGGCACAGCTGAAATTAACATGTCAAATCTTCATTTGAAATGTAATCTACTGTCATGTGGATGCTATCGAATCTGTTAATAATTAGAACCTGGCACCTCAGCTTAGGCGCAGCCACTAATTCAAAGTCATGGTGTTTAGCTTACTTCACAGCAGTGCTGGAAATAAGGGCACTGAATTGTTTACAGCAGATCTTTTATATACATTTAAACAGATTTGTTTACCTCTTCCTTACTTAAAGCGAATGTGATTTAGGTACCTAGCTCCCTTTTATGCCTTTGGAGATGTTTTCCTTTAAACATAGTGTTAGCTCCATAATAGAGACTGCCTATATGCTAATTGATTTAGTAGAATTGAAATTAAACTGAAGTATTTAAGAGCATTTCTCTCTTTTTCTCTTCCTCTGGGTTCCTGACTTTTAGCACACCCGCTCTCCCAGAGGAGTCACTAAAAGCTGAGGGAACGGCCGCTCTGCGTGCCGGCCGGAGGATCCACGCATCTCGTTGCTGCATGTGATTTTCTCAGGTTTTCCAGGAGAACCAAGAGAAGGCTCCTGGTGAATAGTTCCACCAACCAACAATTCAGCACCAGACAGCACAAACCCGAGGGATTTGTGAATGACTTCCACCACGCAGATGGGAGAAGGGCTGAAAAATGAATGCACGATTATTCCACGGAAGTCCATCAAAATCATAATGAGCATAATTCACAATAAATTCCAGCTCTGCTCTGAACCCTGAACCCAGTAATTAAATGATCTCTCAATTTTTTAAAGGAGCCTACATCCATTGGGTACTTTGAATAATACCATAAGTAATGTAAAATAATTATCTTAAAAATGCAGCTGCGCTGCCGTGAGTTTTCTCTCCAGAAGGGTTCCAGGTTAGCCAGGATGGCTGAAGGCATCTCCGGTAGGTTTGCAAACCCATCATCACGCTGGAGGTGGCCTCAGATGGGCAGAAGGAGAGAGAAAATGCGAAGCCGTAAGTACAAAGCATGAAAAAACCCTAAGTGCTTAATTTCTCCCCGAGCATCAGAAGGCATGTGGGAGGAGAGTGGGAGTGTGTGGACTGAGTCACTGAACATAATTTCATGTGTTTGGGTTTTATTTTAATTATCCACACCGGCAGTTTTCAGGAAATCTCCCACCTTTGTGCTCCTCCCAGCGCTCCCCTCTGGGCGCCAGCGCTGACGCCAGCGTCAATGGGAGGCATGGGTTAGCATCACTGCTTTTGCCAGCCTGCTTTGACAGCACATAGCCAGCAACCCGCCTCCTCGCCTGGCCCGAGGCACGGGCTGAGCACAGCCATGACGGCAAGGCTGGGGAAGAGACCTGTCCTTCAAGTAGTGAAGATGGCCCTCTGCCATCCCAGAGATTTACTTAGAAGGTGAAATTACGGAACGAAAGGCTGATTTATTAATCACAGGCACCTTTTTGTAAAGAGGCTGCTGTGTTTAATATTAGTCTGCCTTTACAGGTGGTCTTACGTTGCAACTGTGCATGCAGGACATGCAATGAAGACATCAGTCTCCAAGAGGGAAAAGGATGGATAAGGGTGCTGTTCTCTACCTGGGAGAAAGCGCCGCATGTTTGTGTCATCCCAGCTACAGACAGCAACATCCCAGCGATGTCTTTGGTTACAGGTACCACAGAATTACTGAGAAACCTTTTCAGCAAAAGTGCTTTACAAATGGCAAACACATTTCTTCATTCAAGGTGCTGAAAATTATTATGGCCAACCCTTCCCTTTGCTTTCCCTAACGCACCAGCCTCTCCTTAGTCGTGCAAGGACTGGATCTCGGGATGAGATCCAAGTCCCGATATCCCGACTGTCTCATCAGTCAGGGAAGTGGGAGGTGGGTGCACCAGCAGCCTCCTGACAGCCCCTCTCATTGTGGGGCTCCTTGCTGGATGCTTCTTTTCTGTACATTCTCTGCCAGTTCATGAGCCAAAACTTAGTCCGTAAATTCTGGAAATCCCTTTTCAACTTCAGCACAAAAGGTGCAGACCAATGTCCCAACTGCGGCAGGACCATCCGTGCTGCTCCGGCAGGGACCCATGTCCCTCCACTCCGGCAGGGACCCGTCTCCCCCGGGAGGGCCGGCGGGGGCAATCCCTGCCCTGTACGCAGAGCTGCCCTGCAACTCCAGCGGAGAAGGGGCTGCCAATTTCTGCAGCACCATCTGATGCTGTCCCTTCTCAGCTTCTATTGAGAAATCTGGCAAGATGTACTTTTCCTTTGCCTAGCTTTCCTGTTAACCCTTTCGCTGAGGGGAGAGAACCAGTGGGAGCTGTGGGGGAAACCAACAGCTTCCACAGTGGCAACTTCTGACTTTAGAGGGGCTGAGCTGCAGAGGATAAATGATGCTTTTGTTAAAAAAAATCATTAAAAAAGCCAGAAGATTAGTTCTTTTAGGTTGCAAAGTCAAACACTTTAAACTTCGGAAATATCAGAGTTACTTTGCTTCTTGGTGGGGGACCACCAAGGCATATGTAACTCATTTCAGGGCTGGGGTAAGGGGAAAAATCGTTAGTTAGGATCTGGAAGTCTGGGGAGAGACTAGGACAAATAGGCAGCATGGAGGATTATTAGCTCCAAATTCATCTCATTCAGGGCACTTAGGGGGTCTGGCGACAAGTTCAGTCTTGGTGAGATATGCAAATGATCTAAAAATGCAGATGAAAAATCAATATCATAGTATCATCTTTAAAATAAAAGTGCTTGATTTCTGAGATAAACTCATGGGTTGGGGGTGGTGACTGACCTGAACGATGCTTACACTGAATTTATTGCTTGTGTCCCCGGAGGTGGCAGCTGGTCAGGTGGAGTTGTCACGCAAAAGCCAGCCAAACCTCCGTTCTGTGGCAGCTTTAGCTGAGGGACTGGCTTTTGCTACTGATTCCTTGGGTTGAGCTTAACTTTAACATTTGCTTAAGCTCATCTTTACTCCGTTGACCTGGTTTGGTCTGGAAAGCGCATGGTCTCTCACAAAAATGGGCTGAGAAGACCTTCCCTGCCCGCCGCCGCCGGCTGGGCTCTCTGCAGGCCCCCAGCTCCCCGGTCTGGAGGACGTGCAGACAGACCCCGCAGCAGCCCAGCACCAAGCACTGCGGTGCTCATGCCGCTTCTCCATCTCCCTGGGTTTGGCACATCGCACCCAGAACCGTGGGAGCCAAGTGGCTTTTTGGCTGCCCTCCGCCAGCTCTGTGCTGCCTCGTCGGGAGACGGACAGGCTCGCCGGGCAAAGCCGAGCAGGGCGCGACGGCAGCGTGCCCCCCCTGCCAGAAGGACGGGGGGAGCCGGTGGCATGAAGACGGTGCTGGCTGCCCATCGGAGCCGCTGCCAACAGCGTCCCAGTGTGAAACCAACGTACCATATGGTGAGTAGGTATGACAGCATCTGAGCGGGGTGGTGGGCAGTGAAGCGGGACCATATATGATCATCCCATGAGCTTACGAGAGGAAGGATTCCAGGCCCAGAATATCAGTGCAATGCTGTCCTGAGCTTGTGCGCATATGGCAGAGAAAATATACTATTATGAGTCACTGAGAAATGTAATAAAAATAGGTTCTGCTACTGTGTAAAGAAAATAACAGGTACTAATTAATCTGGGTGCTCTCTATGGCACAGGGGAGCAGCGAGGAGGGGTGCGGCGGGCAGAGGACTGCCCTCAGCACACTGCCGAGGTGCAAGGGAGCAAAGCGAGGTGCTCCCAGCACTGGTGTGTCGAGAGAGTTGGCAGAAAGGCTGGGAAACCCTGTGTGATTTCAGCTGAAAAGACTCTTCAGGTATTTTCTAATGCTATTTGTAATGCATATGCAACTGAGCAGGCACTTTTTTTTATTTCTATTCCACAGGAATTAAATTAATTTTAGAAATGGCACTATAACTATTTTCCTGCCTCAGGGACCATTTGTTTTAAAATCATTAAAGATTTTTATATGACACTGCACTGACATTTGATGTGAATAAATTAAGGGAATTAGTATAAAACTGCGTTCTTTCTTCATAGACTTCCCAGCACATATCTGCGCGCATGTACGTTTGGTAAGGGTAGCCTGTGTAAAGGCAACGGTGTCTGTGTGTCCACAAAGGAATGAAGATACAGCCCTAGGGCAGCTCCGCCGCTGAAAGCGCGATGCAGGACGATGTCTCCTCAGATGTTCTCGGTATCTGTGCACATCCTTAGCAGGGACAAAACCTGCCGGTTTTTCCCACAACCCTGCTGTGCTGTGGGAATGCAGCAGTGTAAAGCAGCCATCGCAGGGGGATGGTCCAAAACTGAGACCCCGTCACTACATGCCACCTCCTCCCTCCGGCTCCGCAGGTTCTGACCTGACTCTGGAGCCAAAGCATCCCCGCTGGGATTTCGCGCACTGCCGTGCAGCCGGCTTGGTGCCGAGAAAGCAGCCCTAACGCTCTCACCGGGTGCCAGCAGGATTGCTGCCGGGTGCGGAGCATAGGGCCTGCCTGCAAACCCTGTGCTCGGCATGCTGCAACGCGCCCGTCAGGTGCTCAGAGTCCCCGGAGGGGCCAGAGCGGCGGCTGGCCGCCCAGGTTTCATTTTGACCCCTTGTGCCGGGTTGGCACGCCGTGTAAAGTCTGCTGTGCTGCCAGGCTCCTGCCTGCTCCCCACACCCCGCGGGCAGCCTCAGGTAACGACTGTTTGCTTTCTCCTCCCTGCCTGCTCTGTGTGCCCTGGGCCCTACTGACTGCCCGCACCCCGAGTGCTCTCACGTCAGAGCAGGTCTGGGCATTTCCCCTGGCACTCTGCAGTGGGACTTGGCAGCGCCCCACTGACCTGCCACAGTTGCTCCTCAGCACATTCAGTGCTGCTTGGGGACTCAAACCAGATACTTATTTTAATTTAGGAAGGGGTCCAGTGGCTGACTGAAGCCCTCTTGGTGCCATCAGCCACTAGAAGAAATTACGCTTCATGCATGCAAGCGAGAAATTCATTTGTAGACGAACAAGCTATACTGTTTGAGCCTGCAAGAAACAGTGTGATGCTGCCATCTGAATGTAACCTGGATTCAGACTTCAAGTAAGAAATTTTAAAACATTATTTGTTTTACTCTTTTAGAGGAACACTCGGTGCCCATCATGTTTAACTCTTGGGATGAGTACTTCTAGATACCCCCTGTGGGGATGTTACTGCATCTGTAACTGCCTAGCTAGTCTCTAACTCCAGTTTTGGTTGGGTCTTCTGAAAAGGCATAGTTTTATTTCCTACAACCCCATAATTTCTGACTGCAATATAATTGCCTTGCGCACATTACTGAAATCAGTAGGGGAAATTAAAAGCATCAGAAGGTATGTTGAAAGATGACACACTTTTTTGCGTTCTAACCTCACCGTGTGATATTTAAGCAAATTGCATTATTCCATTATTATCTTCCTCTATGGACACGTGTGCTCAGGAAGGTTGCAGCGCTGCATAAGCCCCTCACTTGCTCCAGTGCAGAGCTTGGCTGCGAGAGCCCCAGGGGTCTCAGCTGTGGGGACGGACGCGATGGAGAGCTTGTGGCTGTAGCTGTGGCTGTGGCTGTGGCTGTGGCTGCAGAGCGAACCCAGGGGAGAGGATGGGCAGGCAGAGGCTGCAGCTGGGCAGCACATGGCTTCCCTGTCCCCCCACAATAGCCCAGGCCACCTCACAGCCCTTAACCCTGCACCGTCCTCTGCTCATCCCCCCTGCCCCCTTGAAAATCCCCCTGTGCCCTCACATCCCCTCCAGCGCCGAGCTCGCTGCTGAACCCAGCACAGCCCAGCTCTGGAAACGCTGAGAAATGTGGAAAGAGAGAGCCTGTGCCTTAATTTTCACTTCCAGTAGCTGCTGGAAAATGGACTCCCTTTCACATGGAGAGGACCAGACAGTTCCCACTGAAATCAATGGCAAGTTTCTCAGACCCATCAACATCGGTGAGAGCACACGGATAAAGGGAAAGCACTTAATGAAATGCCTGCGTATGCAATGCCATTAAGGACAGATTAATGCAATAGACTCAACATGGGGTTATACCTTAAAACCATTCGGGAAATGAAGTTAGTGCAGGGAGCAGCTGCTTTTCTACTAGGAGCAGCACCACGCAGGGAGAACATCAGACCTGTGTGCTGATCTCTGGTGTCTGCAGGTGGGTTCCCCGGCAGGATCCGTGCTGCAGCCTTCACCTGGACAGCGGGGATGGCTTTGGTTTCCCATGAGTTTCCCACATTCCCATCCCTCTCCCAGTATCTCACACGGTCCCTGGCTCTGCCTTCATGCTGGGGCAAGGCAACAGGTCTGATTTGTGAAGAAATCAGCTTCTGCTGATGTTAATGTGCCAGGCTGCAAAGCACGTGTGAAGCGCCCTTTGTGCCGGTGCGCTGTTATGGACGTGGTGGCCACTGCGGGCGATGGGGGCGTGTGTGGGTGGCAAGTGCTCGACCCGCCACAGCTCGTCCAGGGCACCCCAGAGCCTGGCCGGTGTGCTGTGCAAGGGCAGGGGCGGTGGCGAGGAGGTACAGTTAGTGGTTATGACTGCAGCATTCCCCTCTTCCCTTTGCAACCCAGCTCGCTCAGGAAGAGGCAGATGGAGCTCGCCTTCACTCCCAGCCCAGCCCCCCGCTCCACAGCAGGTTTGGTTCATGATTTACCTCAAACATCACGTGGAAACTCTTCACGGCGACTCAGACGTGGCTCCTCTCCAGCCCGGAGGTCCCAGCCCCGCTGTCCACAGCTCGGCACAATCCTGGGTTGTCCTCGGTGCTGTACGGACATCCCGAGCTCCCTCCCGGCTGGGAGCCCCAGGGGACAGGGAGGGAAGAAAAGGGAAAGGAAAAAATAAATAGCTAAGCAAGTTAAGAAAGTCTGAGCCCTTGGATGAACTATGGATGTTTGCTGCCAGGATTATTCTGGGGTTTCTTATTTCCTAGTTGGTTATCCACAGCAAGCAATGCCTTTGTCTTTGTGGCTGTTGCTCTGTCAGCTGTGGGAAGCCTCCAGCAACTGGGTATCTGAAAACGAAGGTCAGTTTTCTGGACGTTAGGAATGAGAGCAGGACTTCGTGATTATTTGCTGAGTCTAGTTTCCAGGTTACAAGCCTGATCTCGTTGAGGACCGGCAGTACCTGACCTGGGGAGGGAGTCCAGACATCACGCAGCCCCTAAAGGACAGGCTTGAAGACCTCCAGAGGCCACCTGCTCCCTGATGGCCCTGTCTCCTTCTCACCAGGTGTGTGTTTAACCTGCTCTTTAAGGTCCCACGTAAGGCAGCTCCCTCCTCCTCCCCTCCATGCCTCTTCCACTGCTGGACTTCTCCACTGTCCAACAGTGTTTTCCATGCCCATCCCGACCCCCTTGCCACGGTGACGGCCCCCATTGCTGGCCTCTTCTGCAATGCGCACCATGGCTGTGGCCGCCGCGCAGGCTGCGGTCTCCCCCCGGCCCCACCGTTGCCCCTTGCGGTGCGGCCGCCGGAGTGATTCCCCTCTGCGGGCAGGCGTCCTGCGCCACGACTCTTCCCACCACTGCGCTCCCCTTTCTGCCTGCCTATGTCTTTTCCGAAATGCCGTGGCCCAATCCGGTCACCCCAGCCTGGCCGACGGTGAGGAGCAGGAGGACCATCCTCGCTCCCGCAGGCTGGATGCCTGCTCGCACGCTGGAGCAGCGCGTTATTCCACCGGAGCACTCTGCAGAGGCAATGCATTTCAGACACGTAGCTGCGCTGCTGTCCTCGAGGCTAACGTGGAGTACGGCACGTGGCCGGCATTGCCTGTGGGAGCCCCGCTGGGGCCGTGGAGCTGTTTCTCCTCTCTGTCCCAGGCTTGCAGGACCCGGCCAGGCAGCGTCTGTCTCACCTGCAATGTCATGCGGGTCCCTGGTTGGGTTCAGCGGTCCCAAACCGCTCTCGCAAGGGGTGGATATGGCCCCTCCAACGGGGCTGCTCTGGAAAGCCACTGAGCCTGAGTCCCTCAACTCGTACTTTATATGGACTTCAGCAAAAGGGCTCCTGAGACAGCTGAAAGCAGCAGAGCTGTCTCGAGTTCATTGGCGCAGATCAGGCTCCCTCCCGAGCACCTCCACCTGCAGCCGCTCGGTTCCCTTCTCCTGATGCCCTGGGCAGCTCCACCGGCTGCCGCCCAGCTCGGCCAGGCTCCGGACAGGCGGGCCTGGGTCGCTGGCTGCTCCCCCGGGCTGCCACCTCCACAGGCTGGCTCTGCTCACCACCGGCTGCTGCCTCCCTGTGCAGCCCGGGCGCAAATCCTGGTTCTTGTCTGGGGGGGCGGCAGGACCTGGGATGCTCCAGTGAAGGCAGGAGGGGAGGTTTCAGAAGCAGGTACTCTCTGTTCTACCAGTTTCCCAGAGTTTTGGTGGGTGTCACACTGTTTTGTCAAAACAATCCCCAACAAACGAGGGCTAGCTAAAGTGGATTAGTTTAAATCGAGCGCTTATCCTTTCTAAATGTCAAGAAAAGGCAGTTTTGGCTTTCTGAGGCAACGCATGACCTGGGCTGTGTCGGTGGGGTCCCCACTCACCTCTGCTTGCCTTACAGCTCCTGCCAGCACCCCTGAGGCCAAGGAGGGACCATTCTGTTCAGAGCCAGGCTGCACAGGAGTATGCAGCCCCCTGAATACAAAACCAATATTTAGCAGGCAGGTGTGTTGTCAAACTTAACTGATAAATATTTTAAAGCAGCAGGACTTTCAAATGTAGGAAAATATTTGGTGCCAAGGGTTTCAGCAACATGTGAATTGTTATTTTACTGCTAATGGTAAGAGATGTGGTCTGTCTCAGACTGCGGAAAGCAGGACTGTGACACAGCACAAGGGTGCAGGGAAGCTGCTTGAAGGAAAGGACAAGCAGGACGCAGACTGTAATATCAGACAGACACTTTCCCAACTTTCTGCAGGCACAGCCAGCTCTGGGGCTGGGGTGCAGGGTGGTGCGTGCAGGGTGTAGGATGCAGGGTGTAGGATGCAGGATGCAAGGGTGCAGGGTGCAGGGTGCAGGATGCAGGGTGCAGGATGCAGGGGTGCAGGATGCAGGGTGCAGGATACAGGATGCAGGATACAGGATGCAGGGTGCAGGATGCAGGGTGCAGGATGCAGGATGCAAGGGTGCAGGATGCAGGATGCAGGGTGCAGAGTGCAGGGTGCAGGGTGCAGGATGCAGGGGTGCAGGATGCAGAGTGCAGGATGCAGGGTGCAGGATGCAGGGGTGCAGGATGCAGAGTGCAGGATGCAGGGTGCAGGATGCAGGG
>NW_008794603.1:2265585-2268085 GCF_000699145.1 Aptenodytes forsteri | reverse complement strand
GAACAGCCAATTGCCACCCTGCTGGGAGGGCAGGACCCAAGGCAGGCTGAGACCTGCTGCAACTCGTGTCACTGCAGTGTGACACCGCGCGCCCGGAGGCAGGTCGGGGCTTGGGACCCTCGTGTAACCGAGGTCACCATCGCTGGGGGAGCCTTCCTCCTTCCAGCACAGCCCAAAGGGCAAAGGCAGGTCTCACACCAAGGGCTCTTTCTGACACTTTATTCTTTGAGTTTTGTTCTCCTTTTAATTTTGTTTGCAGAAGCTCAGGCCACCCTTAGGACTTGGAGGACTTTGTTACAAGGTGCCCCCCAAACCTAGCTGGAACCAAACCCGTCCGTGGGGTCCTGTCCCAAACATCCATGCCCATCCCAGACCACAGAGTGCTTTCCTTTGCCCTCTGGAGACCCGTGGAAAAGCAGCAGAAACCACCCCCTGCCAATCCTGTATCATTTCGCACTTAAAAACTTAAATTTTTCAGTCACTATTAATTTTGAACCTCAAAATTCAGATTGCTTTGCAAAAAAGGTAACTTCTTTTGGTACCAAATGAGTGCAGAGGGATTGCCTGGGTTACTGCCGTCTGAGCAGCCGGTGCAGGCGGCAGGAGCCCTCCTGCTGCCCCCTCCTCTGCCCCACGGCACCCTGGCTCTCCCCTCACCCTGCCTGCAGGGCAGGCACCCGGGCGTGGGTCCCAGCCTGGAAACCCCCGCACTCGCCCCCACTCTCCACCTCTCCCCTTCGGGTCTGGTATTGTCACTCGCTCCGGCCCGGGGACTTACGTTCCCGTAGCCTGGAAGTTAAACACAAAGAGAATGAAAAAGTGAAATACTAATGCAAAACTATGATAGTTTCGTGGGGCTGATACTACTAACACACTGCGATTGAACTGGCAGGTCGCTTATGCATTCAGGCACATCCCAGTGCAATGCAGGGAGGGCATCCCATTCCTCGTCTCCATTTTCCTCCTCCCTCCTGTAAATACGCCGCTGGAGAATATCCCAGCCAGTCCCAGCACAAACGAGCTGGCGTGGGGCAGGGCCCTCTGGAAGGGCTGCCGTGACCATGCGATGGCAGGGATGCTCTCCTGCCTTTCCAAATAGAAAAAATTTCCTATTTTTTCTATGCAAAAAATAGAAAATCAGGGAAAGCCCGTGCAGTTTTGTAACCGACGTGCCTGGCACTACGCGATGCAGACAAAGTGCTTTTCACGCGGGGTGCCAGCGGCCCTGCCTAGTCTTCAGACACGGCTGCGCGTGACCGAGCTGAACCGGGAGATCCCTGGCTGGGGTGCAGAGTTGGCCGTCGGGTGTCTGCCTGCCCCTCTGGCCTCGGCAGCCTGGGAGAGCTTCCCACAAAGGCGCTTGGTGTTCGTCTTTAAAGAAGGCTTAGTGCCACCCACACTGTGTCTGGCGTGCAGGGGTGTCTCGGGGCGCGGGAGTCTCTGCTCTGCCGGTGTGATGGCAGGGCTGGGAGGGAGCCTTGCAGGGGCCGTGGCTGGTGGCACCGCTTCTTGGTGACGCCCGCACCGTGCCTTAGTCCAGGCCAGTTTCTGACCTCCTCTTCTGCTGTTCTGATGCCACCGTCAATATTTCAAAATTTTCCGGAAAAAATGGCTCTATCTTTCCCTTTTCGTGGGTGATGAAGTAGAAATCACATCGCTATCTTTGTGATAGTCCAGCTGTGAAACAGCACAGGAGGAAAATCCCACCAGGGGGAAAATCAGGAGGAGCTCTGCAGACGACCGAGGCAACCCCCCCGCCAGTAAGGGAGAAGGATTGCTCCCCGCGGAGGGACAAATCCCGGAGGGTAATAAGGCAGTGTTTCTGCCGACATTTCTCAAGACGGAAATGGATGTGGCCACACATGGTCATGTTCTTTTTTTCACAGAAGATTGTTATAATAGTATGAAATGCAACAATATTGGCAAGAAACTGGTCTTTATGTCATTTCCCCCGTCATCTTTTTTATTAGGTTAAAAACGTGATTGATAAAAGTAACTTCATTGAGATCATATTCTCAGCTGAAGCACAGGCAGAGGTCACCGCTGTTATTAGACCCGCTTGTGTGGTTGCAAAACGGACAAGGCTTTGGGCGCACAGGCTGTTCTTGAGGTCTGAAACAGAAGCAGCAAACTTTGGGCTAAATATCGCCCAAAATGAGTGCCCAGTGTGGCAGTTCTCACCTGGGGAGCTGCGGCTTAGTGAGGGGGGCGAGGACCTGGCCAGCCCAGTGGGATGGGGCAGGGGGAAATACCACCCTAGGGCTTGGGAGGGGAAAGATGTCACACACCCCCCATAAATGCTGTGGGTAAAATGATGGAAAATATTAAATAATGAGGGGAACAAGTTCGTGGGCGGCCATACGCTGGCAGGCTCCGAGTGCGCCTGTGCCTATGCGGCCAGAGCGTGTCCAGCCGTGTGGCATGGCACCGAAGGGGCTGCCTGGCAGACGGCTGAGCCCGGGTCCCTGCCGCCGTGCCAAAGCCGAGGTGGGGGATAACT
>NW_008794603.1:2255057-2264479 GCF_000699145.1 Aptenodytes forsteri | reverse complement strand
CCGTCAATATTTCAAAATTTTCTGGAAAAAATGGCTCTATCTTTCCCTTTTCGTGGGTGATGAAGTAGAAATCACATTGCTATCTTTGTGATAGTCCAGCTGTGAAACAGCACAGGAGGAAAATCCCACCAGGGGGAAAATCAGGAGGAGCTCTGCAGACGACCGAGGCAACCCCCCCGCCAGTAAGGGAGAAGGATTGCTCCCCGCGGAGGGACAAATCCCGGAGGGTAATAAGGCAGTGTTTCTGCCGACATTTCTCAAGACGGAAATGGATGTGGCCACACATGGTCATGTTCTTTTTTTCACAGAAGATTGTTATAATAGTATGAAATGCAACAATATTGGCAAGAAACTGGTCTTTATGTCATTTCCCCCGTCATCTTTTTTATTAGGTTAAAAACGTGATTGATAAAAGTAACTTCATTGAGATCATATTCTCAGCTGAAGCACAGGCAGAGGTCACCGCTGTTATTAGACCCGCTTGTGTGGTTGCAAAACGGACAAGGCTTTGGGCGCACAGGCTGTTCTTGAGGTCTGAAACAGAAGCAGCAAACTTTGGGCTAAATATCGCCCAAAATGAGTGCCCAGTGTGGCAGTTCTCACCTGGGGAGCTGCGGCTTAGTGAGGGGGGCGAGGACCTGGCCAGCCCAGTGGGATGGGGCAGGGGGAAATACCACCCTAGGGCTTGGGAGGGGAAAGATGTCACACACCCCCCATAAATGCTGTGGGTAAAATGATGGAAAATATTAAATAATGAGGGGAACAAGTTCGTGGGCGGCCATACGCTGGCAGGCTCCGAGTGCGCCTGTGCCTATGCGGCCAGAGCGTGTCCAGCCGTGCGGCATGGCACCGAAGGGGCTGCCTGGCAGACGGCTGAGCCCGGATCCCTGTCGCCACGCCAAAGCCGAGGTGGGGAAAAACTACTGGGTGTCTAGGAGGGAAGGAGAAACAGCCGGGAAAGGTGAAGCGAGCCCGGCAGGACCAGCGGGAGCGTCACGGGAATGCTGCATCCAGGTCTGGTGTCTGCTACTCGGAAAGGAGATTTAGAAGTCAGAAAGCGTCCAGAAAACAGCTGTGAGAGTAACCAGAGATGCAGCAAATCTGCCTTGAGGCATGATGCTTAGAAAGTTGGTCTCATTTATCCAGGCAAACCCACCATGCTCCGCGGGCTGCCTGGCAGAGGAGGCCCACGGCTCCAGCTGCGGGAAGGGAAGGCGGCATGAAGAGCAGCAGCGGGAAGTGGAAGCTGGATTAGTTCAGACTGAAATACGGCCCAGATTTGTGCAGGCAACGAACCACCAGAACAACCCGTCTAGGGAAAGGGTTAGTTCTGCACTATGCCAAGATAAGGGTTTTTTTTAAGAAAGATATGTGAGATCAGGAGATACCATCTTGATACAGATGGGTGAAGTTTTTGGGCTGGTTGCAAAAAAGCTCTGGCTATGTTATATCATGGTCCCTTAAAACCCGTGAGCCTGCTGACGGCTCGGGGTTGCAGACGTCGGTAGCTCTCCTGTGCAGTGCAGCTCCCCGCTCCCCAGGCAGAGGGACGGACTGGGAGGGGTTTGCCCCAGGTGAGCCGGGCAGAGGGGTCGGCTTTACTTTGCTGTGCTTTGCCCTTGTCTTACACCTGGGAAGAAGACGGACCCTGCGGAGCCTCCGGGTGACGTGCCTGTGAGCGAGGCCAGCGCTTGGCTCTTCCTTCTTCATAGTGCTGTCTTTCACTACTTTTTCTCGGGATTTGAATTTTCAGTACCTAAGCAGGTGCTAAAAAGCACCCAAAATGTTTCACAGTTAGGTATTTCCTTAAAATGTAATTTCTGCCATATTTAGCCAAAACTAGACATTTGTAACAACTTACACTTGAAGCTTCTATTACTCCAGGTGAAGTTTCAGGACTCTTTTATTTGCAACGCAAGCCACTGTTGCAAGACATTGCATTATAAAGCCTGTAAGTCCTGAGCGTATGTGGCAGCAAAACCACGAGCTGACATCATGCAAGGCATCTTAACTTCTCATTGCTTTCCTTCCGTGGAGTGAGGCAAGAAAGAGTTGTCAGTAATAATTTCCGGAGTGATTTTTAAAAACCCGTGACTCCCTCCCTTATTAGTTTTAATAAAGAGTCACTGCTCCCTAAGCTTGCTTGGAAAATTATTACCTATCAGCAAGATAGAAGGCAAACATATGAGCTATTGACAGCAGTGAAGAGTAAGCCCCTCATGATAGCTATTAAGAGACAAGCGTTACCTTTTTTCCCACAGCCTACCTGAAATTAAGTTCTTTTTGAAGATCGGTGCTCTGCTGACCCCTGGGAGTTCACGTCAGACAACCTCAGCGCGTCCGTAAAGGCAGGCGGGTTTGTGAGGGTGTGATTAGGCTGCGTCCCTGGGCAGGTGTAAACCCCACCGGACCCCGGTCCTGCTCCCACACCCATGGGAAGGGCTGGGTTGCCCGCAGCACCTGCGTACGCTGTCCTCTCCCTGGCGCATCTTCATAGAATCACAGAATGGTTTGGGTTGGAAGGGACCTTAAAGACCATCTAGTTCCAACCCCCCTGCCATGGGCAGGGACACCTTCCACCAGACCAGGTTGCTCAAAGCCCCACCCAACCTGGCCTTGAACACTTCCAGGGATGGGGCATCCACAGCTCCTCTGGGCAACCTCTTCCAGTGCCTCACCACCCTCATAGTGAAGAATCCCTCATCTTCCCTTGCTGAGAGCACCGTGAGCGTAGCCTGCCCTGGGGATGGTGAAGATTTTGTGATTAGCGATCTAGTGAGCTTTCTCATTAGCCAGGTTCCTGTGACACGGCATTTCCACATCCTTACCTAAAAAGCCCGGTAGTCGGAAAAGGATGTATAAACCTTCCCCTCTTCCCTACCTCTCGCTAGTTTGTGAAGATAAGGAACACCACAAACAGGACCGGTAACATGACGACCCATCAAAGCCCCGTGTATGCTCTGTGCTGTCTGTGTTTTCAGCCAGGACACGCTGGGTTTGCCCCTGGCACTTTCTGCAGACATGTCTCTCTAAGAGAGTGGTGCAAGGGCAGGGATGGGGAGGAATGGCCAGATCCTGCCTGGGCCTGAGCGGGGGCCAGGGTTGTGCCAAAGTGGGGCAGCCCACGGGAAGGCACGATAACCCCACGCCGGGAGTGAGGAGAGCAGTGGGGTGCGGTGCCAGCAGTGCTGGCGAGCGGAGGGTGCCCGCGCAGGGGGATGCCTCGCTTGGGCTCATGGCTTGGCATCATCGGGCCAGCTCCAGAGTGGGGAATACGCAAGGCAGCTTATATGCCAGGAGTATTCATGATAAATATCAGGTTTGTCAAAAATGAAGTACTAGGAAATACTAAAATCCGCCGGTTTGCTCCGGTAGACCTGGCCAGCCGGGAAGCCATGGGCTGGCGTGCAGGCGCATCCCCGGGACACCGCCGGAGAGCCCGGGCAGGCGCCGGTGACGTCCCCGTGCTGTCACACGGCCATTACCGCGCAGATGGAGTTTAACACGACACAAATGATTCCCAGCATTTTATGAAATTTAACTTTTTCTAACCTTCAGCTCAGGAAAAATATAGTCATAATGCTGAGGTCCCTCTGTTTGCAGAGAGAAAGGAGGGGGACCGGAATAATTCGGATTTTGGGAGCTGATAGGCTAAATTTACAGTTGTGTGTGGTCAAGCTGCTATTGATGCTTGAGAGTTTCCAATTGCTGGTAATAGACTGGGGAAAAAAGATAATGTGTTTGATCGATCAGCATGGACAAATTTCATTTAGGGGATCAATAACAGTTTATACTTGACAGAGCGGAGGGACCACATTTATTTTTCCCTTTGATTGAATAAATGTTTTCAATGAGACTGCAAATGTAAAGCAATCCTAACCATTTCTTAACTTGAGGCACAGCTTCCTGCTCCAGTGTTATTGCAAGCAATGTGTATTTAAAACTAATATACAGCACAACGGATAGCCAGAGGCTGGAGCTGCTGAATGAAACTAATGTGCAGTTTATTAAAACAGAAGACATGGAAAGTGCACAGGCTAGTTTTCCTCACTCCCAGCCATGTGAAATACCAGAAAGAGACATCACTTGGGCATATTTTTCAAGGGTGGGTAGAAAAGGGAAGATTTTTTCCTGAGTTTTTTTCTTTTTTCTGTATCAAGCATAATTCCTTCGAGCCTCTGAGAAGATACGTAGGAGGGTAAACACGCAAGAGAAAACAGCTACGACTCCACTAACATATGTCGCCTCTTCTCCCAAGCAGCCACCACGTCTCCATGCTCTCCTGCGACAGCATGAGGGACCGAGGGTCCGGGCCGGGAGCTGCCCGGGGTGGGCTTGGCTGCCGGCACTGCAATGCCCCAGCATCGCCGTGGGGCCCAGGTGCCTCCAGCTTCTCCCCTTGGTATGGTCTTTATTGCCCATATGAACTCGTAGGTGTGCACTGCTGGCCGGGAACACACAGCAAACCCCTACAGAACTGCTGAAGCAGATTGGGGCGGTCCACAGGCACCCGCAGCCCTCGCATGGGCTTCTCCCATCAACGGGGGTCACTCCGGGTGATGTGGTGACATCCCACCTTGTTTGACCTACCCATCACCAGGTGGACGCCATCTCAAAACCATCTGCCTCTTCTGCACGGTCGGCAGCGAGTGCTCCAGGATCTTCAAAATCCTCAAAAATTCCCCCTGGGAGCAGACCCGCTCTCCGGCAGAGCGGGCAGAGCCGGTGCGTGGCCATTCCCAGCCTCTCGGCCGGACCCAAGAGGGGACATCCATCCCTGCCCACCACACCAGGCCTCCCGCGCCAGGGCTGTGGGCACAGGACACTGTTTCAGGAAGATCGTATGGATGTTACTAGAGGACTGCCACCTTATCACGGACCCAGAGGCTCACCATTACCCAGAGACGGTCGCGGGTCTCTGGGAGTTTGACTTCTGCAAGAGAAGCTTTCAATTGACTGGAAGGAGCGTGGCAGCCACAGCAACAGATGAGCAGGCACTTCTCCGTCTGTATGTCCGCAGATGCTCAAGGTGAGAGCGTATGCTCCAGCAAAGCCTGCCGATGGCTATACATCAGAAATTGTTCCTGCTAGGCCTGTTTCAGTCTGCAACATATGGTGGTCTTGCAAAAGTGTTCCTAAGCAGGGGATCGTTAAATAACGTACTTCGTGATCGCAATAGTTAATGTTGACTTTGGCTTTCGTACTCAAGGGAGTTCTCATCTCCCTCTTTGTAGGTTTGGGTTTACTCTATCAGACTGAAGGAAGACTTGCAGTAATTGGCTTTTTTGGACCATTTTAAGACCTGGAGCAGGGCATTGGCTTGGCAGGCAGACCCCGCTGACCAAGCACCAAAGCTACGCAGGGCTTCCAGGTGCAGCTGCTTTTGCAGCGGCACTCAGTTTTGCTTGGGTTTCTTTTTTAATGCAGAATTTCCCCCCCTTTTTGTTGTTGTGTTTTATGAACTCTCTCTAAGAGAGGCTTAAAATCAAATTTGGCTGGTGGCAGATAGTAATTAAGTTCCAGATGACGCAGATGATAACTTTCCCTTGCAATATGGAGCAAATGCCAATAATAAATGCAGCTAGTTTCTAGCTCCAGATGCATCAGATTGTTTCGTTAGCTGACTTGCTCATCAAGGCGAGAGAGCTGAAATAGCGAGAAGCCTGTTTCAGAAAGGGATCTGTGGCCCGATGACTATTTTAGGCATGCAGTTTGGAATTGTTTAAAATGCATATTGTCTGTGTACATTTCAATAAGGCAAATGCCAAGTACGAATGCCGTAGGGCTCCTTGTATGTCAGATGATTAAGTCTTCAAGACTCGCAGCCATAGGGTCATTATCGATGGTACTTCCAGGTCATTGTGTGCACAGCAAAGTTAGAGGCAATGGTTGACCTTTTGACAGCACTGCAGGGTAACAGAGCTTCGTAAGACATAAATAACCATTTCTAATTTGTTTTTGTGAGGGGTATTTATTTAAAAATGCAAATATATTATAACATATGTGACTTAAGGATATTCAGATGGGAAAGCAGAACGCATTTCCTCCCATTCTTTTTCCCCAGTGAATTTCCAAATGAAATGCTTAATGGGGTAAAAGGGAAGAGATGGAATAAATAATAATAATAATGATGAAGATCACTTACCTTATTCTCTTTACGATTGTCTAGTACCTTTTTGTCAATGACATGCTCTATGCAAAGAGTCTTCTTGTGGCTGAATTAAGTTTGTGATATTAACAAAAAACATGCAGTAAACTGCTTGTCAGCTTTGTTTCATTTCATGCCTAATGTCTAGCATAAAGATAATGCATATATGAGTTTATTTTAAACATAACATACTGTAGCACGCACAAAACCGGGAAGCTTTCAAGAGTCTTCTTTCTTTCGTCTTCAATAAATTGTAAAACCAGACCTTTTAAAATCCTGCCTATTGCACTTTGTGGTGACCTGACTTAAATGCAGAAGCCATTGGTTGACTTTATTTTTATCCTTGCAGGAAGAATAGTTGTTTATAAAACTCAACAAGCATAAAACAATATGCTTCAGGATTATAAATAGCATTTGAAAAGGTTTTGAGATTACACACTATTGCCTGAAATACTACAGGGCAAAATTCTTCATCGTTATTCAGGTAAATGAGGAGTTTTGAACAAGGAAGGACAGTCAGAGCTTCAGGATGTGGCCAATAATAACTCAATAAATCAGCAATGATATGATCTGATGGTGTTCAGCTTCCTTTCAACACATAATCAGTAAGCACTTAATTGTTAGAAGTTGTATAATTACAGCACTGCCACGCAGGGGCTGCGCATTCTGTAATACCATAATTTCCTGTATTTGCAGTGGTGGGGGCTTTCATCAGAAGCAAGCTATCAAACTGCAGTTCATCAAACTAACTATGATGTTAATGCGTATTCCATAGGTGTCTGACAAGTCATTTAAAGCAATGTCTGGAGTCCTTAATGCACTAAGCAGGCAAAATAGAAGGCATAGCTATTTATGCATACATTTATATAGATATTTAGAAAACTGATCCTGAAGTTGCGAGAACTAAATGCACATACAAGCATGAAGGGATCAGATGAATTAATGTCGCAAAATAATGGTGTGATCACAGGCAAAACAATCCCGTCAGCACAGCAGCTGCACGTAGCCGTCAATATGCAGCTTTACATACCTCCCTCAAACTCAGCTGGAGAATTTGCATCCTCATAGCCACATAAATGGGATTTTTTGCTGCGATTTGGACAGGGCCAGGGTCTCACCTCCACTAAGTCAATAGTTTGTGCGCTGGTGCTGTGGCGGGATGACAGTGTGGCCACTGTCGGATGAGCAACAGGGCTCAAATGAAAGAAGAAAACTCGTATGGCAGGACCCTCTGCTGGGTCTGCTGCTCTGCAGAGGATGTGGCTTCCCTCCAGGTTTGTAAAGAATAGACTGCTGAAGAAGTTTGGGAAGGGGAGATCTGTCTCCATATACCACGTACCAATGGGTTGGCTGTGGTTGTATAAGATTTTTTTATGCAGCAGATGGTGTGCTATTTCAGAATATGTATTCTTATTTCTGGTCCATTTTCCTCTGTGGCTTTTGGTGATATTTTTACATATTCATCAGAGCAGTCAGAGCTCGCTGTTTCTGACACTTGTCTTACGTTGTGAGCATGTATCACCGTTGTGTTGTATTGCATACGCGCTGATGATGAGCAGGAGAGAAGGGAGAAGTGTTCCTACTGCAACGTCTTTTCAGTCGCATGAGGTCATGTCCAAGAAAGCGTGCTGCCAGGAGGGAGCAGGCTGTGCGGCTCTGCCAGCCTCTTCAGAAGTGTTCCAGCTCAGACTTCAGCGATGCATGTTGTACCGGGAGTGCTAGGCACAGCAAGGCACCACGCACGCAGCAGAGTTATGAAGATGAATCCACCTTGCCAGCTTGCCGTCATGGCCATGTTTGTTAGAGGGTATCTTCCACTCCTTTGAAACAAGTGCAGTACCAGCAATGTGTATAGTATGAAGATGACCTGGCACAGGAGAAGGTGAGACCAAACTGGAGCCCTGCTCCAGGTCACCATCTGCTGCTGCTGTGGAAAACCTGCTAACTGGGAGCAGCAGCGCCAGGAAGAGCTATCCCACCATCAGGAATCAAGCCCTGGTGATAACAGGGTGTGCCCAGCCGTCTTTGCTGGAAACCAGTCCTGCAGGAATCAGAAGTGCAAAAACATCACCAGTGTCCGAGGAGTGGGGCGGGGGCTTTCTCACAGATCTTGGCAGGGTTTGGGAACAGGATGGGCTGGAGGCAACTTCTCCTCTTCTCCACCTGGTGCAGTCCAGGCTACCTCAGGTGTCCACAGAAAGTGGCATGCAGTGGTTCTGCAAGTACTGCAAATAGCAGCTTGGTCCTTAAACATGAAGAGACTCTGGAAGCCTCCAGGAAGGAGTTCAGATGGCTCTGAAGTCTAATGCACCTAGGAGAGCATCTCCATGGGGAGTGACCATCCTAGAGGAAGCATGCAAAGTGCTTAGGATGGCCCAGGGTAATTTTGTGATCACACGGTTTACTCCAATGGTTAGTGGATTAGGAGCTGATGTTCACAGCCGTGAGAGCACCTGGGCAGTGTGAGTGTGAAGGGTTCCCCGGCCTGAGGAGATACATGTGGGCACTTGTTTGTGCATGTTTACCGCTGGTTTCAGAGTGCTACCCCTCAGCTCCACCCTTCTAAAATGAGAAGAAACATAGATTAGATTTGTTTCTTCATCCAGCCCCGGGTGAAGGGTGTCCCCACCCTGGGAAGTGCTTGACCTCCTTCTGGCCACGGGGCTCAACATCAAAGCGGGGAAGAGCCAGGCTGGCAGAAACGGTCTGCCTCGGCCTCTGAGTGGACACCAGCTGCTCCCCAGCCAAGCTAGAAAAGGCGAAGGCTGTGATGAACGTGCCTGCGTCGATGACCAGGAAAGGTCTCTTCCCTTAATGCAATAATGTCTCTTCTTCCAGCGTGACGGCAGCCGTGTCCCTCAGCACCTCGTGCTCACGCAGAGCGATGACAAAGGGGACAGCAGATAGGAGCAAGGTGCTGCTGTTCCAAGAAGCAGCTGACGTGCCGTTGAAAAGGAGCATCTGCCATTTTGTGGACACTTAGGAAATTGCTGTGACATTTGGGTGACATTTTACTTTGTGCTCTGACCAATTGCCTCTTACCTGGTAGCATCAAACAGTGAGTCTGCTGCCAAGTCGCTAGGAGGGAGCCTGGAGAAGAGGTGATTCCCCCTGGGGAGGGCGCACGTGGGACAGTACGTGCCCTGCTCCCGAGGGGACCGCGCCAGGCACCCGCGGGGGCTCAGTGGGGAGGTGGGGTGCAGGTTCGTGCTTCACTCGTGCTGCCTCTGGGAGCACGTCTCTGGATGCACAAAGGCAAGGAGCGCAGCGGGCG
>NW_008794603.1:2240836-2254932 GCF_000699145.1 Aptenodytes forsteri | reverse complement strand
GGCCGGCCGGGCGGGCGCCCGCCCCGGCCGAGGCGGTGCCCTGGGGCCAGCCGCTTCGCTTGCCCGCGTGTCCCCGAGGAGCAGTGTTTTCTCTGCCTGGAGGGCTGCGGCTGGGGTGCGCATTGCTCATGGGAGGGCTGAGCCTGATCTTGGATGAGCAGATGGCCCAGGGAAGAGACATTAATTAAGAACAGGGCTCTGCTGCGCGCGGGAGCCTGCTATTTGTGCTCATGAGGAGGATTTGCAGAACGGCAAAAGCTGGAGGGGCCTTCCTTGCCTGCCAAATAGCAGCGAAAGCAGACTAGGAGGCGTGCAGCCTGGATCTTGGCTGTTTCCAAATACAAGTTATTCTCCGCAAGAAAAATGTCCGCAAGCAGCTCTTTCCCTGAGCCCACTGCTTGCCGCGTCTGTGCACAGTCCCTAAGGAGCCAGGGGTAGAGAGCAGAGATGCCCATGGAAAAGATAGAGGAGGCACCAGGAGTCACCGGCTGAGGTTTGGGGCTCCCCACACCCGGGAGCACTGCTGGAACCAGGCTAGGGGCCGGTGCGGTCACATCCTGCACCCCAGCACATGAGGCCCCCAGGACCCATCGAACACACTGAGGGTGCTTCAACAAGTAGCAGAAAAATAGCACCAGCCAGGGTAAATGTAGAGGAGGAGGCTGTGCTGTCGCTGGGAGACGGCTGGGGGCTGAAGGCATCCCTGCCAAGCATTTACTGCTATCCACATCCCCTCTGGCTTTCTCTTTCTGAGCAATCACTAACCAGTGTTGCAGCTGATGTTACAGACCTTCGGACAACCTGGCAAACACAGTGGGGCCGTTCAAATCCCATGCACTTTCCACCTTGGAGTCTGAACTCACCACTTGGAGAGGGGAGCAACTCCCTGCATCCTGAGCCAGGGCTGTCCCTCGTCCCCCAAAGCCACCTCCTGCCAGCATCACCCGGTAACCCTG
The DNA here is from genome assembly GCF_000699145.1 of Aptenodytes forsteri. Taxonomy (NCBI): domain Eukaryota; kingdom Metazoa; phylum Chordata; class Aves; order Sphenisciformes; family Spheniscidae; genus Aptenodytes; species Aptenodytes forsteri. Next base: position 2,253,976 of record NW_008794603.1, on the reverse strand, counting down.
CCAGACCCAGTGGAAACCTTGTTGAACAGCTGTGGATTTTTTTTGGTCTGAAATCAGTACCAGTCTGAAATCTTTCATGAGCTAGAAAGGAGGTTTAATCACTTGCTTTATTGCACAAGAAAAATCCTGCATTCTGTTAGTGTTATGAATTAGCAGAAATTAAAAAATAGGGTTGTCTACACATTGCTTGAAAATTGTTTACAGCAAATAATGAACAAAGCAAAGCATATTGCCAGAGGCCTGGTTGTTGAGACACTGTATTGCATTATTAATTAAAATACAAGTCAGCTTTTTCCAGTCCTTGTAGCCTGTGGGTATCCAATGTACTCCACTTGATTGAATCAGGTAGTGGCAGCACAGGCATTTTTTATTTTGTGCTGGAAGGGATAACAAAAATGTAAAGCTGTTTTCTGCTACTTCATTTGAAAAAAATATTATTTTGGAATGAAGGTGTAGTAGCTGCAGCAGCCAGGCAGGAATACTGTGAGGTACACACTTCTACCTCTGCACTAGGATTTAAGCACGGGGTCTGACATCCCCAGCATCTCTCTGGCACAGCGGTGCGGGCAGGCGGGTCTCCAGCCAAGGCAGCCGTTCCATGGGAGGCTGTGGGCAGCGGTCCCTGTTTTGGGGAGGTGAATTAATCCGAGCAGGAGAACCGTTTATCCTTATAAGGGGATTTTCCCCCCTTCTTCCCTTGCGGGGAAGGAGTCACTGAATGGCCAGAAGCAAGCATGGTTCTGTCTTTGGTTAGTCACAGGAGCCTGCAAAAAGTTAATAGGATATCATGGAGCTGCAAAATGTAACGTGTACTTTGTATGTGCATTCTGGTAGGGACTGCGACTGGTCAGTGAGTGCAATTAAAGGAAACCTGAAAACCTCACCCACCCCTCACCGAGGCCAGCTACAGTCAGAGCCATTCAGTTTCTCTGCAGAAGGCACCAGGACCCCAGACTCGTCAGCCATCACTGGCAAGGGGACACTACCCAAAACAGCGCAGGGACAAGATACCATATGCCCGAAATCCGAGTATATTTGAGACAAATGCAAACTTGTAAATAAAGACACAGTCAAAACATAACGTGACTTTGTCATGATGAGAAAATCATTGTGTGAGGCATCCAGGTCATTTGCAAACCCCGCTGATGCCATCAGCAGACACTCCGTCTGCTACCCCAGCAAACATGAGCAGGGCACACAAAGCCGCTGTTTTCCAGTGTGTGCCTAGAAATAGTCTCTCAATGGCTCTCCAAAGCACTTACGTGATTTGAGAGCCTACCTGTAACTTTAAAAATTACTTTCCACCTTTGATATTGTTTAAATTGCTCCAGGTCTTGGTACCCAACAAAACCGCAGGGACTGCAGAGGAGTTGTACAGTCCCAGCTCCCAGCAGAGGGGCTGAGCCAGTCCAGTGCGGACCTAGAAGCCTATCTGTAGGAAATACTCCCCTTTTAGGTCAAAGGAATTAATTTTTGGCCCATTTCCAAAGGCCACATATCCTTTTGCTCCTCTGTTTTCCAAAAAAAAAAAAAAAAAATTAATCTTTTTCACCTATTTCCAAGATAAGAAAGGAAACAAATCCACTTCCCGCTTGAAACAAGCAAACCAAAACCAGAGCGCCACGTCTCTGAAGAAGCAGCACTAGCAGAATCACCACGATGTTTGAAGACTGGCAGACGGAGGGCAGACCCCTTTCCCTGGTGGCGAGCGGATTTGGTTCAACAGCCGCGTTACAGCGCGGAGAAGGGGCGCTGAGCCGGGGGGTGGGCGCCCTCCCTATCGCCGGCTGCCAGCACTGAGCTTCGGTAGGCTCTGACGGCACCCACAGCCCGGCAGCAGGAAAACAGCCCAGGGCTTTTTCCCCTAGGGAAAAGCTCGGCTGGTTGTTTTTTTTTTTTTTTGTGTGTGTGTTAAAAGGAGAAAACAGAATTATTCCATTTGGAAATATCCCTGCAGCTGGCATCCCCGTCCAAGGGGTGGCAGGGGCAGCTCAGCCCAGAGGAAGGCAGAGGCCACGAGGCACCTCAGCTGCATGAAGGGCAGCAGCGCTCCAGCACTTTCCCAAGGCTTCTGGTTTTGAGCTGTTTTCCTGCAATAAAAATGCAAAATTACCATGGTGAACAGACACCTCTCAGTCTCCAAACACACTGCTTTATCAAAACCCCGATTCACCTTTTCAAAACCTTTTTGTCAGACTGTTATCAGTACTAATAAGGACATCTTGAAGGGCCTCCTAGTAGACACAGGGTATTTTCTACTAGACTTCCCTTTATTTCAGTATTGCTGAAGTACTAGCAATATTTTAATATTTCTTATTTAATTGCCTTATTGTTGATTAATATTTATCATTCAAGTATACAAGAAAATATATAGGATGGGCAACGTATCAGCGCAGCATCACTGGAGCAACATCGAGTTATGGAATTTCCTGACTTTTAAATGCTTGATCTTGCAACATTAACATTGCATTAACACTGGGGGGTTTTGCATTCAATTTTATAAAGGCCAGGGGGAAAATAACCTATTTCCCTGCTGCCCATATTTGAAATCCATGCTTAAGTGCACATTGGGTCAACCCCTAACCAGATGTAACTACACAGCCAAGTTATTGGATTTCTTGATGAATAGAGATCAGGAAATGCACCTGTCTGGCTGCAGAGAGAGATTTGCATAAAAATGAAGATTATGTACACCTGCATATGTAAAATATCAATGAACAGAATCAAGTGTATGTATGTAAGACCCACAACACTAGCTTTCAGATAAAGCACTGCAGAGTTGTTTCAAACCCAAGTGTCCCCTCTCTGGGAGAAGAGCAAGAGGAGAAGCTGGCAGCCAGGTCCTCATTAGCTGATTCAATTTCCTGGCACAGAAATCCACTGGAAAGTTGCAACAGCTCTCGTCTGTCAGGTGGTTCAAGATTAGGCTAGTAAGTGCACTAATTGCTGCTTATCTTCTGCTCCATATCCAAAAGGCTTGTTACAGGAGAGCTTAGGAGCAGGACACCCAGAGCAGGTAACTGCAGCAGGACAGCACGGGGAATCCTGGAGCAACGCTGCGTCCCGGGGTTGCGTGCACCACCTTGATTGCAGCTCCTCAACGCCAGGGTCCGAGCTCTGTGGGCTCAGGTGCCGGGTGGCCACTGCAGGTCACAGAGCAACTGCCCAAGCCTGGGCTGCAGCAGTTAATAAGCTCTCTCATGCATACACGCACACATATTTCATTTGCGCATCCGTGCAAGAGGTACAAATATAGGGAGAGAGGGAGGGTGCAAAGTGCAATGCTGTTAAAATCAGACTCCACACATGCCGTGCCCTGCCTGTACTCACCGCTGCCTCCAGTCGCTGGTCCCAGTGCGTGGCTGGGCACCAGTCTGCAGCACCTGGGGTGGGGCTCAGGGAGAAGCGGGGTCTGAACCCCACAAACCCTGGGAGCTGGACAAGGAGCAGTGTGGGAGAGCACAGAGGCCAGACCTGCAGCCAGGAAAGTCTGCCCTTGGGCTGTCCTTATCTGGGAGGCTCTAATTGCAAGTGCTAATCAGCAGGTGCCAATCAGAGACCCTTGTGTCACCTGGTGCCCTGCACCTCAGCAGCAGGCACTTTGCTTTCTGTGGCTGTGGCCTGTGTCCCTGCAGAGTCCTGTTTCCAGCAGCGAGGAGACTCCCAGCCGCTGGCCAGGCACGGGACGGCTCCATCCGCACCCGTGCGGCAGCTCTGGGTACCCGGACGCGCGCCCATCTGCCCCAGGGCCGTGCAGCTGGGAGGGCACGGGGGGGACCACCACCGCCCCGCCACGGCCCCGTCACGGCTCCTCCCCGCGAGAAACCACGGCAGGGCTTTTGCCTCGCAGAAGGCTGTAGTGTCTGCTGCAGGGATGGGATTGCCTTTGAGGAACACCCGGCCCTTCCCAATGGCGGCTTGTTCATACCACCGGGGATGTTGTTCCAGTCATTAATTATCTCCATGTAAGAAACTCGTGCATTTGCAATCTGACTGGCCTGGCTTTAGCTGCCAGTCCAGGTATCTTAATCTGATGGAGGAAAGAAAATTTTTACTTCTGGAGATGCTAAAGTCACCTCTGAATTCTCTGATGCTTGCCAAGGTTTCATAAACCCTCCAGCCCTCTGAGGTGAGGTTTCCAGCCCAGCCCTGCATAACCTCTGCTCTTTTTCCAGCGTCCCTGCCGAGCACCGGCAGAGCCAGGCACAGCTTTCCAGGATGCTCCCATGCCTGGCAGGCTGCTCTGAACCCCGTGCACCAGGAGCCCCTGAGGCCGGTGCTGCTGCCGCACTGCCCGCTGGGCTCCGGCTGCCGAACCCCTGGCTATCCTGCTGCTGTCGCGAGCCGTGACCAGACGTGTGAAGCTGCTCCTTGGTTGGGTTCTTCTTTCCTTGCTAATATTGCTTGGCTTGAAATTTTGTTCTACCCAAAAGGGAATGTTTCCAAGTTGATTTCTCACCGGTTTTATATTCCCTTTAATTTAGAAAAACACATATAAATAGCAGAAGGTATATTTCGTGTGTACACAACCACTTTTCCAATGGCTTCATTGTTGTGTGTGAAATTAAAATAACATATTGATGATAAATTTAGCCTGATTTATTGTTAGCGAACAAGGTCAGTGCTGCTATATATGCTGATCCTTAGCCCGGTGCGGTCACAGGGACAAGGGACAGCGGTTGGGGCCAGGGTCCCCCAGCTTCGCTGTGGATGGAGGGCAGGAGACACCTCCCCAGAGCTGGGCGTTGCGGTTGCTCCCTCCACACTCACCGTGGCCGGGAAGGATGGCGAGGGGACCTGGGGCCAGGGCCGCAGGGCTGGGGGACCGAGGGGATGGACACGTCGCAGTTGTTACTGCCCCGCGGGGCCCTCGGAGGCTCTGCCTTAATGGTGTGATTAAGCCCATAAAAGAATTACAATTAATTAAGCATTATTTTTAAATTAAGAAAAATCTCTCCTGCGTCAGGGCAGCCTCATGCCATGGCAACCAAGCCTTTCTCATTGCTCAACCCTGCAATATTTCTTCCTGGGAATGAATATTGCAGTACTGGCAGCAGGTGGCATGGAGATGCCGGGGTGCCGGTGGCACGGTCCCGTGGGCCACCGGGTGTCACGCTGGCTTCAGTCTTCACCTCTGCTGCGAGGGTGTGCAGCGGACATCTCCCTGGGGATGCACCAGCCCCACGCTCCCTTGGCCGCAGGGGCTCAGCCCTGCTGCGAGGGTGTGCAGCGGACATCTCCCTGGGGATGCACCAGCCCCAGCTCCCTTGGCCGCAGGGGCTCTCCATGACTCCCTGCGCTCCCCGGTCCCCCGTCTGGAAGGGATGTCCTTGACTCCCTGCGCTCCCCGGTCCCCTGTGCTGGAAGGGATGGGCGCCTCTGCTAGGGTCCAGACCCTTTGGCTGCCATAGGGAGAATGAGAATTGTACGGATTCACGGCAGGCAGCTTGTACAGGAGAGAAAGTACATGTTGTAAAGGGACCTTACAAAAAGTAGACTAGCAAATACCAGTGATAACTATTTTAATACATCTCCTCTGACATGAATAGGAACTTTCTCTTACAACTGAATATAAATAGAAGTTGGACACAGCATTACTATATGAATAAATGAATTAATCAATCAATGACAAAAACATACTATGTAATCAAAAGATTTTTCATGTTAAGATTAATTTAGTGTAATACACGCCTAAATATTACATAAGCCCCCTTGACATTGAATTATATGACTTGGGGATGGGAAGGGGGCAGGCTGCTTGGTGCGGGAAGGCGGGACAGAGCCAGGGAAGCGGGTCGCCACCTCAGCAGCTGATGGCACGGGAGATGCTGGCACCCCCTGCTCTCCGGGCAGTGGTCCTCCCCGAGGGGCCACAGGGCCAGGCCCAGCAGACCCGGCTCCTCCAGCCATCAGGGTTTGCTGCGGGGCAGCACGGGGCATTGCAGGGTGCACCCGGTGCGCTGGCTGGGGGACGATTTCCCACGGATAGGTTCTTTTCTTTATTCTTTAAGAGCACGTATTTTCTATATATGTTCCAGGTGGACTGAAGGAAAAGCTATATATTTGTTTATACTGGAAACAAAGGCCACAGATTTCGGACTTTGCCCTTGCAAGCCTGTGAGAGGCTGAATATTCCTGCAGGATTGGGCGCTCCCCCTCCCTGGGAAGAGATGGCAGCTGAGGGCTCTCGCTCCTTCCAGAGCTGGCGTGTAAGGCTTTGCCTGCACTAGTTAATTAATCTAATGAGGCAACTTCTCTTGATATGTTATGTGTTCTGTATGCTTTCTCCCAGCAAATGATCACACATCCTAAAAATATAATCTTTATTCTCCACTTAAAGTTATGCTTGGAAGTCGAGGTTAGACAAATTCAGCCTTGAAAGAAAATGTAATTTCCTAGCAGCGAGCATAATTAAACATATGGAGCAGTTACCAGGGGAGGGAGCACACCCCCGTGGCTTAGTCATTAAAACCAGATTACATATCTATCCAACAGATCTGCTTTAACTCAGCTTGGTGGTGGACATTGGTAATGGTCAGTGTTTGGCCTTGCGCCCCGCTGTCCCCTGTGCAGGCTTGTGCTCGCGACCTGCGGGAGCAGAGGCTTGTCCTCGGCGATGCTCTGCATGGATGTGCTCCTGCAGGGTGGCAAGGGGCAGCTCAGCCCTCCCATGCCCGTAACAGCCTAAGAAGATACAGCAGATAAAATGTTTTTCTTTTCAGGCCATTGGGATTACACCATCACCCGTCTGAGAAGTACAGAAATAAATGTCCTGCTCCTATTTGTCCTGTAAGACTGGGAAAGCCACTTCTCCTTACAAAACATACCCGTGGCCGTGCAGGGCTGTGCCATGATGACCAGACCGAGGTGTTCGTGTTCCTCCTTGTGCCCAAAGCCCATGGCCGTCGAGCATGGCTGGCTCCAGCGGGGTCTCAGGCTGGCTTGGCCCCAGGCTGGAGCACATCTGCCAGAGCCCATCCACCTACGGACTGCTGGTCGCTCTTCACGGCGAGCCGCCCGTTCTCCTCCCTGATCTCCGATGTGCGTGTCTGGGAACATCTGGGCAATTCAAGTAAGGTTAAGGGGCCAGGGAGCAGTAAAAGGTGATGCGGGGTTTATTTGTTCAGTGCTAGTAAGATGATACCATCAGGGGAAGAACCTTTTGATTTTGCATTTATGTTGTATATTGATTTCCTTTAAAACAGTGACATGGGCTATTGCTAATACCTGTCTAGTTAATACTTAATGGCAACTCTGCTCTTACAGCCAATGAAGCAATTTTATAATATATGTAGGAAAACATACTTCTGTACATCTAATACTTTGAGGTTTTTTTCGTTATTTCTAATCCCAGTTTGCATAGATTTCAACTGAAAAAATGGAGGGATGAGGATCAAATGTGCTATCTCAAGAGGCTCTTGCAAGGTAGATTGAGGTTAGACTTACTCTGCGGGTGTTGCAGGAGACAGAGGGCCATATCATTTTGCAGTATCTTAGAGGGACCACCACGACTAAACTTTTTCTGCAACACATTTCTCCACAGAATTATCTGCAACAAAACACTTCCCCTAAAACTGAAGGGGAAGCCAAGATTTTCACGTGGCCAAAAGCTGTTGAGTGAAAGCACCACGCAAGTGAAAGCGTCCTTCATAAAAAGGAACGTCTGTTGCAGTGACGCTCAGGTGTACGGGTGCTCTGCTTTTGGAAACAAGGAAGGCGCAGCCCCAGGTGATGCCTGGTAGCGGCTGCAGCAGAGCTAATACCCCTTTGCCCGACTGCCTGCCCGTGGGAACTGAGAGCAGCCACGCTGCAGCGTAAGTGGCATCAGCGTGGGAGAAGGACGTAAGGAAGATGACAGCTACAGACCAAGGCAGGGGACGGGACAGGCATGGCTGCACCTCCTGAGAGCACTCGGCTGGGCTGAGCCATGAAATAACTTTCCATGCAGCGTTTGCCTTCAGGCGGGATTGATGGTTCCAGATGAAGCAGAAACTTTGATTTCATTTTTCTTGCTGGTGAATTTGCCAACACCCATGTTGATTAACATGAAATTCTCTTTTCCGTTTGCAACGTGCTTCTACTAAATTTTTCAAACTTTTTATGAAGCGAGGCATTTTGGATGGAGACAGGTGGAGACAATGGATGCGGGGAGGGAATTGAAATGAAAAGATTTGATCATAGGAGAGCAGGAATATGCAGTTAATACCGTGGAAGGATGAAATCAGAGCAGCCAGGAGGGGGAGGAAGTGTTCTTTACTTGGGGACGGAGATGGAGGAGGACTTTAAAGCTGAGCCCTGTGTAGCTGCACATGAGCCTGCTGCGGGTGCAGCATGAGCTCCTGAGGGGTCCAAGTCTGGGGCTGAGGCCGTGGGGGGGACAGGATGAGCCACTTGCTGCCCTGGTGCCACTCTCTGCTCAGGGCCTGGGCTCGGTGAGGCGAGGGCACGGACCCCCTCATCAGCTCCACGGGGCCATCACCATCTCTGACTGCTCACATGAAAATGAACCTCCCTCTGGCCCCACATTTACCTTCTGAAGTCCTACTTCAGCTGCTGCAGGTTTGTCACTGCTGCAGCCCTTGTTTCTGAGCACAGGGGACTGCTGAAGGTTTTGGGGCCATGACGAGAGACAGTTCCCGTTGCAATAATCCAAATCCTGCTGTACGGTCCTGGGACTTCAGGGAGACTCCGAGAGACCCAGGCAGTTTTGTGCGACGGCAAATTCACCCCTTTCTCCCATGCCCGTTTCAGATGCAGGCAGTCAAACCTGGAGACAGTGCAACCCATAAACACGCAACCGTGGTGCGAAGGGACGGGGCAGGGGACAGGGAGGCTCCGGGCATCCACCGGGACCAGCTGCACCTCTGTGCTGGTTTGTATACCACACTGGGGTCTTGTGTCTGTGGGCAGTGCCCAGATCGTGCAATGAGCAGTGCAAGCAGTCACAGGCAGCAGCAGTGCTGAGGGCACCCCGTGCCTGTTGAGAAGGACAGTTGGACAAAGCTGTACGTCATGCACAAATACATATGAATAACAAGTCCAAGGATGAAGGTGCTGGGTTCCAGAGCAGTCTGGTCGGTGCCACCAGCAGCAGGGCAGCCAGGCAAAGGGGCTGCTGAAGCCAAGGCAGGCTTTGACCTGGTAACTTTAGGAAGAGCTTTGGGGCAAAACACCTTGCACTGAAATACCTGCAAATTGGTCCTTCCTCCTCAGGCTGGGACAGGGAGGGTTTGGTTCAGAGGGAGAACTTGGGGGCAGTTCCCCGTCCCTGTCCTCGCAGACACAGCTGTGCCGCCGGCTCACACAGGCAAGGACCTGCCGAGCAGGTGCAGGTCAGCTCTGGAGAAGCACAGAAACCCCCATCTCCCACTAACCCCAGTGTTTCCACCACAGTGTTCCCATGCAATATCTTCTCTGTCACCAACAAGTCACGGTGCTGCCTTACTGCTGGTGTGTTCACCACCGCAAGTACCACCAACCGCCCGTCACGCAGGCATCCCCTTGGGGTGAGTGTGCAATGAACGCGCAGGCAGGAATTGCTCATCCAGTTGCATTGCAAAAGCGAGTCTCAGTCCTTGCGCCTCCAAACGCTGGGCTGCAGGTGCAAAGCAGGTAGCAGTAAATGCATGGCTTTGCTTTGCACCTGCAGAAGAAATGAGCCTTATTCTTTTGCAAATTTACCCCATAATGAGAAACATATGTTATAGAACATGATTTTCTACAAACCAAGCATTTGCTGCATAGTTTATGGTTAAGTCTGAATGTAGTCACAGCTGTCATGGGAATTATGGGTTCCTTGATTTTCATAATTAAAAAGAGAGAGACGAAAAGAGAGGGGAAAGGAAGCAGGAGCCCACAGCCTGGTGCTGTAGGCACTGCCCATGAGTGCTCAGCAGGCGGCTTCGCTGCAGGAAGGAGAAATTCTCCTGTTGGAAATTCACTGAAATATTTCCTATACCGGTAGGTTATGCAGAGAACACCGTCTGCCTAATTCGGCGGTTAATTAAATAAAAGATATTACAAATAAAAAAATAGATTCTGGTTTTGGGCTCTTGGGAAATCATTACTGACTAGTGACCTCTCTTAACCTGGATAAGGTTCATGCAGGAGATGTCAAAGCGTGAAGCATAGCAAATATCCGTGAGCATGTACAATTACAGGTTTATTAAAGGGAAACAAGGACCATACGATAAATGGAAAAACCTGTTTTATGGACACAGTGAGCAGGCGTTTTCAAAAAGAGCCAAACTGGTTTCAGTAGGGGCTGTGCCCCCGAGCTCCAGACAAGCTGTCCAACCGGGGATGAAGGAGCAGCTCTGCTGCCACGTATTCCTGCCAGCACAGGAGACATTTCACCTGGGCACAGCGGAGGATGAAATAGTGGGTGAGGAATGCATTAAAAGTCTGCCTGGAGAAGCGTCTGGGGAGAGAAAGGGCTGCCTGGGTAGAACTGGCTTATGTGGACCAGCTCAAAGCCAGCACAGACCGGGGCTTCTCCATCAAGGTTATCATCCCAGTCCAGCTACCAGGGCTAGAGGACTACAGGGGGTTCCCAAACAGCGTTCCTCTTGCATTTATGCCCTGCCTGCAGGTGGGTCTCCGAGACACTGCGAGGACCGGAGCAGAGGCATGGGCACATCCGCACCCCTGCATGGCCCTGCAGCCCCACGTGCTGCATCGACCGTGCATGGCCCTGCAGACCCCGGCAGTGAACAGGGCCCCGGCTCCCACCGCGCTCTGCCCTGCCCCTGCCCACCGACAGCTCTGCTCCTGAGGTGCCCACGGCGGTGCCCACGGCAGCACCCACGGGTTAGCGTGGGCTGAACTCATCCTCCATGCAGGAACAACCCGAAACCTTTGCCGCTGCTGTTGCTCTTGACCAATGCTATAAACCGCAGAAAGTGCCTGGGGACAAAACTCTGGGGCGATACAGGCACCACTTTATTTGCAAACACCGTGGGAAATGCCAGGCAGAATCGTTCCCCCCCCCAACCCCTCTGGTTCCCGCTAACGAGGCGCTTGCTGCTTCTCTCATGGTACCCTCTGCTACTTCGACCGTAGGGAACGGCAGGCGCAGGGTGCGGGCAGTGGGAGCCCCGGCCGCGGGAGCCCCGGCCGTGGGAGCCCCGGCCAAGGCAGCCGGCACAGCGTCACTGCGCAAACGGCGCTTCTTTCCCTGTCAGCCGCCTGCCTCTCCGCCAGCATTCCCCACAATTACAGCTCCGTGTAATTAATAATGTTTTCATGAAGGGCATTTTCCTTGCATTGGGAAACAACTGCAATCACATTGACTGTATATCAACCAAAATACAAGTCACTTGGGGAATAAAGCAAAGATGTAATTGAGGATCCGCTATTTATCACTCTTTCCAGAATTATCGAACACACAGCACTAATACTTTTGACACACGCTGTTCTCAAGCACTTGTTTCATTGTCATCAGATAATTTTTTTTTTAAAGGAAATAAAACATCTAACTACTTTCAAAAGTCTCTTTGACTTTCAATCGTGAGCGTGTTGCTTATTAGTGAGATGAATTTATAGGTAAGGCGCTAATCTTTTATAATCATCCTTTTATAGGCAGATGCCATCAGGTTTGCATAAGTAGTGACATTAACCGTTATAGCTTTAAGTAGAAATCAGAGTGCAGAAACGTAAATAACTACTGGATTTTAATATGTAATTAGTGATGCGAAACCTTAGTTAGAATATTTAATTACAAAAAATGGGTATGTTTCACCACACTTGTTCCAAACCTGTGGTACATCTGACGCGTGCAGAGCCGCCGGCCTTGAGCGTTTACCCGGCATTTTGCGACCTCCTCGCGCAGCTGGGAGCTCCGGCGCGGCTGGGTCTACACAGATTTGTGCAATTGGATAAGAACCCAAGAATCAAATCCTAAATCCTATCTATTTGTGGGGATTAGCCTGTTCAGCTAATTCACTGAGGTAGGATTTTTAGTTACTCGACTAGTCTTTCAGACTGCATCCTGAGGGAAATCAGGCAGCATCTCTCCAGCTTGTACACACCAGCAGCCAGCCCACGCGGCCGGCTCCACTGGCAGGTAAGCAATGCTGTTACTGCACTGGGAGCCGGGGCCGAGACGCTCAGGCAAACAGCAGCCGTGCCTGTCACAAGTGAAGAGAGTGGAAAGCTTTCACACGTTGATGCCTATAGCCCAATTACAGGGAGATTAGCAAGTTTATTCTTCCCACCTTTAAGTAGCAGCCCACCTCCCCTCCCCTCATCCAGCCAAATGCCGTAATATTTTATGAAATCTCTAGTGTCACTTCAGCAAGGCTCCTGATAGACGTAGGGAGGAGGGGATGAAATAAAAGAAGTAGACAAATAAAGGACAAAGGGCAAGATGCTGCTTGATTTATGTACGGCATCCTCAGGAGAAACTCCCCTCCACTCCAGCGGCTGTAAGAGGTCAGCGCTGCAGGATCGGTCCTCAGATTTGCAAAAGGAGTTTCCCTTCGATCCCCACCTCACTGCAGCCTTCAGGGAGCTTCGGTAATTAGGGCTGTGTGTGCATTTCCATTGCAACTCCCGCCACGGGAACTCTCTGCCCGGGCTGGAGGTAGGACTCGGGTCTCAGACACAATAGGAAAGTTCAGCCTTTCCCCTGTGCCGGTTTTGTCCTGCGTAAGCCCCGGCTGGCCCACACCGTGCGGGCTGATTGCTGCTCTTCTCAAGCCTCCAGGAGCCAAGCGTGGTCCTGGGGTGTCCTACAGCAGAAAAAGCGGGAGGCGTGCCCTGCTGTGCAGGGGGACACCCCTACTGCACCCAGCGCTGCGTGTGAGCGAGCTGCCCAGCCGGGGGCTAGGACGGCCCCTTGCCCCCCGCAGAGCCGAGCTCATCCCTTGCCCCGCTGGGCTGAGCCGTGGGGCTCTTACTGGGAACAAGGGATAGCTGGCAAGTGGGGAGAGAGGACGGGGGCTAACCCCACTGCTCTGCTGCGGGGACATGGCTCAGGCGCCCTCCCTGTCCCTCCCTGCCTGGATGGGGAGCACACGCGGGCAAGCGGGGACCCGCCAGCTCGGGCAAGGAGCAGGAGCACCACAGGGGGCTGCAGCCCCACGGGCTGCGCTGCCTCCCCCAGAACGCCAGCGGGCACCCGACCCTGCAGGCACGGCT
>NW_008794603.1:2232102-2240650 GCF_000699145.1 Aptenodytes forsteri | reverse complement strand
AGGGTGGGCGGCTGCACCACTCCAAACGGGGCTGACCTTGGGCCGGTTCTGCCGGAGCTCCCCTCCGGGTGGGCTGTGAGCTGGACACGGGCCTGGCCAACAAGTCCCGGGTCTGGTCTGAAGTGTGTTTCTGCACTCTCCCCCGCAGGCAGCAGCACTAGTGCCCGACGTAACTCATCAGGAGGAGGGAATGGGAGCGCACTGCCGTTGTCTCTGACTCCATTTACTGCTGAGGACTTTTATTTTTTGACTGGATGAATGAAAAGGGTATTATGAGCAAGTTACAGAAAGTGGGGAATGAGAAGTGTAGCAAGCATAAAATAATTCAGAACAACAGGCGTCTTTCACATGGCCAGTGTGGCCAACAGAGGAGCAGCATCGCGGCTGCGGAGCCATAAATAACAGCGGAAGGGAGGAGAAATTTGGCAGTGACAGCAAGAGGAAAAATACGTGATTTCAGATGCAGCTTGGCAAGAGGGGCACCGGCGCCGTGTCCCACTAATGGTCTTTAGGATTTGTTGTGTTTGCAACACGCTGATCCCCATTCCGGAAAGTTCAGAAGTAGTTGCTGGGAGTTGAACAATTCTTTGACACTCATTAATGCTGATAATACCCGATCAAAGGCCAGATATTAGCTGTGCAAATACAGGCAAAACTCTTTTGCATAAGAAACATCTTTTAAAAGTTGCAGAGCTCCCCAGAACCAGCGGTTGGGAGGCATTCATTGTGTCATATGCATTAATTCGGTTGGCACATTACAATGTTAAACTAAATGACATTATTACAAAGCTGTGCTAAGAAGTGTTGACAGGTCCATATGGTAATTTTACAATGTATAATGAACACACAGACTCCTTTCTTGCAGAAATTTATAGTTCAAATCTATACCCAGGATATCCAGTTTTATTTCCAGAAACTTAAATTGACTTATTACAATGTAGTGAATGTATAAATTAGTTCCAGTAGTTAAACTGAAGCATTTCCCTACAGACTCAATTAGATTCATTAATCTACTGTGTAGACCTGTAAACGGTCCATTGTTCTTTTCCCCCCAAAATGTCAAAAACTATTTCTCTAACTATAAAATATTTCCTACAAAAACTGTTTTAAATGGTAAGAATTATTTAATATTAGGAACCCAGATCCACAAATTATTTCAGCGCCCTTGTTCTTCTTCAAAAGAAAAATAGGGTTCAGCCCTTACCAGATAATTTAGTGGGACGGAGGCTGAATTCACTCTTCTATTAAGCTTAAGACCTACCGACATAAAACAGATCACTTCCCACCCTCATCCAGGAGAATAAATCGGCTGGAAAGGGGATCCTTGTGTGTTTTCGTAACCTACCACACATGTTGCTCCAAACGTTTGTACACAACCAGATGCTGCCAAGGGTCGGCTGCAGACGCCGGCCCGGCACGGTATCGGCAGGGACCCGCGCCGGGCGTCGCAGGAGAGCAGCCAGCGGAGGCAGAAACCTTCCACGTCCCACAGGGAGCCAGCCGGGGAAGGGGGTCTGCAAAAACCCGGCTGCGCGTGGGGACCATAACCTCTGTTTACAGGTCAAAGAGATGGTCTTAAAAATATCGCTGCCTCAGAACAAAATCCACTTCATTCGCATCCATCGGCACAGCTCCAGCCTGATTCGTAGTTTCTTCCTTTTTGGTTCTGCTGCATAACGGGATTGATTATACGCTGCTTTGTGGAAGGGACACAAAACCAAGACGCAGGCGACCAACAACGTGCCCTTTATTGATGGGGCCTCATCGAGCCAGTTAAACTCTGCAGTGACAATTACAGGGCACCGTTCCCAAAACAGAGGGGTCAGAACAAGCCCACGGTCCTAACTGAGGGAGTGGGTAAGCTCTGAGGGCTGGAGGTGGGGAACTGCTGGGAGCACGGGAACTTCTGCGAAGGAAGGAAGGAGGGAAGGAGGGAAGGAGGGAAGGAGGGAAGGAAGGAAGGAAGGAAGGAGGGAGGGAAGGAAGGAAGGAAGGAAGGAGGGAAGGAGGGAAGGAGGGAAGGAAGGAGGGAAGGAAGGAAGGAAGGAAGGAGGGAAGGAAGGAGGGAAGGAAGGAAACCAGTAGCTTTTTGCAGCTTCTGATTTTTTGGTTTGGCAATACCACTCCATGTTCTCGTCAGAAACACGATGCAGGTGTCTCAGTCCACATTAGCTTTTTGCAGCTTCTGATTTTTTGGTTCGGCAATACCACTCCATGTTCTCGTTGTCAGAAACATGATGCAGGTGTCTCAGTCCACACGGCAGAGTTTTCCACAGTGAAAACCCATTCCCATTGAAGGAAAGTGCTGCAGGGAAGTGCGGGGTTGGAGATCCCCCCGCCTGCATTTGGAGAAACCCCGTCCAGGGGTGAGGGGAACGTGCGGAACCCGGCAGCAGGCATGGCACGGGGTGCTGCTGGTGAGCAGGGACGGTGTCCATGCCAGCGTGGAGGGCAGTGAGGAGATTGAACATCTGCTCACTTGGGGAGCCGCCGGTGGTGGGGGACACACGTGCTATTTGTGAAAGGGATGGAACCGTGGTGGGGACAGAGAGGGAACGTATTGACCTCAGTGAGGTCTGGATCCAGCCCCAACAGCATCCAAAAGTAGACTGGGAATGGAGAACATATTTTGGCTTTGGCAAATAATGGGCACATACACTGAAACACAAAGGTGTAGACTGTAACTACTGTTATTTTCTTATTTCATTGAGAATTTTCAAAGATAAAAAAGTTGTTTGTTTCAAAATATCACTTCCAAATTTCAACACTCTCATCCCATAGGATGAAAATTAACTGTTTTGAAAATGCCATATTTTGAAAGTAAAACTTTTACAACTTGTCTCCACACAAGAAAATTAGACAATTCAACTTTAGGAAAAAAGAAATTTTGGCATCATAAAAATTTCATGCAGCATTTGCAATAAAACACAGTCCCTGCTGTAAGAGGTCAGAGCAGAGCTGTGCCTGCCGAGTGACTTTCTTGATGGTGATCACGGATGTGCCTCTGGCACACTCCTGCCTCTGCCACAGAGAGGAGGGATGGCGTTGGTATGGAGAGTGATCTGCTTCGGCTTCGTTGGCTCCACACCAGAGGGGACCACGTGCAGAAATAGGAGGGAGGGGAACACGTACCCTGGGGTGCTGGGATGTAGCCAGGCAATGCCACACCTTCTGACAGGACTTCCATCAAATGTAATAACAAAAATAAAAATACAAAGTATTTTCGTAACACCTGGCCACTCACACCAGTAAGCAGAAATACTTATCCTTGTGGAGCAGGAGTGTGACCTGGTTCTGGGAAAACTCACGCGTTAGACACTGATTTCCCAGAGGACACCACGAAGAGTAGTTTTGGGACATTCAGAACAATGTCCTCAGTCGTCCTGAGGCCTTTGGTCCTACACTGCTCTCTGTGTTCAGCTTTAGTGCTGAAAAAAATGAAAATGTTCCAGGAACTTCTCTGGGAAAAACGGAAAATCTAAATCAAAACCTAGAACCTTGCACTAGAAACAAGTGTGAGTTATCTAACTCAGAGCGCGCTGAGGTTTCCTGTTAAATTGAGGATTATTTGGAAAAGAGACATGAAGAAGAAATTCCTGGCACCCCATGACAATCCTGCTTTGGATCCCAGGATGCTTCTCATCTTCGGCCACGCGAGGGGGAGCTGCGCCGGCTCCGCTCCCAGTCCCCCTTCCCCTGGCTGGCAGCAGGGACACTCGCCCCGGACCTGCACTGTCCCTCTGGTGCAGGGTCGCAGAAATTGCCATGACATTCCCTACGTGCCGACTTCAGCAGAGAAATGAGCCATCCCTCACGGACTGCGATCACAAAAGCAAAATCTGGCTGTGATGGAGGAGAGTAAATTGCATTTCCTTCCCTCTCATGAATTAGCAATGAATTTGCCCAGTCCTGATTCTCAAATCTTTACTGCTGGCAATGTACAAAGCAGGAGGACCGCCGCATGATTCTTCAGGTATGAGGTCAAGTTTGCAGCATTCGTATTCATAAAACTTTGGCTCTGACTTTTACTCTGAGCAAATTTTATATGGGAGTCACTGAGAGAGAATAAATATGAAACACTAAGATGTCATTTACCATCCCTGCAAGCACGACCCTGATCCCGCATCCCTGCAACATGCACAAGTGTGCTCCGATTTCAGTGTAGATGTTGCTTGCAGGTAGATTGCAAGTTTGAGGGTTGACTTGTGCTCTTAAAAAATGTGTGGCAGACATGGTGTTTTCACCGGATTTTTAATATCTTAATAGTTCCCCTCCGGTCCACTTGGCTATATTAGAAATAACTACTGTCAGCAAAGAGAACAGACTGCTGCAAATGGCATGATACCATTTCATAGCAAATATGTTCCCAGTGCATCCTAAAACCGAGGTGCAAGAGGGAAGGGAGTCAGGTTAGTATTAGCATTTTTCTCGCGGGAGAGATTTCCACCCTCTCTTGCTGAATCCTCCAGCTCAGGTGATCCTCTCCCACTCCCTCTCTCCCACATTGGCGTTTTTCCCCTGAGCAATGGCATTTAAAAAACATCTTTGTTCTGCTCCGAGGGCGACTCTGCCCTGCCCATCACTAATGTAAATGACCTTGGGGTGCTCGTGGAAATCGTGTGCGGGGTGTAAATCCCAGCTGGGACTCAAAGCCCCGCCACCAGGTAGCCAATAGTCAGCACGAGAAAACCATGTTGTTTAGCTACTCGTGCCACTGCCACCGATGCTATCGCCACTGTCACTCACATTTTTGCCTTGTCATCAGCCAGAAAGCGACCTGCTGACTGCAGCGAGGACTTTGTTGTTGCTTGTTTGTAAAGAGCATACCTGTTCTTCATTTCAGAGCATTTCCCCTCCCCTTATTTGACTTTAAAAGTTTACTGTGGAAACCAAGAAGCGGCCATACATTCACGAGGGAGTCAGTAGTGGCTAAATTTGATCTTCCCTCTGCTTCAGCTGGCTCTACAAAATAAGAAGTTTACTACTTTTTGTGACAAAATGGAGAATGGACTTAATTGCAGACCTGAGGTGCCAGAGGGCAGGCAGCAGCCCTGCATTATTGATGGGGAGGGTTGGATTTGACACTGAGGAAACTTAGGAAAATCCATATGTGGAGCTGTTGGAAAAAGGCAGGATGTTCACTGGGGCTTGCCTGTGGCTGGGGTGTGCTTGGAGAAGACGGGGAGCTGCGGGGCTGTGCCCGGGGGCTGTTGGCAGGGGACACCAGCGCCCGGCGGGGGCGGCGAGGCATGAACGTCGCCTGCAAATTAAACCCTGTGAGTCAGTATTTCCAGCACTGGCATCGTCAACAGTGCCATGCTGCAGAGTGAGGCAGGACGTACCCGCTTTATCCAGCACAGGAGTCATCTGGGTCTTGCACGAGGATGGTGCCTCTTGCAGAGAGGAGCGGTCCGCGGCGACATGCTGGGTGGCCCCACACCAGCCCCAGCCCCAGCCCCTGCCCTGCCTCCGGCAGCCCTGGCAGGGCTCCCAGGGGCACCGGCACAGCTCGTGCACAACTGCAGCTCTTGCAAGCCGCAGGGGTCTTGCAGGAGCCTGTTTCCAAATTGTCCCATTTGCTGGGATCAGATTAGATTGTTAATTAACCCGTGTTTCATTATCCCTGAGTTCATAGGTCCCGGTCAGCCATAGCTGAGTTTCACCGATACATCCAGGTAGCAGCAGTGGGACTCGGGACCCCGCCCAGGCCACGGTGCTCAGCGCTGCTCTGCTGATGCTTCGGTGCCAGCACCAAAGGAGCCGCCTGTGCTCGGCACCGCCGGGTGCACGCCAAGGCTCCCGCCCGCCCTGCCTCTGCCGACATGGACCCGCTGCGAGCACGCGGACCAGGGCAGGTTTTGGGGGTGTTTTGTGGCCAGGCGCTGCCTGTTCCCAAGCCCTCGCCCAGCGCTCGGCATGGCTGGTCACCGTGGGCACGGTGAAGAATTGTGCCGGATGGGGCACACAACACATTGGCGTTTGTTCCTCTCGAACTAAAGTTATTTCTGCAAT
Organism: Aptenodytes forsteri; assembly: GCF_000699145.1. Taxonomy (NCBI): domain Eukaryota; kingdom Metazoa; phylum Chordata; class Aves; order Sphenisciformes; family Spheniscidae; genus Aptenodytes; species Aptenodytes forsteri. Next base: position 2,234,638 of record NW_008794603.1, on the reverse strand, counting down.
GGAAAGAACTTGAGCGCAGCCGCAGCAGCTCTGAGTCACCCCCCGGTATTTCTGCCGGCTGGTGCTGAAAGAAAGTGAACATTCATGAAGCAGAGCCTCGCTGCTTGGGGAGTCCACTTAAACGCCACAATAGGAAGATTGTGGAGGAAGAATTCGAAGCAAATAATCTGGAAAATATTTAAGATAAATGTGAACAGAGTGGTGGGGGTTTTTGCGTGTTTGTTTTTTCCCTGGGAGAACCCAGAGCGGCAGAAGAGCAGCTACTGAACTGCTGGAAGGGCCTGTGGCTGCCTGGGGAGCCGCACGTCTCCGAGGGGGAGGAATGCCGGGCAGGCTCTGCCCAGGAGAGCTGCCTTCAGGCTGCCTGGGCTGGGGGCGAAGGGGCAAGGTGCCAACCGTTTGGCTGCCAGTGCTTGGAAAAAAAAGATTATTATATAAATATACGAATATACAAATATACAAATACAGGTGTGTATGTGTGTATTTGAAGGGCTGTAACTGTTCTACAGACGCATCCTCTGTTATGGTGGTATTTAACTGCGTTTAGCCTCCATGAGAGCACGTGGCTGGGCAGCAACCCTGTGGCCATCCCCACGTCCATCCATGGGGTGACCGGGATGGCTTTGCTGTCCTGCTGTGGCCCCGGGCACGAAGGCTGCCGGGGGGAGAACTGGGACCGCAGCGGTGCGGGGCTGCTCAGTGAGGTGCACAACGGAGGGTGCAGAAGAGGAGCAGCAGCACACGCATTGTCACTTCTGAACAAAACCTCGTCCCGCGTATGAACTACCGCTAAGTGTCACAGCCTGACTCACCTCATTGACCCACATTTTTGAGAGCTGGCTGAGGTGAGAGATGCACGTGGTTGTTTTCCAGGTTGTGCTGAAGCCTTTGGGGGGTTCCAAACCTTCCCGTACCGTTTCACTGCTTGCTCTCCCTTTCTGCCGCTCGGCTAGCTGGGCAAGTATTGCTGCAGGAATCGGCTGTGCTGGGTGTCAGGGCTGACCCCTCCGGCTGCTTTTTGGATAAAGGGGCTGTGGGGTGAGGCTGGGTCCTACAGGAACAGTGGTGCCGGAGACCCCACAGCTGAGCCCGTGTGAATACACATCCCCTGCAGCTCTGCCCATTTCTGATGCACGCGTTGCCCTCACGGCCAGACCCAGGGAGCAGGGGCAGGACTCCAGGACCATCTGCCTCTGCTTTTGGCCGTGCCCAAGGGTATGTGTCCAAAAGCTTGCCCGCTGCCCGGGGGGTCCCGGGGCACAAGTGGGACATAGGGACGACTCCAACACCTCTGCTCACACGGCAGAGCCATGGGGCACCTCGCTCCCAGGGGAACCATGGGCCATTTGGTGTCTAGATGTTTGTCCTTGAGAAATGCCCACCACTGGGAGCTCGCCCACTGGAGGGGCTTACAGCCCTGTCCTGAGATCACTGCGCCAGGACACATCTTCCAGTTTAACGTGGACACTCAGAGCCAGTGTACACCCTCAGCTGTCTCCCACCTGCTTGCTTGCAGGAGACTGTAGTGGCACACTCCAGACTCACCCCTCTTCCAGGAGAAAAGACTCCCAGAGAGCGGTATCCATTCCCAGAGCCTGGTTTGGTGAAGTTTTGAGACCCTCGAGGCACACCCCTAAGAACTGCGGCTGGCCTGCTGGTTTTTAAAAATAGGCTGAGCTGGCTGGGTCCTGACGTCAAAGATAGGGCTTTATCAATGTCACCTTTATGTTAGCAAACAGATTAAATGCTTCTAATATCTCCCATAATGGCATTCTGTATGGTCGAGATCACATTTGCGATAGTATATTTGATACAGTTGTAAACCTTGAAAGAATAAGGGCTGCCTAAGAGAATAGCTTTTTCTAGCTTAAACACATTACAGTTGCGAGTGTAAATCACTTGTCAGTTGATGGCAAATGTAACAGTGTTATAATCGGAGGAAAAAAGAAATAAAGTGTAGATAATCTTTTTCGCCATTTTCCTGGCAGCGTCAGCGGTGGGAGACTGACAGCCCTTCACTTGAGTGGCAGGTGTCCTTTGAAGCGCCTGTGAATCACTATCTGTGCAGACTGTTGAAATGCATATTTCCATCCTTATCGTAAAGGAATGGATGGGCAAGATAGGTGCTGTTAACATTGCAAATAGCTCCAGAATTATTCATTGTCAGCTCCAGGCAAAGAATAGGGGGAAAGTTTTATTATTCACCGCGCACAATAGCCGGATGCTTAATGATTCCCCGCTACCTTGGCAGGATTGTCTGCCGACTTCAGGCGCTCGCGGTGGGTGACACAGGTCTGGCCAAGTGTTAGAGCATTATCATACGTCCCGGGCCCATTTTAATTTCTAATACATTAATCTTTCCCTCGCAGATGCACAATGAATATTCCGCAGCCCCTTGTTTGTCAGGAGCTGTCTGCCTTTCATCTATTCAGGTGGTTTCATTGACTCTGAAAGCGCGTTTAAAAGGCCTGATCAGTCAATGACAACTGTGGCACAATAGCAGGGAGCCCCGCTCCCCCCGCGCCCCCCCGCCCCC
>NW_008794603.1:2225634-2232041 GCF_000699145.1 Aptenodytes forsteri | reverse complement strand
GACCGCTGCAGGCGGATGTATCGCGCCTCCCCAGCAGCTGAACCTGACCCCGCGCCACCACGCTCGCACCGCGGGTCCCGCGCTGAATTAAAATGGATTAAGTTGGCTTAGTGCTGTTTTACAAGCAAGCTGCACGCACCGCACCATTCATTTTTAATTTTAATCCTTTGTCTCAGCCTGCTAATTACGATTGTTTTAAGTTCATTATCCCGATGCGCACATTGTAACTCGCTGGATCCGCGTGCTTGTAAGCTGTGTCCTCACTTTTGCAGGTAGTGACCCTTGAATTGTTAAATGAGCCCGTGCCAGCGCCGAACAGCACACTCCGTGATCTACGATTCACTCCTCAGCTCTCGATTCTTTGGTCTCTAATTAATTAAGCAGCAACCCCTCAACGGCAAGGGGGATGAGGACCGCAGAAGCCCCCGGGGGTGGGGCAGGGGTGGGACAGCTGGGACCCCCAGGAGCCGCTGTGGGTTGCGCTCGCCCCGACACCTCTCCCTCGCGCTCCCATTCCCGGGGTGGCCCTGCCGGAGCCGTGTCCACCCCGGCGCAAAACTCAGCCCTGGGCATCATTGTGGACCTGAGACCGGCGTGTGCCGTCGCGTCCTCTGCTGGGACGGCACCCCCCCTGGTCCCTGCCACCCCGGAGGAAAGCTGGAGACCACCCAAACTAGGCAGACCCGCGGGGAGCATATTCACAGGACACATCAACCGTTCGTTGGACTGGGGACGCTCTCCTCGGCTTTCTCAGGGATCCCTACATTTGCTCAGAACCCCATCTGTCAAAAAGTGACCCAATTACCTCCGGTTTTTAGGAAATCATCTCTGATTCCTGTGGCCCCACATGTAGGCAGGAGGGATTAGCCATGGCCACACTGGGCTGGAGGTAACGGGAGCTGGCACTGTGCTTTGGGCGATGTGCCAGCCAGAGGGGGACCCTCACGGCCGCCTGGGGCTGCACAAAGGTGTCGGGTGCCCAAAGTGGGGTGGGACACCCCATGGCCTACCACTCGGCCGGCTCTGGGACGGGGGAGCTGCGAGTTGTGCCTGCCTGCGGTGGCTCTGAGCTTGGCCAAAATTAACCTGCCGGTGCTGGGACACCCCATTCGTTCAACTCTCTCCTTAGTGAGGGGAAACAAACCTTCAGCATCCTCCTAAATTTAGGCCAAGGATAACACTTGATGGTAACAAGGTTTAAATCTGGTTTCAGTTCTTCCTGCTGAGGGGCTGGTGCTGGATTTCTGCTCCATTGCTGAAGGCTGAGGGACCTGAACATGAAGAGGAGCCCAAACCCTGGTGTGCAGACCCATGGTCCTCAGAGCACACCCACCCACGCGTGAAAGCATCCCCAGCCCTCCTGAGAGTCCCAGCCATCCCGTCGTGTAGGGAGAGCTTCAGAGCTGCAGTAATGACTAAGCATAAGCAGGTCTGCATGTGGATTCACCCCACTTTTGGAGACATTCCTCCATCTGGGGTGCTGGGGGGCCCCGACGCAGACCGAGGGGGGGTGCTCAGAGCCCCGGCAGGGCTGTATCCTTGCATGTGGATTCACCCCACTTTTGGAGACGTTCCTCCATCTGGGGTGCCGGGGGGCCCCGACGCAGACCGAGGAGGGATGCTCAGAGCCCCGGCAGGGCTGTATCCCGCAGCTGCTGTGAGCCGGCCCCGGGGCCGTGCTCCCATGCTGGGCTGGGCTGGTGAGAAGGGGCCTGAGTTCTGGTTCTTCCTGGGTGCTTGTGTTTTCCTGGGTTTAAATGTGTTTTTCTCCCTCCCATAAGCACAGCACAAAGCGGGGCTGCTCTGGGACCTGTGCAGCTCTGGGGATGCTGCCCCTCTGCCCTGGCTGAGCAGCCCCCTTTGCCCTGAGGGCCGGGGGACGCCCCATCCCCGCTCCGCTGACCCCAAATCACCCAGGGTGCCTCATGCAAGGTTGCATTTTAATAACCCTTCACCGTCAGTTTCTCTTGCAGTGTTGTGCTGATTAACCAGGCACAGGCACATAGGGTTTGAAAAAACCCCTCTGTTGAACATTGCACCAAGGCTGGCCTGTGCTCTCAATAAAAGCTCATTAAGAAAAGATTATGAACATATAACAATACATTTTAAGTGCGCTGCAATGATCCATAAAATTGGTGTGGCTAATTAGCAGATCAAATCTCTATGAGAACTGGATCACTTTAATATCCTTGGGTAGTTTAATTCTGTAGGTATTTTACTATCCACACATGTTTAGTAAAATTAAATAACAGTATAAATGTTCAGTGGGATTAAAACAACAGTAAAATGAAACCAAACAAAATGAGTTTATTTTGTTAATAGAATAACAGAGAATCCCAATGTTGATATAACATTACACAAAATCTAGAGCAAACATAGTCTGAATCCCAGTCTCATTTCACATGTAATTAACCTTTCTCAATCAAGCTAAGCATCCCTTATACCTCCTCCACAACGGCTGTGCACCCACGTCTCTTCCTTCACGGGGATGAGAGGCAGGCGTCAGTTTGCAGGGCTGCTTCCTCCCCGCAGCGCGGCTGGGCCGGGGTCGGTGCCGGTGCCGATGCCAAACTGGGGAGCACCAGCAGCCGGCAGCCGGCAGGTCCCTGCCCCGGCCCCCAGACCCCCCGCTCTCCCTCGCCGCTGCACGGGGCACGCTGGAGATGCCCTGCACCCTGGAAAGCTTCTCTCCAGCAGAGAAGCCTGGCAGAGCCAGGAAAGTGCTGGGAACGGTCGGGATGCCTGGGAAGTTCTTGAAGAGTTTAGGTCCCCCAGTAGATATGCTTCTCTTTGGGGAATATAATTTTTTTCCCTCTTTTGCGGTCCTTCAAATGAGCATCCAGACAAAGATGCTCCTGCAGGCGGGTGTGAATCTGCACTCTGTGCAATTCATTATTAAAAAAATCTGTCTGGAGTGAGACATCAGGAAGAACCAGGGCCAATATTTTTTTTTTTTTCATTTTACTTTGTTTGATTGAACGAAAAACCCCTGAAAAAATATTTTAGAATCAATCAAAAAACTGAAAACACCTTAATTTTCCTTCCATACAAAATTTAAATGCTTAGAAAGATTTTCTTTCATTTCATTTTCAAGGGTTTCTACCTCTCGACTTATCAATTAAATTGCACTTTGGCAACTCTAAGAAGATAATGAATCTTGAAACAGACAATCATTTTATTTTTAGTATCAATAGCTATTGTTTCTGAATAACAATTCTATATTTTAGAGCCCAACTGCAATTTCAGTGAATAAAGAAAATAAAGCCAGGGATAAGTGTGTACGACCTACACTTACAGAAGAAGAACTGGGGCATGGAGAAGGTAATGAATTTCTCAGTAAGTCTGGACCAAGGGACGGGAGAAGCAGCAAAGTCCATCCACCTGTCCTGTGCCTCCGCCGAAAGCCTCACTGGCCCAAGCCTTCGGCGTTTGGCCCTGGGGGTGGGACACGCCAGGGAGGGTCAGTGCCGTGTCCCCCGGGACCCTGTAAAGGCCCTGAGAGGGGCCTGAGTGATCCCCGAGGGACGGGGCAAAAGCCTCCGGGGCAGGAGACCCCGCAGCACACCGTGCTGGGCTGACACCCGCTCCAGAGCCGCACCGTCCTTCTCCCATCAATAGCACTTTAATGGAAAAACGCGTCCTGTGCAATCCATCCCCCTGGCATCTGAAGCACTCGGTTCCTGTGTTGTGCTTGTGTGTTTTGCAAAATACTGTCCACTTTTTATTTGCACAGCCAGCTGTTTTTGTGACACTGACATGAAAAGTCATGCTAATAAACAGTTCTATTTATTTATGTATTTTTTATTCCTGTCTCCTCACCACCAGCAGCCCTCTGTTTGTGCTGCTGTTTATCAAGAAACACCATGTGAAAGTTAATAATAACATAATTTAGAGCAATAATTACATTTTTATTCAATAGCTATGGGAAAACACTGAGTTGAATAATGAGATAAAAATGAGTGTCTCAGTCCTAACAGGACATTAATCAACATATTAACTGTGTAGGCAAACTGATTTGAGGCTGTTACAGCTTAATTTGTCTCAAAATCATTATTTTTTATGTATTGTATAATGTACTTTAAAATATGTGTTGGAGTGATTATATGTAAGCATTACAGTTGCACAGAATAGATGCTACGCTTTATTCTGCCATGAATTACAACTTTTTTATTGTACCCAGTGCAAAGTCCGCACTGCTGACACTCTGGCATTTGGGAGTCAGGCTGGGATAAGGCTGAAATCTTCTACTTTATATCTTATCCTCTACAGAATATTTTTTTCTTAGCTTTCCAGTTTCTGAAGCCTTTGAATTAGCATATTTTATTTCTCCGGGCAGCATCCCATTGGCTGTGAAGGGTTTCGCCCCTCTTGGCTTCCCCTGTTAGATTTTTGGCTGCGGGTTGGGATGACTGATGTGGTGGTACAATATCGGAATCGGTAAGCCCTCAGCAATTCGGTACTTAGCAATGCTAATGTCAGATGCCAGACAAACTGGATGTCGGACAAAGAGCAGCATGATTTCAGCATTGTGTGGGGCGCAGAGCTGGCTGTACGTCCACGTTTCGGGAGACAATGATCCAGGAGATGCTGACAGGCTGGTGGGGCCATTTACCCCACAGGACGGGCAAAGCAGGGCCCTAATGGGTAGTTTGGTGGGATTCTCGTAAAGGAAATAAAAGCTGAATTAAATGTGTTCCCTCGGATGGTTGTTTCCTCTACCGAGCACCCAGAGTCTTATTAGAAGTGCTGCAAAACATACCTGATGTGCTCATCCATGAGGATTTTCCCCCTGGCGTTTTTATTTTTCCATTCCCAGTGGACGTTTGTGTCCATCCGACCCGGCCATCCGCACTCAGGGGAGCGAGTCTTACGCGGACGCCACACACGAGCATTGGGCCACCTCAAGGTGACGTTTTCCCTGGCGTTTCTTGAACTCTCGGTGCTTAATGTAAGGTTTATGAATCTATGGGGATTTTTTTCCAGAAGGGCTGGAATTGCTGCCAGAAGCACGCAGACACATGCTAGTGGGGTGAGAGGCCCGCAGACACATGCTAGCGGGGGTGAGAGGCCCTGCACCCCTGAGCAAACCCCCCGTGGTCGGTGGCCACGTCTCCCTGCGGCCCCGCGGGACGGCCGGGACTCTGCTGGGTGGGAGCATTGCCAAACCAGGCTGAGCTGAGGGAAGGGGATTAAATTTGAGAAGTGCTGTGAGATGGGACATGGTGGATTTTACAGTCAAGCTTCTGAAACGTACGAACTGGGAGCCGGGATTCCTCCGCGACGGTCAGGCAGGAAAAATGCACACCCTGGCACCAAACACTGCCTTTTATTTTTGGCTGAACAAAATGTTTCAGGTTGATCCAAATGGCATTTAGGGACAGGGAGAAAAGTGGCTTTACCTCCGTGCCACAATTTCTGTTTTTATTGGACCAAAAGCAGTTTCCCCGGTGCTGCCAGCAAAACCCAGTGAGCGGTACCCCTTGGCAGCCAGGGACCCCCACCACAAGATGCCAGCAGAGCACAGTGTGTGGCTTCAGGGTCATGTCCAAGTAGCAGAGTCTGAGATTGCTAGGTTTAAAGCTTGTCCCTAGCCTGTTTTCTCCTTTTCCTTTTCCCGTTCCCTTTCCCTTTTCCAAAATACCAAAAATCCAGGTCTGAAAAGCAGAAGCCTACCTGAAAAGGTGAGGTCATCACAGATGTCTAAAAATTACCTGGGATTTGCCACGAGCAAGACCACAGGCAGAACCAAGGTGGCTGGAAACCCCTGGCTGTCTGTGTGTGACCGCGAGCCCCTGGGCAGGTCCTGTTCGTCCGGGTGAGCGCAGAGACAACGCTGGAAGCAAAGCCCATTCCTTTGCAGGGAATGATTTCCTATTTCTGCTGGTGTAACTTAGACCAGCACCTGGCCTTTGCTTGTGGCATCTTCAAGGTATTTGCAGGTTGCTACCGTAGCTGCCTACTTCTAATTATTTCTACAGCTTAATTTTCAAACAGGCAGAAATGTATCTTCACTGACCTTACAACTGTAGAGAAAAGAGAGCAAAATGTGAGGGGCAACAAAACAATCTTCAGGCAGCTGGAAGCATCAGGCTAAATTCGTACGCAGCAGTGGCGGCTGCTGTAACCTGGGTTGTGGGCACGCAGCATTGTTCAGCATGTGTTGGTGTGTTGGAAGTGTTTGTTCCTGAAGGAAGAAAGAAAGTGACTTTCACAGAGCTCTGACAGAAAACTCAGCCAAGGGCTTGTCTCCTCTAAGGCTCTGTGCTGGTTTTGGCTGGGGTAGAGTTAATTTTCTTCATAGGAGCTGGTATGGGGCTGTGTTTTGGATTTGTGCTGGAAACAGTGCTGATAACACAGGGATGTTTTCGTTACTGCTGAGCAGTGCTGACACACAGCCAAGGCCTTTT
>NW_008794603.1:2220510-2224998 GCF_000699145.1 Aptenodytes forsteri | reverse complement strand
GGAAAACAACAACAGAGAGAGAGAGAGGAACAAAACCCAGGAAAAACAAGTGATGCAACAGCTCACCACCCGCCAACTGATGCCCAGCCAGTCCCCGAGCAATGATCGCTGCTCCCCGGCCAGCTCCCCCCGGTTTATATACTGAACATGACGTCATATAGTATGGCATAACCCTTTGGCCAGTTTGGGTCAGCTGTCCTGGCTATGTTCCCTCCCAGCTTCTTGTGCACCTCCTTGTTGGCAGAGCATGGGAAGCTGAAAAGTCTTTGACTTAGTACAAACATTGCTTAGCAACAACTAAAACATCGGTGTGTTATCACATTATTCTCATGCTAATCCAAAACACAGCACTGTACCAGCTACTAGGAGGAAAATTAACTCTATCCCAGCCGAAACCAGGACGGGCTCGAAGGCTGCAAGGTGAGCCTGGCCCCCTGATGAACCCGTGGGTACTCCTGAAGCTGCCCCCAGCCTGTGCCACCAGCCTGGCTGCAGCAAGCAGGGAGCTGGGCGCTCATCCCTGGGAGGAGAGTGCCGTGGTGGGCTAAGAAGCTGGGTCACCGAGTGCAACCCAGGAGATACCTGAGGGGTGTCCGAAGGGTGTCCCAAAGGTGCATTTTCTCCAGCTCTGGGTTAGTTTCCCAACCCTCCCCGCGTTTGGAGGCACATCGGGGTGCTGCTGCCCGGGTGCTGCCCGGGTGGAGTGAAGTGGAGCAGAGCCCGGGTCCGGGGGGGGGGGGGGGGGGGGCCGGGGCCCCCCTGGGCTCCGGGTGGTAGGAAATGGCACAGAGGACATCCCTCACCCAGCCCAGCACCTGCCCGAGGTGATGGAGGATTGCCCGCTGTTTGTTTTCCTTCCCAGCGCGGGAGCCGCAGGTCCCTCCTTCCCCCCCGTTAACCGGCTGAGCCCCATCCATCCCCGTGTGTCAGCCCACGCCGCCAGCGTGGGAAACCCACCCGGCAAGGTGCTTCGCCCCAGCAGAACGCCCCGGCCAGAGCAAACCGAAGCTGCTCCCTCCCCTTCCCTAACCACTGGCTCCGCAGGCCGGGGCGGGAGGCCGCCGGTTTGTGATGTGTGACAAATCCAGGCGATGACAGAAACATGTAAATCTCTGGTATTATCGGCCCTCATCTGAATGTCTGTACAAGGTACACAAGTTGAAGGATTAAGTGCTGGAAGAGGTCTCGGAGCCGGGAAGGTGCTGCGGGCTGGCGTGACGCTCTGATTAAGACACTGACAGAGTGCACAAAACCCCATTTGTTGGCGTGACATGTCAGATGGATGAAGAATCAGTCTTTGTCTGCGCCAGTTCAGTTTTCTTTCAAAAAGCCTTTTAGATCAGCTGCAGGAAAAACAAGGAGGTAAGTAGCCCATTGATTTAATACAAGCAACATGCAAAGTACATAATAATGAAAATCAAAATCCTTTCATCGCATCAGTAAGGGCAGCGAACAATGTGAATTAATGCAAGCTGCATTTCCCTCAACTTTTACCTCCAAAAGTAGTTTGCATTATATGGCTAATTCTCCTTCCACCCATGACTAAATTGTGTACTGAGCTTTACTTTTGTTTGACATCAAAAAGTAAATGATAGAAAATTGGATCCAACAATATGTTCTGATTATTCCTGCACTGTAGAATATTCTCTCAATGTGACAAACCGTGTTTATCCCACTAGGGAGAAAGGGGGAGGGTTCCCTTAGGATTTATCAGCATGTGCGGTGCCATTAAGTTAAATAGCCTTGTTAGTATTTAACACTGTCAACGATATTTTTATTTCTCTTTTTCATGATTATTAAGATTTTCATATGTAAAATCTTAACTAAATATAGTTTTGGTATTGGAGAAACAAAAGTTATTTTGGGAATGACTACTTTAGTAGAGAAAGCTACTTCATCCTTCAGGCCCTCCTCCCTCCACGTTAGTATTTACCTCCCTGGGGTGTAATTCTTCTGTGGTCTCAGAAATTTCCCTCTTTGGCCATTCTGGATATTCAGGTCTATAAACCGCCGCGTGGGAATTGTTACTGACTTCTTTTGTAATCCGGTCAACTCTTACTTGTGCAGTAGAAACACCACCATGCAATCCCACATCATCATTAAGGAGGTTTTTTTACGTATTCAGCTTTAACAACTTTTCAGTGTGGACAAGGACGCTGGACTCCTGGCTGCCTTCTCCTGGCTCACATCAAGCCCACCTTGGGCAAAGGGAAAGCCGGGCCCTGCCCGGTCCCAGAGGGATAACACAACAAGTATTTTCCTCTGCTATTCCTGCCTGTCGGAGCTTTGGGCACTCTCCTGTCGGCTGGACCCCACGGCAGGGACACCCACGGCCCACCCCAAGCTGCCGCTCGGGCAGGGTGATCCCCTGGTGCCACATTCAAGTGCTGGTTATCCTTTAGAGGAAAGGCTTGCTGAAACAAATTCTAAACCAATTTATAACTTTATTCAAAAGGGTAAATCTAAACCAATTTATAACTTTATTCAAAAGTTATTGTGGGTAAAAACCCACAACCCACAACATCCAGAGTATAACTCCGAGGCTGTTCTACACAGAACCAGATCCTCGCAGCTCTCCCTGCCTCTCGGAGCTGTACACACAACATCTGCTGCGGAAGAGGCTGTGCTGTCGAAGCAGCACCTCCAGGTGCAGCACGCTCCGAAGGACAGAGTACTGCCGCTGCTCTGCTCTGCCCGAAGGTCCGCGAGCACGCCAGCACCGTGGCACAGGGGGCAGGTGGAACCGACGCTCTTGTAGCTTCCCAGCTGTTTGCGTATGGCTGTCATGAGGAACGTGCCCCAGACCAGAGTCCTGGGCAGGTAACGGTAAGCAAATTCCTTTGGATCCGGGGAGAATCCAGCTAAAACAATGTTTAAGAGAAGAAAGTTATCAGGAAGGTCACGTAACAGCTGAGTTTATGCTGGTATAAGGCATAGTGCAATTGCCTTGGAAGCCCACTGAAATATCAGATGTGGGTTTCTGTATGTGAAACGGGTCGGCGGTGCCCGGCACAGACTTTCACGTGGCTGGGAAAGCTGCACATCTAAGAGAGTGGACCCCAGGATGAGAAGAGAAGCAATGATTTGGCGCTGCTAATGCCTGAATACACTTACACACAAGCAGCAGCATCTTCTAAAATATATCCTGTCAAATATGTGTATTAATATCCTTTAAAAATAACACCTAATGCTGTGTGCCCAGGGCCCCACCTCAGGTCCCCGTTTTGCCTGGCACCACACACAAGTGAACAGTCTTTGACCCAGGGCCTTAAAAAAATTAGTGTATAGGTGTGTGCTTAGTTTTCTACTGATGCGCTCCATTCCTCACCCACGTACACATACTGTGTATTTTACTTTGCCTGCCTTACCTTTTTTTTGAAAGTCTTCTGGCTAAAAGTCTGACGTGCACAAAGAGAAGAAAAGAGCCTGCTCTGTATCAATAGCTTTGCAAAGCAATGCTGGGGACCCTTCACCGCTCCTTTTGAAGGCTGGAGCCTGGATCTCACTTCAGCCCCAGCTGGAGAGAGGTCTGTGGCAGTCCTGAATTGCTGATATGGAAGAAGAGATGATATTTTGACAAACCTGAAAGAGCCGATGGCAATTGTCACTGAATTCAGAATGGCAGTCGGGCAATGGAAGAACGCTGCACAAAATACTTCTGATGTTTAAAAATAATAGATTGAATTAAATAAGAGCAGGTATCCTATTGCAATGTGTTTAACCTCATATATTACAGTCAGTAAATATTTTATTATGTAGTAATTTCATACTGCTTACCTGTTTCTACACGTTAAGAAGAAAAACGTAGAGAATAATGCTGAGGCACTGCTGATTTCTGGCTGTGTTCACCTATCTATAAAACACAACAGGAGAGTGTAGAGAGAAAACATTGTTGACAAACACTTGTGCAGAATGCTTTGACTTCTCAGTTAAGGGCTTTCTTCTGCTTCCCTTTAAGATCAATGTTTTCCTTAAAATTTGGACTTGTTGTGAATTTTCTTGTGCATGAACTGAAAACCTCAGGACCAAGAAAGACGAGTTTGACCTCACAGTGAATGTCATGACGAATTAGCTGTTTTTCCTGAAGCCTTTTCCCAAATGCAGTCTTTAAAGAAACCTGTAACCACGTGAATTTCTATAGGGTTACAAACAGAAACGGAGCCCAGATGTGCAGCATCTCCTCAGTCTCATAGATGTGCTGTGGGGATGGAGGGTGCTGGTACACCCCTGCAGGAAAGCTGCCCGCTGCCCTGGGGAGACCGTCTGCTGGCACCCCCCGGCGCGGCCGTGCCCCACGGCCCGGGCAGAGCCGCCACCCAAAGCCCAGGGGACGTGGTGGCCTCAAGGCCGCTCCCCTTCAAGTGGGCAGGCGCTGCCCGCGCTGCACCGCAGGGTCAGCCGGCAGCAAGGGGCGAAGAGGAGAAAAATCCACCTGGGCCATGAAAACGCTGCTTCTCCGCGGGGAAACCTGCGCGCAGCCGCGGGGAC
>NW_008794603.1:2199725-2219294 GCF_000699145.1 Aptenodytes forsteri | reverse complement strand
GGCAGGGGCGGAGGAGCGACCAGGAGCCAAGGGCTGAGGAGCGAGCAGCTGTTACAGGCAGGGCCAGAAATGGGCGCCCGCGTCGTATTGAGCGAGCGCCCCAGGTTCACCTCTTTGCAAAGAACCGCGTGCGCTCTGCTGCTGGAAGTCCGGCCCTCCAGCCTCAAGGCAGTGTTCATGGTTCATAGGAAAACAGAGATTTTTATAAATGGATAAAACCAAGTTTTTACTTCTCTGAGAGGGGAAATGGAATGTTCCTTTGCCGCCGCCTGTCTCCAGAGCAGTGCCCCAGAGACAGAGCGGGGCGGTGGGGGCTGGACGCGGGCAGCGCTGTGGGGGTGCGAGGGTTAACCCCGCGGGGCGCGACGGGGCACCTGGGCCTCTCTCAGCTCCCATGTTCCTCTATTTAACTGGGCATGAAAGGTTTAAGGCGAGTGTACTAGCACAGGGACGTCAATAAAAGCCGTGGGGGGAAGCGGTGTCTGCTGTAGGTGGTTCCAGGAAAGCCTGATTTAACATGGACTTAGTTTACCGTGAGCTCTGCTTTTCATTTCTTGAGTCAAAGCTCTTACACCAGCCATCTCATTTCTGCTGCCTCTCCAACGTCTGTCAGTAGCTGTACCTGAGAAAGTCTGTTATTAAAAGAATAATAACTGTATTGCAGGTTTCTGAATCCAGGGTTGTATTTTCTTTCTCAAATATTCATTAAAAATATAGATTGTATTTTATTGAAAGTGGCCTTTAATGAATAGTATTCTTGTTTGCGTACAAGAAGTAGCTTCCAGTGCAATTCTCTGACAGTAATTGTGGTCTGAATTGAGACTGCACAATAACTGAGTGCAGTTAATGGCTATCCTGTGGATTGAGTGCTCCACTTTTGTCATTATCAAGCTACTTTTTAAAATGCAGAAATTAGTTAGGCCAGCAAAGAGTTAATTACGTTCCTGTGACAGGAAACCCTCAAAGCACATTAATTGTGAAGAATTCTTTGTCTTTAATGCAAAGCAGAAATTCGAAAGACCTTGGCAGATGATATCATAGAAGTAGTTACTCAGAGCATCATTTAAAAGAAAGAAAAAAAAGAAGCAATGAGTACATGAGGAAACCCTCCTGGCAAGTAAACTCCTATCAGTACGGCGAGCTGGAATAATTTTGGGGGCGTATACTCGTTTCTGTGTTGCTGAAGGAAAAGATAGGCACCTAGATACAGTCTTTTTGACTCTGCTCATTTTCCGGCCTCACTTTTTCCTAGCATTTTTCACAGTTTCTAGCCCTCATGCCTTGGCAAAGGCACGTAAAAAAAATCTTCCAAACTTCCAGAACAGGATGCTGAGGCTGTGCTTGCGGTGAGATGCAGAGCGCTGCGGAACGTTGAACGTGCAGACCTCCAGTCTCCAGCCTGCATACGTGCCCGCCCTTGGGCTGAGCTCTCGCCAAGGGTGCCACGCACCCACATTGCCACCTTTTAAGCCCATGGCAGCCCCCGGCGCGCACCAGCGGTTCCAGCCTTGGAGGATGCTGACGGTGCAGGAGCAGCATCACCTCCGTGCAGCGCTGGTGGCCACCAGCAGCCTGGCAGGGACTCGGCCACCTCTCAGCCCTCTGGTATCCAACATCGGGTATCTCAAGGGGCATGGGGCAAATGGAAACGCCACATCCCCTTGTTGGGGAAAGGAATCCAGGAGAAAAACCCCACAGAAGCTCTCTGAATTGGCTTCACACCAAGAACAAATCAAGTCACCGTGTCCTGCGTGTTGGCATTGCCACAAGACCCGCAAATAATTGTTGATTACTGGGCTGAGGAGGAGCAAAAATCATCAGCACAATCAGAGACGGTGTAATTAACTGCAGTATGTAAAAAATAAATTAAATAACACCTCTCTAATGATCAAACGCCACGCTGAGTTGGATGGGTTAATACGGCAGGTCATGTAGGTCCCTGCATGGGGAGCGCCGGCTGCCGCCGTGGCTCGGCTGGCGGCTGGGTGTCCAGCAGCCCATCGCTCAGCACCAGCGTGGGGTCCGGAAGCACTGGGACGTCAGGGCAGAGGAAACAAAACCCTCCACAGCCGTTATGGGGAGAGGTGGGGTGCCGCCTTGGGCAGCCGATCAGCCTGGGTTTCGGGGAGCTGCAAGGAAAGCTGGGCGAGTCACTTGCCTGCTGCAAACGCTCTTCTGTAGCTGTTTGCCAGCTAGGCTGGGCCTTTAGCTGAGAACAAAGAGGCTGTATCACAGGCTCTCCTTCATTTTTAAATACTCTACTAATGCATTTATTGGTGGAACTGGACCATGGAAGACCATGGTTGCAGGACCATTCAAAACCTGGTAGTTAAATTGCAAGGGCCCTTGTTACACGGACTTCAGGTGGTGGTGGCAAAGATCTAGTCATAGAAGAGACGTTTTCATTAATGAAGCAGTGAGCTGCAGCAGCACCCAGAAATTCAGTCCTGCCTATTTTAAAATTAGACAAGATCAAATATACAAAAAGTCCCAACCAGTCCTACAAAATAATTCAGCCCTAAAGGCAGCTTGAAAAAAAATAGAGGAATAGACAACAAAAACGTATCAGGTAGCTCCCAATTACAAAAAAAAAGTATTGGGTCTACAGAGGTGGATTTGCTGTGCGTTACAGGATGGGGTGAGAAGCACACAGTTGTCCGCAGCATGAGGCCAGCAAGGCTGATGCGAACGCAGGGCACCGGGGAGCAAGGGGACAGCGGAGGGGGGCACAGCGCGGCCGGCACGCAGAGCCCGAGGCCCCGCGGCCCCCGTCCCACCGGAGCACCGCGCCAAGGCAGAGCTTCGGGCAGGGCGTACCTGCGCTGGGTGTTGGGGCAGGCGGTGTCCCAGGCTGCAGAGCACAGGGACGGGGCAGCCTCGCGCTGCTGCGTTCTGTCTAACAAATACAATTGCCTCCATGTCAACAGGAATTCAGAGGATTTTTTCCCCTTTTGCTCATCGCTTTCTTGGCTTCGACCCTATACCATGAACATCAATAGAGCCCTGACCCTTGCAGGTTAAGAAAGTATCAGGGATTGGGGTTGAATTCTTAACTGGCTGAAAACTGAGTCAAGCTCTGATCAATATAGTCCATTCTTCATTGTCAATAGCATCTAAGGAATTATAAGGGTGCTAAAAAGTTGGATAATAGTGTAAGACAATATTAGATTGTTACTTTCAATTATGGGTTAACAACTTCTATTTTCATTAAAACAGGTAGTAGCCAGTTTCCACTCAATGTTATTTTTTTTCACTTGTTGCGAAGTTTCTCCCAGCTTATTTGCTAATTCAGCATAACAATTGAACTAAGTCAGAATCAGCTAAATAATGTATCTTGCCAAATAGTCCAGGCTTTTCCCATTGCAAATTATGAATAAACCTCCTTCCATTCAAAGCAGGAAAGTTGATAGTAATCGCACTTATAAATACAAACTCTGTAGAAGGGGACAGATTGAGCACTACTATACTTGGGGTTTATAGGGAAAAAACCAGACTTGAATGAATTTTTTTTTACATAAATGCTTTCCATTTGAATTTAATTAGTCAATGTTAATGCAAAGTATTAGTATTGGAAGCCAATATCGCCAAGTTACTGCTACGTACATTTCTAACAGGATTAGCTTCCCTAAAAGAAATGTATTATCCTTAAGAGTCAGGCAAGCCTCTGGATGCTGCCAGGAGCTGGCCAAGACGTGACTCCCTTCTCCCTGCCCCAACCCCATCTTTACATGCAGTGACTGCACCAGGGTGTTACTAACTTGTGCCGACAACCGGTTTTGTCTCTGGGCTTTCATCAGGATGGGAAGTGCAGGAAATTTCAACTGTCACTCCTGTTCTCTATTAGAAGATAAAACACTGTTCCAGAGGATACTGATCATCTTGCGTGTCAGCTTTTGGGCTTCTTTGAAGGTAAATTTATGCACTACCAATTGATCTCTGACGTTATTGAACTTGACAGTGAGTCAAAGAGATGTTGTGAAAGTTCAATGTGGATAGTTCCTGTATGTTAAAATACACCAACATGCATAAACACATGGAGAATTTGATAAGATCGGTGGATGTCATTCACTCAAGGCCAATTCCTCAGCCATTGAGACAAAGCTCGAAGTGGCGGTGGGGTGTGGGAGCTCTAGCTTTGCTAACATCCAGCCTTCTTCAGCAAAGCAATGATATGCATAATTAATTTTAAAGTTTAAGCCCCACGCCAGTCTGTGTAGAACCCAAAATTCAGCTCAGCTTCATAAAAGGCTTCACTGCAGCATCGTCCATCAAACAAATGTTGCTTGCGTTGTCTGATGCCCCTGGACAATTTTCAAGCAGAACTGTGCTAACCTGTGGTCCCAGTTGGAAACCGTGCAGAATTTGGAGTTAGGAGTTTGTGATGGCTAACGAGCCATGGAAAACTATTGTGATTTTCTGAGTGAATTAGAAGCACCACGTGAGCGTTTGGTGCAGAGCTAACACAGCGCTTCCTTCATCTCTGGGCAGAGACTCCTTGGACTGGGTGGGCAGCGGCCACCCAAAGCAGCTGTCCAAAACTTCGGGTGAAGCTGCTGAAGGCAGGGGATGAGCAGGCAGAAACCGTGCGATTTCCACGGCGTATATAAGCTGACAATAAGAAGAAACAGTTGGCCCAAGACTAACCAGTCATGGAGGACCCGCCAGCACAAGAACAATGGGCACCACCCGCTGCGTGAGGTGCTTCCCTGCAAGGGATGTGCGGTGTTCATCAGTCTACGTGATTCAGGAGGAAACTCTCCAAAGGTTATGGAAATGCACGCTCCATGCCAGCTAAAACCTTAGCTCTCCCCACTTACAGAGCTGAAGGGGGGGATAAACGGTTTGAAGATGTTATCCGAGTTCATCTCTAACCACGTCTCTTCACTAGAGGAGCCTCCAGTGGTCCTTTTTATCTACATCAGATGCTACTCTGTCTGGTGAATGAAAGGGAGGGAGGTCTCATCACAAATTACACTAGTAATTCTTTTCCAGAACTAATTAACTTAAAAGATACTGTACTGATTGCAGAAAAGGTGTTAACAGAAGCTTAAGAAGTTGAAAAACAAAATTAAGCTGCATTTGAGAAAGGCTCTCTCTTTAATCTCAAGTTTGTGATGTACAAAATACTCTAAATGGAGCATATTGAAGCAAATTATGAATTTCATTATTTTATGTTTGAAAAGCCACTATATCTGGGAGAGGAATGAGAAGGGATATCGACAATTTTTGTTTCCACTTCCACTTGCCACCTTGTTCTTTTCTGATAACACGAGACATGAGTTGCACCTCCAGGGCGTAGGGCCACGCTTGGTGTTAATTCACCCTCCCCGCCATCCCGGGGGTCCGAGCTGTTGGAGCCCTCAGCGAGGTCGCCACGGCCCCGTGGGGCTGGAGCCCAGGGCTTGCCGTGGGTGAGCCCCTCCATTTCCAGAGGGAGAGGCAGAGGGATGGAGACAAAGTCTGTCCCCAGGAGCCGCGCTGATCCCCCCGTCCCTCAGATGCGCAGCACTGCACCGGGGACTGCCAAGTGCTACGTGCCATTTTTTATACTTTGTTCATGTATTGAAAGCACTGAATTGACAGATTTTGTATCCTCTTAGAACATCAATGTCGTTAAACCATTCTCTGCTGTAACGGCACATTGGACTGGAGTCAGCCCGTGGCTCTAGATCACCAGAAATGTTTTGAAAATTGTTAATTTGTTAATTAATTCCACTACAAATTATATCATTGAACTGGCAAAGAGCCTCTCCAAAGTCAGAGGCGAGGTTGCTGTGTGTGCGCGCACCAGGGAAGGGGTTTTCACACAGGCTGGACGCGGCAGCGCCAGCACGCTGCGGACACTGAACCATTGTCCTGCTGCAGCCCCTGAACCGCTGTCGAGCTGCAGCCCCCTCCTCTGCCAGCCCGCCGAGACCGGCTTCGCCCACCTCTCTCCAGGGGTTTTAATGTTTGCCATGGATCTCTCTTCCCAGCTAACAGCTTGGTATTTTGGAAAAAAAAAAATGCCAGCCTTTGAATATTATTTTCGCATAAATTCCTTACAAACCGTAAAATGAAACTTTTCAGCCTGATTCCTTTAAATTTGGTAGCACCCTATATTTGAAAGCATTTTGGACGTTGCCAGTAATATTTCTGTCTTTCATCCTATTTTCCCGCACTGTCCCCATTCTCCTTTTCCATCCATCCTGCTTTACCCTCTGACTGCAGTAATGTCTCTAAAGCTTTGCATTCACACCCACATAGCTCCAACGTCGCTCTGATTTACACCCGGGACGGGAAGAAAACCAAGCCCTTTGAGCCAAGCGCAGGCATTTTCCGTCGAGAAGGGCCGGCAGCCCCAGGTGTGCTTCGGGGTGTTGGTGGTTTGAGATGGGCAGAAGGCGGCGGGCAGGGTCTCCCCAGCCTGGGGGTTGTGCAGGGGGCCCGATCCCAGCTTTCTCTGCTGCATCCCCTCACGCCAGCCACGGCTTCTAATGCGCTTTCCCGATGGAGCAGGAAGATGGATTATATTTTAATATCTGGAGACTAAAATTAGTTTATATTTTAGCAAGTTAGCACTTCTTAGCAGTCGATTTACTCTCAAAGCTGCAAAATCCGTGAGCTCGCAATTAATCACGCGCTGGTCGTTTTCTTTCAGAACCGTGCATTTGGGCTGTCTGGATCATAATAGGGGCAAACTGCAATTTGTGGGGCCAGAAATTACAGCCTGCGTTCAGCTCCGTCATAACGTAGTTCCTCATCTGCTCATTGTTCTTAATGTGGTAAAAGAGTGTATTTTCTCATTCATTTATGGAAATAAATTTATTATGGATTTATTTAGGAAAACTGTGAAGGGGTTATCTGCTCAGAAACAAAGTGCTTGCCAAGCCGTGTGTGGGACAAAGGGGTTTTAGGACACTACTAGGGTCGGCAGAGCGGAGCGGCGGACGGCAGCCTCCTGCCAGCTGTACGCAGAGTCCACCCCTTGCCCCTGGCCCGGGGCCGCGGCGCTGCTCGGCTGCTACCTGCTTGTCTCTGGACACGTCTGGGCAAAGCCTGTTCATTCCTGCACAAACACCCAGGACAAGTTCCTAATGAGACATTAATAGGTGGCAAAGGCGGCTGCGCATAAACATGAGTTTGTTTAAACATTGTGGACCATATACTTACGAGGAACTGTTTACTAATAAATCAAAAGTAAATTATTGTTTTCTGCTGACATTAAGTAACCTCTGCCAAAAAATTAACCTGTAAACTGTTTGACATCCTGGAGTAATATATCAAAATGCTGCCAGCATACTGATCCCTCACTATGCTGCTGCAACAAATCAATTAGGCTACCAATTCTGTTCATTAGAATTCATTTAAATCTCAATTAAAAAGTTAATTAAAAGTAAGAGTGAGAAGGAAATCATGTCTAACATTCTTATTAAACTCAAATCACCAAATTAATTTTAAATCCAAATCAACAATCAGAAGTGGAGATATAAAGAAAAAGGAAAAAAACCAGTACAGTCTGGTCTCCTGTGGGAAGAGGGAAGGAGGTTGCGCTTTAGTACTCCCAAAGAGAATGATTTTCTGGACCATAATGCTGATCAGAGCCTTATGCCTTGCAGTTCCATCCTATTTTATTTTAAAATATAGTATGTCTGATTTCTCAGATAAATTTGTCTTTGTCAGACTGAGCCTTCAACAAACCCGTGAGTTCAAATAAATCCTGCTCCCACTCTTTTCTTATTAACTCGCTCCAAACTTCAGAGGGGTTTTATTTTCCTTCGCTCCTGTGTTACGGAAGACTTTTCTAAAAAGAGGAGGCGGGCCACCTTCTTTGGGATTCGATTGCCCTCCCTGCGGGCTGCGCTGCTGACGACCCCTCGGTCCCAGGGGTGCGGTGGGAGCTTTGCCCCGGGAGGGGGGTGTGCAGGAGAAGGGAGGGTGCTTCCCCCCAGCCCTGCCGCACCAGGCATCTCCCCGTCTCCTCTGGCGTCAGGGGCAGAGGGACACAGGTCCAAAACGCATCTCGCTCTAACCGAGGTGCGACGATGACCTGCGACTTTTAAGAGATTGTTTTTAAATAGGACTCGGAGCTTTCCTTCTCGGCTGGAAGCAACACAGTGATTTCTTTTGTTTTCTTAAGGTCCAAAAATAGAGCCCCTTCGGTTGTGAGCATCCTCCTGACAAGCTACAAAAGCCTCAGACTAATTTCATATGCAGTTCTTTGGCACCGAGGTCTGGGTGGAGGTGGGCAGGGTCCACCCAGCCTTTCAGTCTCATTAATCATTTGGCTTTCCCTGGCTGCTTGCAGCATCTTCTGGAGGAACCCTTCTCTTTATTCATTCAGACAACCCTTTGGATTAAACAGAGCCAGCTAAATGTCAGACCAAATCTGAGTCTTGATGCAGATAATCATTTCAATAATATTTCTCCATTTGTGCCCAAACACCAAGGGAATAAAGCTTTTCTGCTGTCAGGTAGTGTAAGACTGCAGTTGGTGTAAATGCTTGACATTGAGCCAGATGGCTTAGCCGTGCCGCAAACATATGTTCAACAAGCAGGCTTGCACACATTGGAATTTTATTATTTTGAACTGGTGAGGCATGCATATTTATTTACTTGACCCCCCCCTTGGTGTCACTTTGGTATTAAAACAATCAGTTATAAAGCGTCTCCGAGCAGCGGGGCAGCCCTGGTTTATCAACTCCTTGTCAGGCTCCCATCAGTGCCCAGCACTGGCCGGACTCGCGCTTCCGGGCTGGGAAGGCTCCCGGGGTGGGAAGGCTCCGGGACCACCCCATGGCACGGAGGAGTTCCCCTTCCCCGGACAAGTGTTTACTCTGCAATTATACCAGTAATTTTCCATCTTTTTAAAAACCGGGATCTCTGGACAGGTGATATATTATGCTCCGTCAAGTGCATCCCAAACATCTTGCTGAGATCACCAAATTAGAAAAAAAATCAGTGCAAAGGGGAAAAAAATGAACAAGATAAAAAATTAAAATCTTTGGATGGGAGCAGCGGTAGTCAAACACAGAGCTGAGAAAAGCAGGTCTGTCTGGTTTTTTTTTTTCTGAGGCTGATATTAAATAGCCAGACATATATCTAAGTAATTTCACAAAACAGCACCAGAATGACCTGGGACCCAATCCAGAGCTCACTAAAAGCTGTAGGAAGCTTTCTCCTGCCGTACACGTGCTCTGGATCAGGCTTGCATTATATTTTTGGGTCCCAATCCTGGAACTATGCAGAGCAGTATAGTGCTTTACGACCAAGACTGCTCTAACGTAACAGCAGGTGTGTTGATGTCTTTTGTAGCGAAGTACCAGTGTGCAAACTGTACAGCCTCGAAGAGTTGTAAAGCCAGTATACGAACTCAAAATATTTTAGGATGTTGCCTTTGTGGTGTTAGCCATATTGCAGCCTGGGCGGGCTCATTTAGCTCTTGCCTCTGCTCGTTCCCGTCCCCACCGGGATGCCTCCCCTCGCCCCTGCGAGCGGGTGATGGGGTTGGGTTTGCTGAGCCACGTGCAGCGGTTGGTGTCGTTAATGCCCCCGCTTGCGCTCCTCGGGGCGGGTTGGGAGGGCTCAGGGACGCTTGGCAAAGGCCAAGCAAACCCTCGTTGAAGTGAGTGAGTACCTTCCCGCTGGTCCGAGGGGGTCTGGATCCCACCTTAACAGAGACGAGGCCCGTAGGTAGCAGTGCCTGGTTTGCCTCTAATGGGCTGTATTTAAAAAATGCAGCGTGTCGTTAATATTCAAGACCATTTTTGTACCGTAAATACTAAACCACTGTTAAAATAATTCTAGTCCATGTGAGAATGCAAACAATCCATCTATTGCAAAGAGGGGCAGGCACAGTCAGCAAAGCCCTGGCCGGGGCTGAAGAGGGACGTCCTCGCACAACAGTGATCCCAAAATGCACAAGCACTTAATTAGTCCTTGGGAATATTTCATGACTCCCATGGAAAGCTGCAAAACTTGCCAGCTGCTCCGGTAACAGAGTCCTTAGGTGAATGTCTGGGGCAGGGATTGCCGGCCATACGGGTGATGGGGTGCACCAGCATCCTCGCCTCCGTGCCGAGGCCGAGCAGGCAGCACGGGCTGCCCTCACCCTGCCTGCCCCACCAGCGCTGCCACAGCCCCACGGGGCCTGTCCCTGCCTGGGGAAGCTATTCCGTGCACGCCGGTGATGACTCCTGCCCAGGCGCCATCTTCAGCTCTGGAGAGACAGACATAAAATAATTTAAACCAGTATCCTGTCCTTGCCATTGGGCGTTCAGTGAAAATCAGAGGAAAAAACTTGCCGTGACTGCAATCGGCGCAGGTCAAGTGCAAGAGCAGATGTGATAATGGGTGCAGCCCGTGCTCTTTCGCAAGTGCCGTCGCTGCCGCCGCCCTCCAGCTTTCCGCAGCCGTGCTTATTGTTGTCTGGGGCTGGGTTTGTGCTATTTCAGCTTCAGGGGGCAAGGACCATCAATTATTTTTGTCTGTAAAGTGCCACGCACATCTGGGATGATCTTTAAATAGTAATAATAATAATGTTGTAGCTCCTCACAAAGCCTTTGCCCACAGTCCTTGAGCGTGCTGCAGCAAATTGCTAAGCAACACCGATTTCCCCACTTGTTTGCAATTGTGTGGAGCATTACCGGGGCTCCTGCTGGCCTCTCGCCCTGAGGGGCAGCCCGCTGCTCACCGCTGCGCTGCACCCGAGGGTGGGCTTGTGCCGAACACGCTCACCCGAAGCACGCACGGATCCTGGTGCTCTGTGATCGAGCAGCTGCTGCTCCAGGTGCTGCCAAACACCAGGTGATCAGGTAATAGCAACCGGGGGCCCGAACACCCAAACTGAGAGCTGGGTGCCAGCTCCGTGGTGTTCACTCAAAAGCAACGACATTTTTAAAGCAATGGTCTCTCTATTTCTGCTCCGTGCCCTCAGGATTTGTGCTTTTCTCTTTTTCACTGCCACTGTACACCTAGTTCATTTATTTATTTACTTTCAGGAAGGATGGAGAAGGATGCCGTGGCTCTTGCGGTAAAACCGCAAAGGCTGGCGATGCCCCCGCACCCACCGCACTGTACACTGTACACCTAGTTCATTTATTTATTTACTTTCAGGAAGAAGGATGCCGGCGATGCCCCCGCACCCACCGTGGCGTGCGCCAGCTTCGCTGTGCATGATGTATCGCCTCTGTCCGCAGGAACAAATGGTGTGATCCTGAATTACACTGGCCAGATTATAGATTTTTTGCATATGAAATAAGATTATCCTTAAAATGAGATAAAATTCTTTTCTTCCCAATTTCTAAATCTTTGGAGGGACTAAAGGGCACGTACAAATGGGTACAGTGACTAAATGAGATATGCCATGCCGCGATAGCGGAGACAGATGTGTCATGTTTAGATGCGGTTGTGCTTCCAGAAGTACTCATTTCGAGCTAATCAGTGCTGCTAAACAGTCATTTTGATTTATATCTGTTGATAAATCATTCTTCCCTAGCAATGTCCGGCTGGGATTCAGTGGGGAGGAGAGGGTGCCTCCTCAAAGCGCAGGGCAAGCTGGGAGGATGCTCCGGCAGCTGGCTCCAGGGGACTTCGGCAGGCGCCCTCGGAAATTGCCGGGGCTTCTCTGCAAACATCATGTACGTTCAACAGTAACAACAAGAAGCTTCACCAGCGTTTCAGCGTTGCTGCTGTTATCACAGTTTGGGGGTTTGTTTTTTTTTTTTACCTTGCAGTCGGTGCTCTCCGGGTGCAAAGCCGTAAGGCTCGGGGCAGCCTGAAACTCCCGGCTGCTGAGCCAGTGCCTGGGCACCGCTGGGTGCAGCGGGGCACTGGGCATCCCCGGCGAGCAGCGGTGCCGGGTGCGGGTCACGGGGCATCGCACCCATGGGCCGTCCCAAGCTGCGGCTCCTGCACCCAGGCTGCCGGGGGGGCGGGCGGCCACCATCCCTTCATCTACCTCGGGAGCAACTACGTAAAAAGCAGAAGAAAATTTATGGAGGGAGAGATTGCTCATGAATTTTCCTATTTATTTTGCTGGGTTTTGAATTACTTTCCTCCACTGAACAAACCCACCCCTCCTCATTTGCATAGCGTGAGCCGGTGACGGTAATATTTAAAATAAAAGGCCTGAGCAGCCCTGCTACAATACCAGGATTCTGTTGAATGTGTGAGAACAAAGTGTTGTTTCTCGTCCATGTATCTTCAGGTGAACGGTTTCCAGATCCATTTACACCCAACAGCTATTTGACCAAGAATTTGTGTTGCATTAAATCCTAAATATATTTATTTTCCATTTCCCTGAATTCCCATCCTTTCACTGGAAAGCTAGTGGGTGTTTGTCTTTGATATTTATACACTGTCATTACAAAGTATCTGAGCATAACTTTGGAAAAATAGCTCTGCCAGGGAAATCTCTTCTGCAATTACAAATGCAGATCTTGGAGAGTCTCTTCAAAATCCTCAGATGCGAAGTGCGAGATGGAACTGCAGCATTTATTGCCGTGTCTGTAACGGGACGCTAAGTTGGCTGGATGCCACGGTGCTCCGTGTGAGCTGGGTGACCAGAGCCAGCGGGAGGGTGATGGGCTCTCTGCGGCCCCTGAAAGGGCTCGGGCGAACCGCTGCTGGCTGCAGCACGTATGGGGTGTGTGCAAGCAGCATGCAAATTGTATAGCAGGTTTTATACATGAACCTATATACTGCCACATGGCTGATGATGTAGAAGGGGGAAAAGAGATGGTTAAACTGCAGGGAGGTGCGGCGCGGGGCTGCGAGGGCTGGCCTGGGTTTGCCTGTCCTGCCCTGCAGCGCAGGACACCCGAGCAAGGGGCGGGTAAGGCGTCACGGGCGGTGGGGTCTGGCTGCACCGGGATCCCTCGTGCACCGTAGCCGGCGATGCCCTCTCCTCCCGATGGAGTGCCGCTCTCCCACCCCGCACCCTCCCGCCGGGCAGGCAGAATCGGAGCAGCAAGGGCACCTCATGGCTTACTTTTGGGGAACGGAGGAGCGGCTCCCCTCCTCAATGAAATCCTGCTAGAAAATAGAGAGTAAATCGCACCTGCCAGTGCTTTTCCTTCAAAAAAAATGAAATGGAACTGGAGTTGACTTAGGATATAGATCTCTATCCTCTCAGTCATTTTTGTGCTATTTTTTCATAAACTTGGCTGCTTCTCGTTTGCCCTCTAATAATTCTCTGAAGGCTCATTTCCCCTGTATAACTCTGTGTAAACACAAAGTTGAGGAAAGGGTATTTAAACTCATCCTTCAGGAATGCTGTTTTTGAGAAAATGCTTGTTTACCTACGTCAGTAATTTTCAAAAATATAATGTGAATTTGAAGATCAAAGATAATCATGTGTGAAAACTCCAGCATTTCGATCAGGTCGAAACTCCTGCAGAATTCCATTTTCACCGCCGCTCCATGCAGGCTTGCCTTATATCGTGAAAACAATGAAAAGGCAAGTGATCCGCCGGCTCTAACAATAGGAGGATTAATACCGAACACCTCTGATGGCTGATGGCGTGGGTCCTTTATGACATTATTCTTCATGAGTGAGGAGGGACCTGATAATTCATGTTATTAGGTCTTCCCTCATGAGTAAAGATAAATGTCATCAAAGGTAGGAGCCATTATGTATTCTATACAATGCAAGTTACCTTGCTACAATTTTTTCTCAGTGTATTTTCCTGTTGGTTTATGTATGCAAGGGGGAAAATATTTGTAAAACCTCGTAAGAATTATTTTTTAATGTATTTTTTAAGACTACAAAAGAATAAGCCATTGATGACATGCTTGGCATACATCACATTCTCCTATCTTTTTCCCCAATTTGCAGAAATGGACAACCTTGGAAAGAAAATCACAGCTCTGGTTCCTAAGTACCAAAAATGCATTGTCTTATAAATGTACAGCCGGTGGCAAGGCAGAACGTGACACCCCAATACCAATCTCCCCGGAATGCCGCTGGGGCTGGTGGTCGAGCTGTGCCAGGGCTGTGCCAGGGGGTCCCACTGTGCCGGGGGGTCCCACTGTGCCTCCCCACCTCCCCGGACACCCTCCAAGGAGTTCAGAGCTGCCCAGCACCCAGATTTTGAGTTTTTTTAAGGAATCTGTCCCACCTGTACGCACAATAAGGGTACCGATGCATTATGCTGATAGTTGTGTACAGCTCCAGCTGCTACGGGCACGTCATCGGATGAGAATTGGACTTCCCATCAGAAAAAGTAACAGCAGTAACAAAACCCCTTTTTAAAAATTTAAGTAAAACAAAGAGGTTAAAAACCTGACTCATAAAGAGTTAAAAACCTACAAAGCCCAAGAAAATCTCTAAAACTGACCCTTTGAAAACTCTTATGAAATTTTAACACGTCACGTATGGCTGATTCATAGAGGTTGATACCAAATAATCAGACAACCCTGAGCTGGGCTCAGCGGGGCCACTTTAATTTTTTACATGCAAACGTGTGTCCGCGTGTCGTATAAAATAATGTATTTCATGACATAACACCTAGGAAGCTGTTGAGGTGTCACGGACATCGGTAATGTCGGGGTTTTGCAGACAATTCACGGGGTGTGGGTGGCAGCTGCCCGCCCGGCATGACTGCAAGCACTTGCGCTCCTGCTGGCATGGCACAGTACGGCATGGCATGGCACGGCACGGCACGGCATGGCACGGCACGGCACCATCTTTCAAATAGGACAGCAAAACAGCAAGGAGACCATGATGTGTTGTTTCGATTTATAAATAGAAGGAAAAACAGGGGGTGTTAGTGTTTCCAAGGGCAAGGTCGGGGGTGCCCGCGCCGCGGATGTGCGCTCGCATGGCCCTCGAGGGCGTTGGGGCTGCCTTGGCTCTTTGTCTGTGGCGTGAGAAGATAGGGTTGTCATGGAAAAGAAAACATGTTCGACTCCTGCATGGGTGACTGTGAGCAGGAACAGAGTCCACACCTGCAAATTATTCTCTCTGCGTTATTTGTCCGCACTGGGTTTTTCTGGGCTCAGGTCTGCCGGCACCACTGGCGCGGGGGGGTGGGAGCCCCAGGGCCCCCCAGTCCAGAATCTGTCCAGCTGCTATTGCCAAGCTGCGGGTATTTCAGCAAAGCACTAGTGAAGGTGTTTGAAGGGAGTGCCACGCTCGAGGCGGCGGGGCAGGACGCCGGGCGAAGATGGCCATCCCGGCCGGAGTGACCGGCTGCGCCACTGCTGCTGTTTTATCTTTCTGCGGCTTCCCAGCCCGTGGGAACCTACGTCTGGCCCCACACCCTTTTTCCTGGCAGAGCACCGTGGCTGCAGCGCCATACGGGGACCCCATATGCATTATTTAAACGGGCTCGGGGATGACCTGCGGCATCGTAGTAGCGGGATGATTCCGAAATCCTGTGGCTGGAGGCTGGGCCTGAGGCCATTCATCAGGCGAGGCAGGAGAGGCTCCGCGCCCACGCCTTCAGCAAACAGGAATATGCACGTACACACAAGGGCAATTACTTTGTGCGAATGTGACAAGGGAAAATTGAATGTAAAGTCTGCTGTAAACAGCCAATAAATCTTGCTTTCTGTGCTCAGTTGAGGAGGAGCCCAGGTGTTTTTAGGTTCCCGTGTAGGTAGCGGGAGCGTGGCTATGCGCATGGTGAAAGGGGACAGAGCGGGCACTGGAGCGCATTCACATGCATCACCTGCCTGCCGGGTTGCCGGCCTCGGAGCACCCATCACTCGCGGTACCCCTGTGTGCTCGTGCCAGGGCAGAGGAAGAAACCTCTGGATTCGGTCCTGGCACCAGCCCGTGGCTCCCTGCCTGTCGGTGATGCCCAGATGGCTCTGCAGAAACCCGGCTTGCTCCCCAAAGCCTCTGTGGGGCGACTGAAGGGGGACGAGGAGGATGCCCACGGGGACAACAGTGATGCTCTTGCACCGGTACGTGCCCACCCTCACGTCAGGGGCGGTGGGTTTCCCCAGGGGCATGCCCTGCAGCTAGGAGAAGACGCGGCGCATGGTCCGCTCCCCCTCTCCTGCTGCCCCAGGCACGGCCCCTGCAGACCATCGCACGCTATGGACCATCCCAGCTCTGTTATTGCTGTTTCACCCCTGACATTTTGCCCCTAAGCCCCGGCAGTGCCAGCGCTCCCTCCCATGCCAAGCTGCCCTTGTCCCTCAGGGCTACAGAGGCCACCTATGGACCCCATAGGCGCCTTCAGGCTTCCCTTCCCTGTGCCCCGCGGCCCCACCAGCTCACCGCCCCCACACCCTGCAACAGGCATCGGGGGTGCGGAGAGGGGGATGCCCTCCCAGGAGCCGGACTCAGGGCATTCGGGGGTCCCACAGGCAGCACGTCCCCCCCCACTGCACCCCTGGGCACCCATCCCCGGGCGAGGGTGGGAGCAGGGATGAGGCCGGACGGAGCGGTACCTGGCGCCGGGGAGGAAAGTTTGTAAAGAAAGTACTGAACACAGACTTCCTGGGGTATCAGAAGGAAAATTTATGCATCGCCTTTGAGTTCAACTTCTCCATTAAAGCTTTTTTCCCTATAATCTAGGGAGTTCTTATCTTGGTGACTTATGATGTTATGGAGGGGCTCATGCATGGAAAATGTCAATAGAAATAGTAACTCTAGAAGGGAAGGGCCTCCTAATTAGTCCCCATTTAGATTTTATGATGGCTTTGAGATCTGCTCATCCTGACAGTGCGCACTCTGGTTACATATTGTTCTAGCCTGAGGGAACCATAGGAAAATCCAGATTTATTGTACCTATCATACCAGCATATTTCATTTGCCATTATGAGCAGCCATCTCGCAATGATGCAGGAGTATTTATTACAGATTAAATTGTAGGACCTGGATGGTTTAGTGAGGTTCTTGAGGTATCATTTATGTCATTAACTGGCTCATTATCAGATCTGCAAATCTCAATTCCTTTTTTCGTGCCTTCTGTTTAAGAGCGGGGACCTGAGCTGGGGCTCTGGCAGGCTGCGGGTCCCGAGGTGTGCACGCACGCCTGCACGCGTGTGCGTGTGCACGCGTGTGCATGGTGCCAGGGCGCAGAGGAAGCGCGGTCCCTGCCTCCTGCCTTAGGGAGGACCGGCGCTGGGAGCCAGGGTCGGGCTGCTCCGGCTCCCCGGGGACCATCAGTGACAACACTTAATAACCAGCTACGCACGTGCGTAAAAAGGGGGCACAAACCTGCCTTGAGTGAGGCGGGTATTTCACCCCGTCCTCTCCCATATGTTTCTGTACCGATTCCTCTCCATTAAACTGCAACTTAGGAAGGAAAAGCTGAGAAAGGCGGTGGTAGGAGAGGAGGTAATTTAACTCTAATTATTTAACAAGTCTATTCCAGGCGTAAGCTTATTACCAGTGGCGAAAGAATACGTTGGATTTTTTTTTCCTCTCTCTCTCTTTTATGCTTTATCTCTACTTGGAGAATTATTTGAAGAGGTTTAATCCAGCCTTGATTGTTGTTGTTAATGGGAAAGGAGAATAGGTTATTCTTACATGTGCTCGGCTGCTTGGCTCTCCAGAAAAGTCATGGAGAGAAAGGAGCTTTCAGACACTGCCTCTGCTCTTCGATTTAGTGATATTATTTGAATTTATTGTTCGATTCGACTCACGTGTCCTTCCTTGTTGGTATTTGCCCTATTTACTCTCCTATATTGCTTTTTCATAAAACCAGGGAATGGCATTTAAGTTGTTGTGTTCTTTGGTATTAAAAGGCACTCCGTACAAGCCCAGGAGCACATCCCGGATTGCGGGGTTCAGGGCACGGACTGCGGCAGAAGGTGCCCCACTGTTCGGTTGCTGAGATTAATTAATTCATGTGATGGCTAATATTTGCGGGGAAACTAAAGCTTGGGAAGTGGGCAATAATGCATAAAAAATACAATCTCTTCTCTCCCCTCTTTGCAAGCCAAAGGCAGTGAAAAGACTTCTGAAGGTGTTTACATTGGTTGATTGCACCTAAGAGCTATTTTTGTAAAAGTAGTAATTTTGGGGCTCTAAACTCATGGCATTAAGAGGATACATACAGGCAATCACCTCCCCAAGGCCGCGTACCGCAGGTGTGGTTCACCGGGGTGTTTCTGATGCCTTCAGAGCTCCGTGGGTGCCTGCACGGCATCGTCGCAAAGGGAACAACTTCAGCACGATGCTCTGGCACAGAGAGGGGACCAGTCGTGGAAGGGAGATGAGAGTGAAATTCAAGCCCAGTAAAAGCCTGGCTGCAATGTCTCCAAAACAGGTGACTGGCGCCCAAATATTTTCTAACTGAGACTGAAAACAAAGCAAGCCGCCGCGCAGACAGCTCGCGTTAAACTTGTTGCTCACAGCCCGGAGCTAACAAAGTGGTGCTGAACGGTTGGTGGAGAGTCTCATTCCCCTCCACTAACCAGATCGTTGGGAGGCTTCCCCACAGCTTCGTCCTTATGATGCTGATCAAAGAGATCTGTCCCTAAGAATGCCTTAAACATTCCCCTGTAAAAATATATGTATTCATTTTAACCTCCAAAGTCCATAATGCATTTTGGAGATCCGTAAAAATTAACACTTCAGTTTTTGGTGCCACGCTAATAATTTTATTTAACACTTTGTACATATCTTTTAACAAAGCTATCTGCTCCAGAGTTAAAATGTGCAAACCAGGTTGAAAATGGAAGGCGTGAGAGAATTTAGACTGTACTTTTTCCTTGAAAAGGATCAGAATCCCCTAAGCATTAAAAAATGTTTCAATGAGATGCTTCTTTCTGTAACTTACAAATGGCCCTTTCCTCTTTATTTAATTTTTTTTTACATCTTCCTTTATCAATCTAAAAAAAGGGACATTTATAAACTAAAAGGAGAAGAACTGTTGGATATTTATCTCAAATCAGTCTTCTAACATCTGCCTTCAGTGTTCACGCTAGGTAAGGAAATCTTAAATGAGAATGTAAATAGAAGTGGCAATGTGTGCGTCTTCTTTTAAAGAATATTTTCTGTTCTGAGCAGCTGCAATGCCATTAGGTAATTTAGATATTTTGTGTGCTTTAAAACTACAACTGCATCAGTGAGGAAAGCATCTGTAAATAGAAATGGTTTGGATATTGTTTAGCTATTCCCTCAGTGGGTATTTTAAAATGAAAACGGATTGTAATTATTAAAAAAAAAGAATAAATCCCTTTACCTGAGTTGATAGCCAATTACCGAGAACTTAGTGCTAAATGAGTCATCTCTCCCAGCCTGTATACTATAGGTACCCTTGAATAAATACAAATCTGCAATGCTATAAATAGGCTCCTTGAAAGAAGAGTCTTATCTGAGCCTGCTTTGTAATGCCGCTCTCGCCAAGCTCAGTCTTTGCGGTATAATCTTAATATTGAGCTTGCTCGTTAATCTCCATTCCTTTTTTAGGTTAGTCTAGACTGTTCCGGTGGCGGTGGTGCTGGCTGGGTTGCCGTAGGAACAAGGAATTCAAGTAAATATGCTCACGGAGAAGAAATGTCTACTAATTAAATGTGAATAGCATTGATAAGGTGCCAGATCTGGTAAAACGTAGACCATAATGTCCTTTGATGTAATTCATTAGAAAATACATATATATATATATTAAAAAACCCCATAAATAT
>NW_008794603.1:2175933-2199166 GCF_000699145.1 Aptenodytes forsteri | reverse complement strand
TATTTTCCTTTTACCAGCAAAAATGGAATAATAATTGCATGCCGCGAGGCCAGCCTGGCAGCAGTCCTGAGGCAGCGGTGTGCTTCATCCCGGGTCTGACCCCCCCCGGCCATTGCCCTCGCTGGGGTGGCAGCAGGCACAGCCCCCCCCGGACTCTGTGGGTGGCCCCCCGGGATGGGGACATGGCCGGGACACGAGGCACGGCTTCGGGACCAGGACTCTGCCCCTCAGGTACCCCGCATGGCTGAGCCGTACACGAGCCCAGCCCGGAGCGCCCACCCTTGCTTATTAATCCACGGACAGCTGATATCTGTTCTTATTCTGTCGTTCAGCTCTGCCCCCCTCCACAGGACTTGATGCCTCAGTTTACCCTGGGTACGAATGCGATAATAAAACTTCTGATCTCCCTGCTTCCTCTTTGTTTCCTACTTAGTTGATTCCATTTTTTTTCCAGGCAAGGACTATTTAATACTGTGTACATAAATCAAACCCAGCTAGAGCCACAGCATGTACTGGAGCTGCTAGGCGTTCCTAGCAAAGCTGGCTGATCAGGGATACTACCAAAATCCGAAATTTTCCAACTGTGTAATTCTGAAAACAAACTCTTAAAAGGTAAATTGAAATGTTCTCAATTGAATATAACCAAACGTCTCTAAATAAGCACATAAATGGACAGGTTACAAAAATAACAAGATGTTTTTCTCTCTTCAGCAAATTACCCATGATTATGGTATCCATATACTTTGCATAGCAATTTCACACCCTGAGAACTGCAAATATTGATAAATGCACTAATGTTACAGATGGGGAAACTGAGGCATAGAAAGAAGATGCAGATTTAATCTCAAAACCTCTAACGTTAGAAAGTCGGCTTCCTTCGCTTACCCTACCCAGAATACCAGGGAAATCGCTGAGTTTGCTGAGCACATTAATCACATGCAAGGGGAAAAACAGGGTTTGCTTTTCACGTGTATCGCCCACCATCTCTTCTGCAGCACACAAGCATCACCTGGTGCTCTCGGTTGTCTTCACAGAACCGAGAACTTGGGGTTCAGATGCTGAGAGAGCATACACGAAATGAGAGTCAATCATCAAAACTCTTAGAGCAACACTGAGGAACATCACTGTTCCCTGACAACGGTATGTGCAAAGGTTTCCCATAAAGAACAATGTTTTTACTGAATTTCTGCCAGTTGTGCAGAGGATATTCTACCTGCCAGGCAGCAGCTTCTCAGCGGAGCAGAAGGAAAGTGCGTTCTTCATCTGCATAAACACGCAGGCTCTGCGAGCACACTAATTTTAGTCTCATTCTTAATTACAGTTCAAGGACTGAATTCATCCCCGTCATGCTCATGCTTAGGTGGGATAAATCCGATGAGGGTCCCACAGATTTACAGCAGTGCGGTAAAAGCAGGATTTTTGCCTAACTTCCTGACACCCCTGTGCTTGCTGGGGGCTTTTAGACTTAGTCTGGGCTGTTTTTTTTACACTTGCCTTGTTTTTTATGCTTAGCCATGTCCCTGAAGGGGGCAGGGGTCAGGGCAGAGCTCGTCCCGCTTCACTGGCCTGAACGGTTCTGGGTTCTCTGCTGGCACTCCCTTAATTCTGTGATCTTCTGTTCATCTCCCGGTGTCACCGCTTTGGTTTCTCCCATCCACGTGTGGTACGAACCGAAAATGCCATCCTGTGCCTGGGGATGCCCTGCTCCGAGAACCAGGGGTGCTCCTAGGTGGCCAGAGCAGGGGATGGTGACGCGGGGGCCACCCGGCACCCCCAGCCTCCCCGCGACCACCCGGCTCCTGCCTGGGGGGGATGATTCCTGCACCCCAGTTTTCCTGCTGGCTGGGGACAGGACCCATGGGGCGAGGACTAGCGATGGTGGGAGGCTCCAGCCCTGGCTGCAAGAGCTGGTGGCCTGGAGCCCCGGGGTCCCAAGGGACTGGCCACCATCCCCCTTAACGCTGGGGGTCAATCCCTGCCCTGGGCAGGGGGAGCGCCTTCACCCGCGGGCTCACCCACATGTTCACTGACGGGCTGTCCAAACCAAGGCGGGGGCTTATCGGGGGACTGGTGCTTAACACGTATGAGTAGTCACAGGATCAGGCCACCAGATTTCCAACTTTCGCAGCCGTGGTCCTCACCGCCCCCCCCAACCCCTCAGGCCCAGCCTGCCCGCTCAGCACCCCGTGGATGCAGACACCGGTGGGCATCAGGAAGCCGCAGCAGCCTTGCCATTAATGGTGCCCGTCCCCCCTGTTGGCACGTGGCACGAGATGCAGATGATAGCCGGCAGATCGCTACTCCGATGGAAAAGCGCCTGGAAGAAAGACAAGATGATCTTAGTGCTCCCGACCATTTACAATTTATGTGTCCTTGTCAGATAGGGAGTTTGATGACTGTAATGTCATGTTTGTCCTTCACCCTGAGAAAATCTCCTTTTAAAGATCACCAGCCCATCTCTATTGACAGTAACTGTGCAGGTCATGGTATTAACATGTGTTGGATTTTTCCAAAATGCTGATCTTTTTTAACCGTAAAAAGAGAGCAAAAAAATAAAAACCTGCAATTCCTAAACTGGCCAGGATTCAGACCAAGCCGGGCGCTGGAGGGGAATTGGGGCTGGGTGTGGGTGAAGCAGCAGCCTGCGTGGTGCTGAAGCCTGGTTTGCTGCTCTAGTGTAACCAGGGTTTGTCACGCAGAATTTTTTTCCGCTTCTGAGAAAGGCTCTCGGAAATGCGAATATTTTCATGCCCTGTCAGGAGACCTCTGCTCAGCCCTAGTACTTTCATTTCCCACGAATCCTGCACTCGCAGCTCCCAGAAAGCTGCACCACATTAGAAGAGAAATAGGTCTATCAGGCAGACCCTGTGGAACAGCAGCAAGCCTGTGTTTGATTGCATTACCTCCCTTTTTCCCCGTGTTCAGAGCAAGGCACGAGCTGATCTGACAGCAAGGAGCACACCCATTTCTGCCTGTTCTGCCTGGCAGAGCCCTGCCTGCAGCGTGGGGTGGGCTTGGTGCCGTGGGGATGCTGGGGACAGACCGGGAGCCCTGAGGGACCCCTACCCTCCCACCTGCCCTGCACCACACCACCGCTAAAAGCCCGCTCTCTGGTCACCAAGGGACAGATCCAAGCACCCCGAACACTAAGGACATCCTCCCAGAGGCTTCGGAGGGCTCTGGATCAGGCCCGGTGACATGAATTAGGGCTGTGGGAGCTGGAGTCGCTCGCTCCAGGCTTCGTAAGGGCTGTATGTGATGGGCATGTCTGCTCACGCATGATGTCCTGCACTCCACCTGTGAAGGGGGGGTCCGGGTGGTGATAAGGATAGTTCGGAGACACGAGCACACTGCCCTTACAGCCGGCATGCCGAGGGACATATCCAGCCGTCCCTCCACCTCCACCACGCTTTGTGTCGGTATGATTACGGTGGGCAAAAGCTCTGCCTCTCCTGAGAGCAGGGAGCTTCCAGGTGAGCACGTGCTGGGGATGTAGGGAGCCTTGTCTCCTTTCTGAGCCAAAGTTAAGAACTCCCACCACCAGAAATTAGACTTATTAGGTCCACTAATCTGTCACCCTTGCCAGTGGAGGTTTGTTCTCTCCAGAGGTTTATCAAATACAGCAGAGTTTCAGCTATTCAGGTGATTCTGCTTCCACTACGTCCTGTGGGAGACCACGAGGGACATTCCGCGAGAAGAAGATGTCTTTTGAATTTCAGCCCTCTTTTTATTGCTTTACGAACCACTCTGGCGTTCTTGCATCCTTGAACCACTCTGCACTTGGCCGCTATGGTGCATCTACCTTTCGAAACTGCCGCTGTCAAAGAGCCATCAAAGTCAATGGGAGTCTTACAGTGGGTAAGCGAGTAAGCTGACCCACCAGGTCTGCAGCTGCAGCGTGCGCTGTGGCCGGCAGAAGCCGGGGTGCGGGAGAGCCCCCCCTCCCCTCCCCTGTCAGTGAGCCAGTGCTGAGGGCTGTGCGAGCGCTTCGGAGCCATGGGTCAGAGCCAGGGAAGAGTCTCTGCTGCACGTCCTGGGTGCTGTTGTAGTGGAGACCTGCCGCTAGCTTTCCAAACTCACTCTCTTTCATATAGGTAGGTCCAAAAATGTCATTACTACTGGTGTGACTGGTGGCTCTGTGCTGGGGCAAAACATTTTCGTTTGCTTGATCTTTTTCAAATTTTATGCTCGCACTTATCCAGGCTCCAGCCAAGAGGGAGAGTGTTGAAGATGTGACCCTGCTGCTGCCCAGAGGACTCGGCCAGCCTGGGACTTTGCCTTCTGCCACCCAGCAGCCCTGTGCGGTGGTCACTGGACCCCCACCTTGGGCTGACTGCTCTGCTCCGGGCATCCTCATCAGGTGGCAGGTCCTCCAGGGCTCGCAGGGAGAAGGTCGCTTCCTCACCCCACGCACTATAATTACACAGGCTAATTGAGGGCACGCCGCTGGCTGCGGTGGCGGCGGGGCTCGGGGAAGCACGGGGCTCTCACAGTGTGCCGGTGCTACCAGCACGCTGTGGGGCGAGGGCGGGGAGGGGGCAGGCGGCATGACCAGGCTCCCGGACTCCTCCGCTGCATCCCTGGGACAGCGTCCGGCCATGCAGCAAGGGCATCCTACTGCTGGGCACAGGAGGTACCAGCAAACCCCTCTGCTCTGCTGCCATTCATGCCAGGGGTACTCAGGAGTACAGGACTGGGTCTCTCAGCCAGTGGGATGAGGCCTTTGTGGGCAAGAACTCAATAAAAAATTTTATTTATTTAGGGAGACTCCCTAAGATGGCAAGAAAGGTGGCAAATCCCACACCGTGACTACGTGTGGATGTGGGGCACATCAGCCTTGCCCCGACCCCGGTGTCCCGCAGAGGTTCCCGTCCCGTGGATCCACCTTTCAGCCAGAAACCTCCCAGCGTTGGGGTCTACCCCCTTTGAGGGATGTGTTGCATTTCAAGAAGGAAAAAGCAGAGGTATTGCAGAGCCTAAGAATTTGTCACCTGTTACGTGCTCAGACGTCCACATTTTATAGTCTCAGCTTTACTCTTTGGAGAGCTTTGGAAAAGGGAGTACGGTACAAAACATTTTCTGAGATACTATCCCAAATATTTAAAGGAACCATGTTCCTACCCCTTTTGTGTTATTTTCCAGCGCTGCTCCAGTGATCACAAATCACAGCACAATGTTGTCATTTTTCTCATTTTAGAGAAAGCTTTGAGTCTGAAGTTCTCACGTGTGCTCACTTCAGTCAAAGTGCTCATGCCCTCATCCTACGCGAGAACAGCAATAGTACTAGGTGATCTAACCAACTGGGATCCAGCAAGTCCGTAAAGTTAAGACATTAAAAAAATAAAATTAAGATTCACAAAAAGTCAAAAGACACTTTCCAGAAGAAAGCAGAGATGTGTTTTTAACAAGGCTACTCACCATCGGTTCTCCATTCGGTGCTGTGGCTCCTGCCAGCTCTCAGGAGCTGCCCAGCTCTGTGGAGGGGTTCATTTCGTTAGACACCAAAATCAGCCGTTTAGGGCAAAGCGTGGGGGGTCAGTGGAGAGACACCGATCGATACCTCGGGACTGTAACCCCTCCCTGTGCTACTGGGGGTCTCCCGGCGGCGTGGCGGGGACCAGCCCCTGTGACCCCAGGGCCATCCCCATGACCAGGGAGCAGCCTGGAGACCAGCTCACACTTTCAGCTCGTAGCGGGGAGATATTAGGGAAAATGAAACGTACGCGAATACTCCCATTCCTTCCCCAGGTACCGCCAGGCGTGCGGCAGGGGAACGTCAGTGGGGCAAGGGACGCGGCCCCCGGGGGAGCTGGGCAAGGAGCCAGGCGGTCACAGCACCCCGTGCCCCGTCCTTTCGGGGCGCTTGCATCCGCCGGCTGCCGTCGCGTGCACTGGACCCTGCCGGTTAGCTTTGTAACAGAGGAGCGAGAAGAGGATGGTTGCTTGGGAATTTATACATTGAACCGACAGTGGATTTAACTCCGGTGCTTACGTTACAAAATGCAACGATTACACAGTGCAGGAACACACGCAAGTTCATGCAATCCAACCCAACTGATTTCAACCTTAAAATAAAGGAAAACAAAACAACTCCAAGGGCCTGATCCCGCAGATCTCCTGCCTGGGAAGGCAGGGTGTGCTTTGCTGTATTTGTGTACCATGAGCTGTCGGCTCAGCATCGCGTCCATGGGGGTGCAGTCTGTATCCAGGGCACACATGTAACTCCCATTAATTTAAGGGGAATTATGTGAATTGTACAGCAAGAGTTGACTATACTCCTGAGTATTGCTGTTATTATGTTTACCATCAATATTCATGAAGTCTTCTTAAAAAAAAAAGCAGCAGCAGGGAAATTTTGCTCTGAAATAGAGAACTGCAATATCTTCTGGGAGCACTTGCGAAAGCAGCATTTTTTCCAATATATTTTCACTATGTATTTCTCAGAGTGTTGTCCTGAGTTATAAGGACAGTTATTGAAAATAGCAAATTGTCGTGATACTGCACATCATCATTGATATGTTTGGCCTCTTCAGGAAATCAATGGTCTTGATTAATAATTGGGAGTTTTCCAGCCTAGATGACTCCCATGTATAAGTGATCATGTAACTTTAGAACAAAGAATGGCACAAAAACCTGCTTCTCCTTTGTGCTGTGCTTTATTGGGGTGGATGCACCAAACCAGTTTGTATCGAGCGCCAAAAGACAAAATTCTGCGGGGTTTTTTTCCCTGTTATTGCTGTGAAAGTATGTTGTCTTT
This sequence comes from Aptenodytes forsteri, assembly GCF_000699145.1. Classification (NCBI taxonomy): domain Eukaryota; kingdom Metazoa; phylum Chordata; class Aves; order Sphenisciformes; family Spheniscidae; genus Aptenodytes; species Aptenodytes forsteri. The sequence goes on along the minus strand of NW_008794603.1, from coordinate 2,192,409 downwards.
TATACGTATCACAGCACCGCTTATTACTCCCTTCACAGGCAGCACTTTGATTTATGCAAACAACTGTAAATGTTTCATACATTTGTGGGGAAGTGTGGGGTACTGGGCAGCGGCGGGGGCTGCAGGTGGGGAGGCGGAGGCTCTCCATCGCCAGCGCCGCGAGACCGGCGTGCCCTGTGCCGGGGCTGTGCCGGGGCTGTGCCGGCAGCAGGGCGGAGGCTGCTCTGCCCTCTGATTAAAGCCGGCAGAGGGGAAAAAAGGCAGAAGTGGGCCCGCGCCTTCTGTCGCTGCCTCCAGCCGCGGCCCCGCAGCAGCCTGCCAACAGGGCACTGCTCTGCCAGTTGTAAATTTTAATTGGCCATCTGGGGAAAGCACAAACCACTGACTAGAGATTAATCAGTAAATTAACCCAGGCATAATACACATTTCCCAGCGGGGCCCGGGCTGCTCGAGGCTGGGGCGGAGCAGCCGGGGATGCGGGAGGACTCGTGCAGGGATGCTGTTATTGCTTACCGCCGCGCCGCCGAACATCTTCCCCGCGTCCCGAAATTCCCTTCAGCGTGACCTTGGCAGTGCCCCTGATTTGTATGGCAGTTGCAGAGAGGTTTCCCTGTAAGTGCTCAACACAGATGGCACAGGTACCGCTGCCGCCGGAGGAAGAGTTGATGAATCAGTGAATGTGACAACTTTCCTCTGGTGAGCTGTTCGCTTGGCTGCGGAGGTGCCTCCGGGAAGAAACAGTCGTGTACCTGCGGCTGTACCTGGCGGGGATCGCAGCGGGTCCGGTTTGTGCAGCCATTGCCCAGCCTTTAAATGGGGTTGGGGATAAACGAGCACCACCAATGCCATGGAGGGCAAGCTTTCCCTTTTAGCCTGTCTCGAAATCCAAACATCCATTTTTTATTTTGCTTCATTTTGAAGAAGGATTTCAGGCATCCCTCGCATAGCAAGGAAGTCGCCTCCGGCTTGAGCATCCCGGCCTGTGTTCCTCTCTAGCTGCAGAACCCCGATGGGGGCAGGCCGTGGGCAGCAGAAGCTCAAGCTCTGTCTTGCGCTGCCCGGGGAAGGGGCGAAACCCACTTTCCCCCCCCAACGGTCATTTCCCATGCTGGTGGCATGGGTGGCAGGAGCAGCGGGGAGGAGCGGGAGGGTGGACGCTGACCGGCGGCAGCATCGCTGCCAAGTCAGAACTGCAGGAGCCTGGCGGGGTTTCGGTTCAGACGTGTCTCACAAGGACATTTCCATCCACGTCTGCATGTTAGCAAACGCAGCGCAGTGATGGCGAGTACCAAAGGCCGGCTTGTCCCACTGCTGCGGGTCCCTCGTGCCTGGCGGTCCTTGCCCTTGCGATGGTCTGTGCGAGAGCCAGGATCGGTCCCCGCTCCCCGGCTGCATGCAGGCAGCCCCCACTGGGGCTGGGGGGAGGGCGGGCAAGGAGGGCGCTGACCCACGTGGATGCGGTGGCCACCCCGACGAGGGAGAGGACCAGCAGCCCAGCCCACCATGCACCCCTCCGCCGGGAGCACTGCTTTAGCAAGGGTTTGTGTTTATCGGCAATTGTCACGCAGCTGAGTTATCAGACACGTTTTACTTGCAAAGGAAAGAAGAGGAACCCCGCTTGCAATGCGGTGTTTCATGGCAGAGCCAGTAATCCCCTCCTATCACAAGTGCTGTGTGGGGCGTTAAACCGGGAGGAGGCTCTCCCCGTTCCACCCAACGGCATTGCATAGTTTTATACCAACTTTCCTGTCCCTTTCCCAAACATGCACAATAAAAACTGCTTCTGTTGGAAGGTTTAAATTCAGGTGGGGTAACTGGGGGAGAAATCCTCATCTGCTTCTCCTTTTGTACAGCTTCTAGCACAGCCCTGCCAGACCTATGTGACTTCTGAGTGCTGCAACTGAGCCGGGGGCGGGGGGGGAGTGACTTCTGAGTGCTGCAACTGAGCCGGGGCGGGGGGGAAGAAAGAAAGAAGGAACGAAGGAAAGCAAAACAGCCAAAGAAAACAGGAAAAGTCAAACTCAGCAAAATTCAGCCACATGACAGGTAGTTGTATGGCTCCTTTCCACCCAGAAGCTAGTGCAGCTCACCTCGGTGTGATGGCAGCATCGAAGTGCAGCTAGCTCAGCGTGGGGAGCTGCAGCAGGCACGGGCTTGTGTCCTTGCAATGTGTTTGCTACTTGCCAGCTCCCCCACTCCAAATTCCCTGGCCAAATCCTGCAACAGCTCCTAAAGCCGCCTGGGCCTAGGGATCACTGGTACCTCACCGCTCTCAGAAATGTGGTATCAGGGACTTTGCCCTGATTTGGGCCTTGCCAGAGCGCTATGTGCTTGTCTGACAAACCCCTGGATGGCTGCAGGAGACAGCACGTCCCCTTCCACCCTGGGATCAAAAATCCTCCCCAGTGACCCAGTGTTCTCTGCCCCTGCCTGACACCCACACCGCAGCCTTCCCAAGGCTGATTCCTAGTTAGCATTCTCCTAGTTAGCAATGAGATCAAGCTTATCTCGATAGATATCCTGATTGATTGAATAAATGCAACTAGTGCCATTGGGTGAATCGCACTCACACACTCTGATTCTTATTTTCCCCTGGACAGAAATCTTTGCCCAGTTTGTAAAGTGCTTTGGGATATTTGCAGAAAACAGCCCTGTGTCCACAACTTACTATCAGCAGTATAAGTACATCTTCTCTACTAGACTTGCTATTTTGGGGTGAAGTTTTGTAGCATGGTTCAGTTTATTAGCCCCTAGGATTGACTCTGTTGGTCTCTGTCTGTTGCCATAAAGAATGAACCCTGCTCTTCTGAATTTAAACATTTTTCCTAATAAGTGGTTCCTTAGCTGTGAATATATGGATGCACTGTTGTATCATGTCTGTGATTTTGCATTTTCCCCACTGTCTCTTCTGCCTGACATGATAATAAGCTATGTGTTAAGCCAGAAAAAAGCAATTTTCTCCTGAGGTTAATTTCTTTGGATTGCCCACCTGAAGTGGGGAGTTGCATATAAATTCTAATTTGTACTGAAGTGGAGAAGATTGAGTTAGTTTTTTGGCATAGATGATACAGTGCAAATCCTTATTGACATACCGGGTGTTTTGTTCTGTCTTTCTAGCAATTGCCTTTGGAAGAAAATGATACTAAAACCAGTTTTTGGCTTCCTGGATGCCAGCTGTGTGCCCCGCGTGCCCATTCCAGCAGGGAGGAGCCCCTCCGTCTCTGCAGAAGATCTGAGCTGTGTTTGTCACCTCCGACCTGCTGCCAGCCACCACTCTGGAGAGGTCCATGCAGCCGCCGAGCGGGTGAACTGGGGTGATCTATGGTCTGAGCTGCGACTGGCGCCCAGCGAAGCAGGGCATCGCTGGCGAGCCTAGCACAGAATGGCACGGTCTGCCCAGGAAAGGCTGTTAGAGGTGGTGTCATCGCTGCTTGTCCTAACCGTGGGTGCTGTTCTCCTGCTGCCAAGGAGCAAACCCTGCTTGGAGAGAGACCCTCAGGGCTAGTACAGTGCTGGAGAAGAGGCATGCTCTGGACAGGAGCGGTCACTCATTTGTCAATGAAAACGTAGCATTGGCTCCTTCTAAGACAAGCCTTCAGCGGGACCGTCCTCTTCTGCTGACGGCGCTGGTGTGGTGTGGTCCCACTTCACGGGATGTGGAGAAGATGTGCCCCTTCGCACGGCACCCGCCTCCCATCTGCTGGGATGGGGCCGGGGCCGAGCAAACACCCCTGCCGTCGCCGCGGGCCCCGGCCGCGGTCCCACCGCTCGGCAGGTCCGGAGCTTCCCCGCCCACACTGGTGCTTGCAGTTGTCCCCCGGTACCGCGCAGCGGGGAACCAAGCCTTGCAAAGGGATCGAGGGGTGGCCCTGGGGAGTGTCGGGCATCCATATACGTACCTATATGTACCTCTGCAAAGGCTACAGCGCGTTGAGGGTCGGCGAAGCAAACAGTTTTGGAGGAGGGTTCCCCAGAACGGCAGCAGGACACCAGGCAGGCCGATGCAGGTGTTTGGTGCCACATACGGCACCACCGATGTGCAGCTGAGATGTAAGTGGGGTTAGCTCTTTGGCTACCTTTTGAACTAGCTCCAGCTTTAAAACAAAGGATAAAAAAATGCCACATTAGCAGGTATTTAATGCTACCACATACAAAAACTTAGCTGGAGCACGGTGTATGAGTAAACTAATTTCAAAGATCACAGCTCGAGTTCAGTATTTCGGGTGATCGCTCTTGCCATTGAACTCAAAGCAACAGCTGCTTTTGCATTAGCTTAAGCACGCGCTTAAGCTGCTGCGAACTCATGGCCCAGTTTTCAGTGGGAGGGTTGAATAGAAACACGTTTGGTAAAAACAGGTCTTGTTAGGAGCACGTTTCACAGTGACGTTATCGTGACCTGAAGATGAACATCCCATCGCTACAAACATCCTACTGACCTGCCCTGATAGTGGGAGCTGTTCCCAGGAGCAGTGGGGAGTTACAGCATCCCACTCATCTGGGGGAGCCTGGAACCACCAAATCAGGGGAAAACAGCCATCAACCTGTTGCAATGGCACTGAAGGTACCGCCGGGCATTCAAGGCTCTCCGCTGGTGGAACAAAGAGGTGTAAGGGAAAGGCACATGCCTGAGGTGTAGATGGGAGCTTCAAGAAGCCTATCCACCACTGAGGTCAGACAAGAAGATTTCTAGTTCATCCCAGTGAAATAGATAGATAAAAATTAATTTATTTGGCTAAGTAAAGGACAGAGGATTGGAGAGGAAAAAGGAAGCAAATAGCAAGAAAATAAAATATTCCGAGGTAGAAGGCACTGTGCTTTGGCCATGTGCAGAAACGTTTCACAAGAGCTGGGACCTTTCGAAAGGCAGAGAGGAGCCAGCTTGCTCCCAGACAGAGACAACACCTGCCTGCCCTGCTAACGTGATGGAAGTACTGGTCCGAGGGTCCCACGTCCCGAGCCCCCTTGTTGAGTGTGGCACCGTACCGTCCGGGTACTCGGGGACGGAGCAAGCAGCTGAAGCACGCTCCCACTGCCCGCGTTTCTCCACGCCGGTGCTGGAGGAGGTGTCCTGTCCCACGGGCGCGTCAAGGGACGGGCACGGCCAGGTCTGGCCAGAGCAGCTCTGCCTCCTGAGGCACTGGCCGCCTTCTCACCGGGGCTGCTGAAGGATTTATCTGCTTGTGGGGCAACCAGCCCAGATATTTCCTCACCTGAGTCCGTTTTCTTGTAACCAAGCCTAAAGCCTAGAAATTTTCCATCCGTTATTTCCCAGAGCAGCATGGCAAGCTGCACACCCTCAGCATCACTCAGCGTTTCACAGAGAGAGAAAAACTGTTTTTTTTTTCTGTGTTGCGATTAATATGTAAAACTCCTAATTAATGATGGGTCTCATAGCAGAATGCATAAGTAATTCTTTTGTATTTGATAACAGGGTATATTTGAGGGGCTCTACACCTAATCATTACATACCAATTTCCTTAAAGGGTGGGCAGCCCCGCTTTCCTGACAGCACCTGATAGAGGCACTTAACTACATGGGAAAAAAAACTCTTTAGGGACAAGGGGAAATGATTCGGGTTGATGATAACTCTTTACCCTTACCAAGAAAGAGAAACATTAGTGACCAAGAAACATATTGCACTCAAATGTCCGTGTTGGTGTGGCTGGGAAAGAGCCTGTCCTTCCTCAGCAGCGACTTCAGTAAGGCCCACGTATACAGGCAGAGGGTTTTGATGGAACAACATCGGTGCTTTAATAATTGTAATTGTTAAAGTCTGATCAGAGGCTGAGAGCTGCAATGGCATCTCCATGTTCCCTGAGCCCAAGAGCCACACTGTCTTATTAAGTTGCAAAAACATCCAAATTCAGTGCCCAGTTCAACCAATGCAATTGAAAAAAGGAAGAAAAAGAAGTCGGGTGGCCTCAGGAATTGGATTGTGTGTAGCTCAGGTGGACTGCGACCCTCCTGGACCTCCTGGGTGAGGGTCTTGGTGTGTAAATGCTGGTCCTTGCAGCCGCTGCAGGAGAGAAGGTTTTTCAGGGGGGATTTTGGGGAGAAAAGTTGGTGTATTGGGGAGGCCAGGCAGACTGGCGGATTCCTACTAGAAGTGACTGTGAAGAGCATATGGTTTAATTTAATGCAAGAGACTTTGTAGATTATAATTGAGTAGGTAATTGGGAAAGGATGATAATTGTTTATGAGAGGGAGGGATTTAGTAATTATTCAAAGCAGTTTTAAAAGACTTGTAAATACTCCTTGACAAAGGCCCAGGAGGGGCCAAAACGTTGGCTCGATCATTTTCCTACCTCTCCAGAATTAATGTTTAAGCATGTATGATAAATCATTAATAAGGTGCAGTGCACTGCTGAGCATTCCTGGGTGCCGGGGGGGCGGGATGATGGGGGGATGCCCCGGGCCGTGGTACCTGCGCCCAGCCCGGTATCCACATCTGCTTCTCCCCGCCATCGGGAACCTGGTGGAAGTGCCTTGGCACGGAAATTTGCATGGGGAGATACAAAGACATGCATGTGCATGTACAAAACCATGCACAAAAGCTGCTACAAAGGAGTCCAAAAGATGATTTAACCCAAAAGGCACTGCTAGCACACTTTCGAAGGTACGTGTGCACTGCGGAAATGCACGCACGAGCACGTCAGCACCGGCCCTTTTGCAATGACACTGGTTTCTTTTACTCTGAAGAGTGAACGTTGATATCAATTATTTAAAATTCTGGACTGTCAAAATATATGTGAATAAACAAATCTGAGCGGGCAAACAACACTCACGTATACCAAATATTTCTTCTCTTCAACATGCCTCTCCAGAAAAGCCTGAACGTGTATCTAAAATAATTAGATTTTGTTCAGTAATCAAACTCAATCAGATGGATTCTCTGTGAACTACTTTTATACCCACAATGAGGAATGTGTGTCATTCTCTGTGCATTTGCATATTTTTCCATAAACCTAAAACCAATCAATTTTGAAGAGTTATGATAATATAAAGAATCTGAGGCAATTACATGTCTTTTAAACAGGGATTCAAAATGCATTCCGCTGACAGTGTTCATGTAGTAAAACAGTCAAAACTTCTTTAACCCTTTTAGCGACATCTCCGTGAAGGTGCAGCGACTGACGCCCGGGACGTCGCTGGCTGCAGGAGCCGATGGCCAGAGGTGCGGCCGGGGGCCGTTAATTCCCCCTGGTCGTTAATTCCCCGGGCACGGCCTGGAGCTGGCGCCGCTCTTGCCCTCACACGGCTCCGATGTGGAGCTCTCATCGCACAGCGTGGAGCGGCGTGGCCAGGGGACCCGTCCCAGGGGCTGATAGGCAAATTAGCGGTGCCATATTTTCCTCAGCGATTATGCCAAATATCACATCAGCCACCATATGGGCTTGAACGCAGACTTCTCGGGGATTTCATTTTCATAAACAGGGAGGAATTATGCAAAGTGCTATAGGTAGGGCTTAGAAATGTATTTTTAAAACATCCATTTGGTGGAAATGACTTTTTAATGATTTTTCTCTGTGGTTATGCCTGGCCACAGCAGCCTTCTCCATGTTTATTAAGTAGTTCAGACTTCTCCTTTCGCGCTGTTAACGCTTGATCCGGAGAAGGCAGACCATCTCTGGCAGCCCGAGCGCAGGGGTTCGGATGGGCACCCTGACCTGCACATCCCTGTCTTAACAAGCTTCACTTCAGAGGGGAGCTGGCCTCAAAACCTTGGCTAAGCATGCATAGAAAGGGTGGGGTTTTTTTTTCCAGTGTGTTTGTGGCCCTGCTTTACCTTCAGGAACCAGGAACGCATGTCATCCTGCAGAGCCCGTGCCCAAGGGATGGGGCAGCTCCAGAGCACTTTGCCATGGCTGAAATATTCCATTTTTCAAAATAACCCCTCTTTTTTAAAAGTCTTTGCCATGGCTGAAATATTCCATTTTTCAAAATAACTCCTCTTTTTTAAAAGTCATAACAAATTGAAATATTTTATCAGTGAAACTCTTTTGTGAAAATGAAATGTTTCACGGAACCAAACCACCTGTGCCATTGCAGAGACATTTCACAACTCTTCGGTTTGGGTTTTTGTTTTCAATAAGAAGGTACTTCATCACATTTGGGGAACTTCTCACTAAAAAAAGAATTCCACTTTCTAAAAACAACTAAAAAGAGTTTAGTTTTAATGACATATGCAGGATTTAGGGCTGATGTCAGGATGAAAGAAGCATTAAACCAGCCAACACACTGAAAAGACCAACCCGCTGTCAGTCACCGAGGTGAAAGGATGGAGAAGGTGAGACCCATCCCGTACTAGCAAAGGCAAGAAGTCCTAAAACGAGTTCAAACCTGATCCAAAGGCTACTGAAACCAACAGCACTCGGCAAAACTAAACAAGTACATTTTGGACTGCTTTAGCTTCTCAATCACATTTTTCCACCAGTTCTGAAGACAAAACTGATCCATTTCTCTCTCTCGGGAGGAACTAATTCTTCATTCTTGCATCTTGGTCCCATTTTAATACATTTCAGTAGTCTCTACAGACAGGCTGCGGCCAAATCTCTCGACGTGACGTGCCATGGCTTTGACTTAAACAAACTTTCAGATTGCTCTGAGTCTTTCGTCGATTTAAAGAAAATGGGAAAAGCATTCCTATGTGTTTCTTGTATGGTGACAGACCGCATCTCAATTCAATGTTGACCCATACAGAATATCTCCTTTTCGCCTAGGAAACACCCTTTGGCTGCAGAGCACTTTCTAATATTATTATTTTAAGATAAGGAGCACAAAAGCATACTTTTTACTGGTTACAGACTGCAATACAACTTTTACAAACAGTCTGTATTTTTAAAAGTGATTTCACTTAGTGACCCAACCAGTGTTCTTTCAAAGTGGTGGACTGAGTCGGTGTCCATTAATAATTTCGGTGTTATGTTTCTTTTCACAGTTTTTGAGGCTTTTGGCAGACAGTTGTGATGGACGAATTTATACTGCATGAGTCTTTGTAGTTTTTACTTTATACCACAGCCAACACTTCTGAGATTTTTTAAATATACCAGGAAATTATTTAGTGAAAACGAAGAGCTCTTCGGTAACTTTTTGGAAAAAAAAAAAATCGCATTAAAGTGATTTTTAAAGACCTGTTCAAATTTCATATTCTTCCCTATTAGTGACAGTTGTGTCAGCAATGGATAGAGCAGCTCTCTGGGGTACACAGAAGACCCAAACCACCGACTCTCTGCTGGGCCAGAGGAAGAGAGTGTGTTTCTGCCTGTGCTTTTCCACGCCCTGTGTCTTTGCAATAACAAACTATTTGTTGCAAAGCACTAGAGAAGTAATTCAGTGCATAAATAAACCAGCCCAGCGGATGTTGGGTTTGTTTGTTTACGTAGAGAAGACTTTGAGTTCATCCTTTCATGCAAGAGGGACATCCCTTGCAGCGATGGCGTCACCAGCCTCTCTGCCGTCAGAGAACGGGAGGAAATGCAAAAAAACTCGTCATGAGGAGTTACTCTGTGTTACGTTAAATTACATCTACTCTGAGATTAACGCCAACATTTATAAAGAAACTACATCCACCTTAGTGGCAACAATTAAAATACAGCTGTCAGTTCCCCATTCATATTGTGTGTGCGTAACATGCCTCAGCTGAAAGACCTACATATATCCAAGGAATGTGCTCATTCAGGAAAAACCAGGTGGAGAAAGAAGATATCTACAGTGTGCCTGACAGGGAGGAAAGCATGTTTGCTCAGAATATATTGGAGACCCAGATTCGGAGGAGGTCATGCTTGTGAAAATATTACCACTGTAATATTGCCAAGGTCATGTCTGAAGGCGGGTTTGGGCTGTGCAGGAGCTGGCATGTTAAATATGTGCAGGAGCAGCACACCTGGAGCACCCTCCCTTTCCACTGCCTCCCCTCCTTTTTCACCCCAGAGTTAAATACCGTCGATATGTTTCCCTCGATGTGTCCTTGCCTCCATCCTCCGACCTCCCCATGGCTTGTGGACCTCCTTGTGGACCCTTGGTCCATCCCAGACCCTTGTGGACCTCCTTGTGGACCTCTAGTCCTCTCCAGACCCTTGTGGACCTTCCTGTGGACCCCTAGTCCTCTCCAGTTCCTTGTGGACCCCTAGTCCTCCCCAGACCCTTGTGGACCTTCTTGTGGACCCCTAGTCCTCTCTAGTTCCTTGTGGACCTCTAGTCCTCTCCAGACCCTTGTGGACCTTCCTGTGGACCCCTAGTCCTCTCCAGACCCACTCCTCGCCCTAAACAGCATGTTTCCCTATTGCAAATCTGCTGTGGTGCACGGGCACAACAGTGGCTGAATTGTTCTGCTTTCAGGAAGCTTTTAATCAAATGCAATTTCAGAAAAGTGACTTTAATTTTGGCCTTCGCTTCTGGTCCGCACGTTAGTGGATCAGTTACTACAGGCAAGAGAGACGTGGCTCCCCCCCACCTTCTCTGTGAACTTCAAGCAGAGCAGAAAGGAGGAGTGGGTCATTTGCAAGTTTGGGATCTGGAGAACATAGGAGAACATGGGGCTGGGGGCAGGAGGAGGTAACAGACGCCAATAAATGTGCTTTTCAGATCATGTCACTGGAAGTAAAGGTTGCACCGGTGAAAACTTTGTAGAACAACCCAGAAAACAACGCCCCAGTGATACTGCCTTTCTGGGCTGCAGCGATGTGCTGGTCCAGAACAGAAGAAGAACAGGAATTGGCTATATTTTATCATTACTAATTCTTTCAGGTATAACCTGTGCTCCTGGCCAGGTGGGAAGGGGCAGGGGGAGGCGAGGGAGGAGGGAGGGGTCGGCAAAGAGCAGCCGCCGCGGTTGTTTGTGAGACCCAGGGGCGCCGGCGATGCTTGCTGCAGACCCTCAGTTCATGTAAATTCATATTTATTCGCCTTGTCATTCTTCTGAAAGGTGGAGAAATTCATTCTGCATTTCTGTCATTTGTTTCCCTACCAGAATATCTTTCACAAACATTTCCAGTGTCCCCTCCCCTAGCAAATGAGTAATGGGGGAAAGTAACTTTGGAAATGACATTGCAATGTAATCATCCATATTGTGTATTGTGGTTAAAATTGATTAAAATAATATTGAAACTCCCCCAAGGGATTATGCAATTATAAGTCAAGTCCCAAATGGAAAAGGTTTTTGAGAACTTGGCAGATGTCTTAATGAAAATGAAGCATTATAGTAATATATTAGTGCTATTTGTATATTATTGACAGCAAGATCACTAAACTGTATAAATTACTGTCCAGAAGAATGGCTGAATTGTTTTTCTTTCAGGAAATTTTTAATCAAATATAATTTCAGAAAAATCATTGTTTAATTTTGGCCTTAGCTTTTGATCTGCACATTGATGGATCAATTATTAAACTGAGTTTTAGCCACTCATTTGCTTTGAAAGTTGACAGTTTAAATATTTGATTTTACACCCATTTTGTTTTATTACAAAATAAATTCTGGCTAATGCCATAGACTATTACTTGCAGCCTTGCAATAAAAGGTAGTAGAAGGCTTCCAACTTTTGTTTGCCATAATAAAGCTGCTCTCCTGGCACTGAGAGAAAAGTGGGAATGCTGAGGAGGGCAGGCTCCCTCTCAGGAAGGCAGGTAATCATCTTCCACTCGGGGAATTTTGAACCCTTTAAAGCCTGCCTCATTAGGCATTCACTTGAAACGGCTTGGGATTTGGTTGTTGTTTTTCTTTTGCCCTGCACAAAGCAGCCCTGTATAAATACCAGTAAATACAGTAAATTTATATCAGTAGATTTGTTCCTATACAGGAATTTCTGTTTCAGTGGTTAAGAAATAAACTGCTTGCCTGCAACTGCACAATATTTTAGTCTCTAATTTTAAAAATATGCTGTATTTTAATATCTTTTTTTAAACAGATACCAGTTTTTATGAAGCACTACATGAGTTGCTGATGGATAAATCACCCAAGCATGGTTAAAGAGACCCTAATCTCCAGATGGTACCAGATCCATTTAATTGTATCCTCTGACCTCATCTCACCTGAGCCTGCATTAAAATCATAATACAGTTCAAGTGTAAAAATGATATAGTGTTTATTCGTCCTGTTTATAGGGGGGCAAACACACAGTTAAATTCATATGTCGAAAATTAGTGTAGTCATTTGAAAAGGTTGAGTTAGATCAAACTGACTCTCAGCATTTTATTTGCCCTTTTTTATTTAAATGGCTCTATTGCTATAGTTCGACATCTTTAAATGATGGAGGATGCTGAGAAAGAGGTGAAGTGGGTTTCTGGGCACGACGAAGGCAGGCTCTTGCATCAGCTGCGGGGCCGCATCCAGACTTGGGGAAGGGGCACGGAGCAGTTGGTCTCATTTTTAATTTGCAGCATGCATAACAAGCAAGGGCTGCATGCTTTGTACATCCACTGCAAATATTTTAATATTTCAGAGTGCCCACATCAGCTCTTCCCGCCGTGGTCCCATTTTCACTACTCTAGCAAATGGGCATGCTCCTTCCCACCTGGCTGGGTGTCCTGCACACACCACGAAGGAGATGTTTTTTCCTCCCGACAACGATTTCTAGCGTGAGCCTGCTTTCCTCCCCGCTCTCAAGCCATTCCCATGCAGGCTGGCCGGAGGAGGTGTTACCCGGGCGCAATGTCTTGGGGCTCCCACCCTGCCGCAGAGCTCCCCCTCCTCGGGGCGATCACCCACAGGCAGCTTTGCCTGCACTGACACCCCCGCCTCAGCGGTTCACCTGAAACCCTTGCTGGTATCCCCTAAAATAGGTATTTTTGCGGCAGGTGGTGAAGCTTTGCGGACTCGTGATTGTGGGAGTAATTAATTACCCATACTCACCCCATAGTTAGACAGACTAATGAAATTTCACGTGAAATGCGCATTGACTTGTGCATCGACATGGCAGCTTCTCTTCGTCACATAAGAACAAAATACTTCTCCGTGGTACCGCCCTGCAAAGGGGCTGAGCCCCAGCCCAAGGGGGGATGGAGGAGAGGGAGGAGAGGAACACAGACAAATAACCTAAATTATTATGAATGTATTGACAGAGCCAGGTTAGCAGTTTTACTGCAGATATACTAGATTATGGAGAGAATTGAATAATTTATCCAGCAATTTTCACATAAGCAATATTATTAAAAATGAAGACATGAAAAAAGAGGTTAGTTATAGTGGAGAATATATATAGGCCATGAATAAATGTATTAGGCAGTAAGAGTAGTGAATGTTTTAGTAGGTTTAGACTAGATTAAAAAAACCTGTATTTGATTTCAACTAAGTCCTAAAATATCTGCTGAGGAAAAAAAGCACAGCTTACGATTGGCAAAGCCAGAATAGCTGTATATATGTAAGCTAGAGGCGGTGCTTGGACGGGGGTGCTCCTTGTCACCGTGCTCACACCACCACGTGCAGCATGCCGGGGCACCCGCACGCTGGGATCGCGCCCCACCACCCCGCGTGCCAGCAGCAGCACCCGCAGTGCAGGGGAGAGGTCACCCCGTCCACGTGCGTGCACAAGCCCCACGCTGCCCTGTCCCGGGAGCACGCACACCGGGGCCATACGCTGGTTTTCCCAGGATCTGGTCCTGGTGGCCGTCGTGCACAAGGCTGGACTGGGACCAGGAGCGGGACAAGGCAGCCCTGCCTGCCTGCCAGGTTTTGGTGCTGGCCGATGCCTCTTGGATTCAAACTTTGGGAATCCCGGCGGCTGCTGTTACGCACAAGGGGATGCGCTCATCCCAATGTCTCTGCTTTGCGAGAAGACAGCTCCTGTTAGTCCGTACAGAAAATCCCTGTCTCTCCGTCCGCGCACTCCTGTAGAGCTGACCTGGGCAGAGCCCAGCCGGGAGGGAGCCGAGGGCAGTGCCGGCACGAGGGTCCCAGCCGCCGGCGTGGATGTCGGTGGCGGCTGAGACCCACCGGCACGGCGGGGACCAGTGGGCACAGCCGAGCTCGCGGAGTCCTCCTCTGCCAGCCTTGGGGGACGGCGGGGAGGAGATTTGGCCCAGAGCAGAGGTTATCTAAATGGCAGGAGAGGTCCACAGCACAGACACAGGAGTGTTTGTTTTTGTTTCCTATTGAGTTCCTTTTTATCTCTTGTCCTTATGGTTATCTTTTCTCCCCCCTCTCACACTTTGGCAGGGAAGCCGAATACTGATGAGGCATAAGCTGGTAAAGTCCCAAGCATTTCCAGGCGGTAGGTTTGGGAACAAGAGGTTAGTTTGACTAATTAGCCTGGAAGATTTTTGCCCCCCGGGCACGCAGGTCGGGGTATTACAATAACAGCCTCTCCGCAGCCGGCAGCTTTTGTGCCGCAGGCGGCTGCAGGCAGCACCGTCTCGGCAGCCCACGGCCGGGGCCGCGGGTCCGGGGCCAGGATGGGTCCCCCGAGCTGGGGTGCCTGTCTCCTCCAGAAACTTTAAATAACGATCAAGGCAAGGCTTAGGAAGCCCTGTTATGTATGTGCCTGAGGCATGTGCAGGCAGAAAAACATCTCTGGTATTTTTATGATCCAAATTTTAGAATGATTTTTTTAAGAAAAAAAAGTATATATATATACGGGAGTGGGAATTTGGAGAGCTGGGTGTAAGTGGTGGTGCAGGGAGAGCTGCCTCTGCCGGAGCCCAGCCCTGGGGGGGGGTGTCCGAGCTCCCACCCGGTGCCAGACAGGGACCATTTCTGGAAGCTGAGAGCCACGGCGGGATGTTTCAGCTCATGACTCCGCCGGCGTGGCTGGGACGGGCGTTGGTGGCATTGCTGGGGGGGGGGAGCGAGACCATGCTGCCTGTGGCACCACTGGACGGGGTGCCAGCGGGATGGGAGGGAAACCCTGAGCTGATGAACAGCACCGACGGCATCTGCACCGCACATGCAGAGCTGCTGTGCCTCATATTGTACTGAGACACTCCTGCAAAAACCTCGGGATTGGGGCATTTCTAACAGCTGTGTTTGCTGCAGATGTAACTCCATTTGCCCTTGGTGGTCTGCCATTGAAAATGACTTCCCACAGCACGCCCCACCTGGGTCTTGATGCTACTGACATCTGAGATCGCTGGGCATCTGCCCATGGGATTACAGAGCTGGCTCCGGAGTGAGGTTTGGCCTAAATACAGCTGAAATAAATTTTAAATATACGTGTGTGTATATATATACACACAAAAACACTCTCTCCCTTTTTTTCTTCTTTGTTTGTAGAGGAACCAACCTCGAAGCTCTTGCAGATATTCAGTTAGTTGTGATTCACTGATAAAATGGTCATGGAAAATCTGAAAATACAGACCTAATTTTGAAAGCTCGCTCTGTTTGGGGTCTCTTGCTTGCTGTGCTTTGTTTATTTTTTTTTAAATAGTTTACACTGTAAGCCCTTATGTTCCTAAAATAAGACTATTAGAAAAATTCTCAAGGCCAGCATCTTTCAAAAAAAAGCCTGCGCTCGTTTAAATGGCATTTCAATGTATTGAAGTGAACCTGATGGGTTTCTTCAGTGCCGAGTGAAGGGATGGGTTTGGTTTGATGAGCTGCACAGCCTCAGCCCTGCCTCCAGCCCTCCCAACCCCGGCGGGCTCTGCCCGGCTCTCCATCAGCAGGGCAATCGAGATGATGTGAAACCGAGGGACCTCGCCAGCCCTCTTCAGTGCAGGAGCTGGTGCTGAGCCCCATGGGGCACTCCGGTTCGTCCCCTAACAAAAATGGAGCAACTCCCATCTAGAGAGAAGATTTCCCGCTCTTCCACAGACACACACCCACAAGACCACCAGGAAAAAAGCTAGACATTTGCTGCACCGGGCTCCGTTCCCCCAGAAGCGACCACATTTGGTGACCAACAGCCCAGCCAGCACCGTGGCCCCTCAGGGGTCCTGAGTGACAGCCCCAAGGGAGACACATAACATCTCCTGGTGATTTACAAACTTCTGACTGTCCTCAGAAATAGAAATACCTGCTGGTCCCTGGGCCCAACAGCTCTATGAGCACAGTTCTGAGGAGAATTTTGGTCTTATTTCCTTTTGGCAAGGACAGCAACCAGCAGCTGAGAGCATCCCCCATCAAACGCTGCGGTAGAGGAGCTGTGCTGACCCGCTGCCTCCCTCTGCCTCCCGGACAGACTTGGGTTCAATACAAAAAAATGCCAGTGGCCCACTCTTTTGAACAAGAAAATGCCATTTGTAAACATTACAGGGTTTTTTTCCTTTTGTTGTTCATGTCGCGTTCAGAGACATCGTGTCACTGTGACTACCTTATTCTTAATTTCAGGCAAAAGAGGGAAGCGCTTGGCTGAGCCGGGGGAGCACACCATGCTGATTTTGAGACAAATTGGGAGCATGAAAGACCAAGCCTGCTTCCCCACTGAGGCTGAGGGTCTACTGACAACTCCAGCACTGGCGGTACCCCGGGGCGCTGGATTTCTGCCGGTGGGGCTGGCAGGTGCCAGGTGTTATACAGGGGTCCCATGCCAGCCCCGTCCCACCCCA
>NW_008794603.1:2170811-2175837 GCF_000699145.1 Aptenodytes forsteri | reverse complement strand
CCCGGGTTTCCCACAGGAGCACTGGTGCATCAACCCCGACACGTGGCTGAGGATTCACCTTTCGGTTACAGGCAAGAAGCAGGCTTATTTTTTAAATATTGAAATTTAGGATAGAGAAATCAAACCGGCGAATCGTTACCAGTGACAAAAGTGTACACAGCAGCAGCGTGTGCCCCTTGCCATTCACAAAACATATGCTAATTGGAGGTAAATATCATCTATCCTTGATGAGCCTTGCAAAGTCAGATCTGGCTTATAGATAGGAAAAAGTGCGCCTGCTGCTATGGGTGGTTTGCGGAGTGTGTAAGAATCACCACGGACGTTGTGAATGTCTAAATAGAGGCCGCTCCGGGGTGGATACAGCAAACGCCGGGACTCCCCCTGCCCTCAGGTGCGGGGGCACCCCGAGGCTTTGGCCGAGCCCCGGCACAGGCAGCACCCGAGGGCGCCTGGGGGCCCCGCCGGCAGGATGGGCTCCTGCGGCCACCGCCACCCTCCAAAACCCCAACAATCCTTGCTTTATGGAGCTGCGTTGGCTGAAAGGAGCCAAATTAGCTGAAAAGTGGTCTAAATTGCTGGTATCTTACTGCCCGGGTTGTACCGCTTTGCATCAAGTCCCGCGCCGCTGCTCCGGCACCTCAGATAGGACGACTTTTTGGTCTAATGGTGCTCTTGTTCAGTGCTGCTTCTTCACATCTGGTCGCCAAAGAGTCACTCTGTCACACCGTAGCCTGTTAATGAGATCCCCCATTTAATTAATACCATAAGAATTTTAATTCTGACTGAATCAATTTAACGTGATGTGATTTTGTCAGCTCTATTCCCCAAGTAAAAAGTGAGCCTGATGCTTATTACATACATCATTTCACGGGCTCTGCATTCCCTGCTGACTTAAACAAATTCTAATTAAGACTAATTAAAGCATCATTTATGAAAGCGCTTGTGATAGCTATGCAAACATTCTGGGTGGGTATGCTTTGCATAATAATTATCCTAGTTAATATTAAGGCTAGGTCCTTGGCAATTAGGTCTTTGAAACAGAGAGTTATTCTGAATTTAGCCCTTTTCACTGTTAGCAATTAATAACAAAAAAATAATGTGCTAAATTTATATAGTGACTTCATTAACTGGATAAATTTAGAAGTAGTAGCATTGTTTGCATTTTTAAGTTTAAGCATAATTTTTAAGCCAGGTGATGGTTATTAAAACAGAAGAACAGGGCTTGAACGGCGGGTCCTGAGACCGCGCTGTAACCCCGCCGGGAGGAGAGGTGACTGTGTGTTACATCCAGGCTGCAGAGGCACTTCAGTTTGGCAACGCTCCGTCCCTCCCTAGACCTCCTCGCCTCCGAAGTCTGGCTACAAAGCAGGAACTGGCAGGTTTAAAACATTTTTAAACACACTAAAAATTAGTTCAGTTTGGTTCGGTCTGTTTTTCTGAGTCAGGTTTGAGAGATTTTCAAATTCCTGCAACAGATGATGAAGTTTGGGAGCGGAGCGCAGGAGAGCTGGGAAGGACGCTAACTCAGTTGCTGTTGGGTCCATATTGACCAAATGAACATTTCTTTGGCTGCCGCTTGGTTTCATAAAACCAAACGTCTTCCCAGCCCAGTGAAAGGATCTCGACGTGTTCCCAGTGGGTACAACACTGCCACCGGGCAGGGTGGCACAGCGTTGTGTATGACGTTCAAAATATTCTGCTTTCCTCTTTCTTTAATGTACGGGGCAGGGAGTGGCCTGGGAGGTGTGTAACGGCTCTGGTCCCTAAACACTTCCCAGGGGAAAACAGTTGGGAACTCTGCTCTGAACCCCACAGTCTGGTGTGGAGCACGACTCAAACACACCTTCAGGAGACACTGCAGGGCCCAAGGTAACATTAAAAAAAAAAAAAAGGATTAAAAAAAATTTTGATGCACTTCCCAAACATCTTGAGTGTTTGACATCAGAAAAACACCAGCCCGTGGATTTGAGCAGCGAGTTCTCATTTTCTACCAAGAGACGAGTGGAAAGGCTTTTGGAGGCAGACTTGGCCTAGGTGCCATTTTTCAGTGGCCATTCGATACGCTAAAACCCGTGTAATACTTCAAATACATTATCTTTTTGCTGACTGATGACAAAGTTCTGCCTATAACTTTCTCTATCAAAATTAAGGTGACATTTAGTACATCCAGCTGATTCCTAATGAGAAGGGTTTATGCTCCTTGAGGTCAGCTATCGTTTAGGCAAGGCATCTTCCCAGGAAAACCCGGTGAGGCAGGCTGTGGATAGCGATCTTGCTCTTCACCCCTATTTTCTTTAGACTTTTTTTCTCTGTTCTTGGCTGTTATTTGTAATTTGGAGAGAAAAGCGCACAAAAGCCACCTGGCTCAGCTGAGACACCCCTCTCTGGAGGCAGAAGGGCTCAGTCTGCACAGATTCTGCCCGGATAACCGGGAGGCAGGAGAGCCGCCGGCTCTGACCCCCGGCAGCACAGTGGAAATTTGGAGATACTGGTGATTTAACACTGTGAGAGGAGAAAACCTGCTGCGCCTACGGCTGTAACTGTCCTTGCTCTGGAAATGGGAAACGCTGTCCTGAGCTGAGGTCTGTCTCGACGGAGAATTGAATGAGAAACCCCAGATAAGTCCGTGTCAGGAAAAGCAACGGTGTCGGAAATGTCGGGAGTGCCTCCCCCAGCCCTGGAGTCCCCACCACCGCACGCTTGGGAAAGCCGGCTTCCCGGCGTCTCCCTCCGGCCAAGCCCGGGATGCTCTCCTCCAACGCCTCCACCCCAACGAGCCCAACGCGGGGCTGACATTGGGCTGAGCTGGGGGCAGCGTGAGCCAGTGCTGGCACCCTCTGTCCCATGCAGGGTGCCCTCGGTGGGACCCGTCCCCTCCTCCCCAGGGTCCGCCCTTCGAAGCACACCGGGCAAGTCACAGAGAAGTCCCCCTGTTACGGGCACTGCTTGTCAACACGGGGAAGGGAACGCAACCGTTCAGTATGTTCAGCAGGGCAATCAAACTAGAAATACACACCGCATAGACAGAGGAATATATCAATTTATGTTAATTTTGTCTGGTTAATTTTTAACAGCTTTTTGCTGTATTAGCTTTCTAGGTTGTACTATATGACTTTCCGGTATTATTGGATTGACAGGCAGCTGGCGCAATAATAAAACTGCTATTCCCATATCTGCTGAGGGCTCAGGGAGGGATGAGTACAAGACAGATATCTACCCACTCACCATTTAACGTGTACCGCTCCTCACTGAACATGCAGATGGCATGGCGGTCCCAGATTTCATTTGAGTTAATCTAATCCCTCCACTGCTCCCACTAGAAAGGAGGGCATTAGCAGCCATATGTCAACCAGATTTGTCAGATTATTCATTACAATTAATTGCTGTTCTCACTTAAGGCCTTTAAGGCTGTGAATTGCTCTGAATTCTATTGCAAACACAAAATTATGAGTAGAAGACTTTAGCCCTGTCATTCAAATTTCACGCTGACCTTTATCAGCTTTTGGCTTTTCCATGGGTGCTGGGCTGAAAGCTTTCTAATTGGGGCTCCATTTCTTCCTCACTACAGGTAAGCTGTCGGCCGGAGCCGGCACTACGACCGGCAAGACAAGAGGAAAACTCGCCGGTCCCAGCAGACAGTATTTAACTGCCAACTAATAATGCATTAGGAGGGCAATGAAATGAGCTGGGTGTCATAATGACCCAATATACTAATTAAGCCTCTAAATACTGCAGCTTTTTAAGACATTTTTCTGTCCTGGGCAGACTTTTTGGAACTGCGTTTCTCTTCGCTTTGTTTCATTATCCAAATTCTCTCGCAAGTTATTACGGACAATTGTTAGAAATGAGCCAGGCTGAGGTTCCCGCGGAGGGGAGCAGGGCTGCCAGCCCTTCCCTGCCCGTGCTGCCCACGCTGCCTGCGCCGCTGCCCGGCTCCAGGAGCTGCCCGAGGAGGAGCATCACACCCGCCTGGCTGCCAGGCAGAACTGCTGGCTTTTGTTTGCAACCTCTGACAGCAGCTTTGTCAGATGCTTCACGAACCTTGACATAAAACTTGTACAAAGGATCCCCTGAACGGGATCAGCTGGCAGTCTGGATTTCTAGCACATCTTGCTTACTCGTCTGCCACGTCTCTGCTGGACAAGCAGCCCAAGGGCCGTGTCTGCAGTTGCACCCTTCCCCTGCTCTGAAGAGGGTGGATTCTCCAGTGCTGGCGTTGACGCTGGGCTCTCCTGCCCCTCTGAGAGTGGCGGACACTGCCTTCAGCCCCTTAAATATGGGCTCCTCGCCTTCATTGGTTTGCTCAGTGTAATTTTCTAGGCTGAAGGGCCACTATTTAGTCAACGGCTAAAAGGAAAGAAACATAGTGAAGAACTTTTTCGTGATCACTCTTACGGGATGAGGAGCATCAGCGCAGGTTGGTGAGAGGAGGGACGACTCCTCCACAGCAGAGAGGGGACTGGTCCTACACCCTGGGGCTCTTCTTCACCTGGAGGAACGCGTGGGGTTTGCTGGGAGCATGAGCTGAGCCCCGGGACGGGCTCAGGCTCGCCACTGCGGCTGTCCTGGGTGGGAGAGGGAAGTACCCCCGGGGCTTCTCCCAGCTCTCCTGGGTCAAAATAACCACCCTGAGACACGCTGACATTTGTCTGCAGGAGCCTGTGCATCCTCCCGGGAAGCAGCAGAAACTTAAAGTCTAAGGAAAAAAATGTCATTTTTTGCTAACAGCTCTGCTCCTGTTAACGTTTGCTCTGTTACATCTGGAGAAATCAGCTGCAAGTTCTCTCTCTCCCTCCACCAGCACCTACACCTGTAAACTGAACTGAAAACATGCTGCCTGCATGGCCCCCTTGGAAAAAACCTGGTGGCCAATTGTTGCAAAGTGACGAATTCAAAGTGACCGGCGCATACCCAGTGTTATGGGGTGCCCCGCTCTGCTGCGGGGCCGATGGCCCGTCCCTGCTGCCTGTCCCTGCTGCCTGTCCCCACTGCCCGTCCCTGCTGCCTGTCCCTGCTGCCTGTCCCC
>NW_008794603.1:2168878-2170609 GCF_000699145.1 Aptenodytes forsteri | reverse complement strand
CTTGCCCTGCTGCCCGTCCCTGCTGCCCGTCCCTGCTGCTCCTCACTCCAGCCCCGCGACGCCTCTCCTGCCTCTGCTGCCCAAGGCAGAGCAGTAAAAACCTCTAAAATATTGTAAAGAGGGGTATGCAGCACAAAACTCCCAGCAAGGCAGGGACTGAAGGATTGTCCACACTTATTTCACAGCTGTAACGTTGTCAAAACCAGGTAGTTAATGGCATCACACCTCCCATTTAATGGACCTCTTGCTAGACGAACAAAAGCCGTCACTCTCCAGCTGAGAGTCCCCTTGTGTGCCGTTACCCCGGCTTCTAACTTTCCTCCAAGAAAAAAACTGCTTAATGAAGGGAACGTATTGCCCTCAATTTAACTTTTGAAAAGTTAAAAGCCTTGGCTGTGGGGGGCTGCTGAGGCACGGGGGGAGCAGCAGGCGCGGTGGGACGGGCGGCGGGGACGCAGGGCGGCAGAGCCCCCGGGAGCGTGGTGGGGACACGGGGACGCAGGAATGGGCAGATGACTCCCATGTGGGGACAAGAGGCCGGGGAACGCGGGCAGGGCCGAGGCAGGGCTTCGGTTTCTGATGAAATGGCGAGGCAGCAGGAAATGGTCAGCGCCAGGGACCCGGCTGCACCGGGGAACGACGCTACCTGCAAAGGGGAGACACACACGACTGGCTTTGGTTCTGCTATAGCTGTCACCGTGCACAGTATTCATAGCACACACCTGGCAACAGCCTCTAAAGGTCCATTTCTGCTGGGCTGGCTGAAGAACGGCATTAAAACAGGAAAATTAAACCTCAGTGGGGAAAATGTGCAAAAAAAGAAGTCCATAATTAATTAATTTTCCCAGTGCTCTGCCCCAAGTTACCCTCACCAGCACCTCCCTTATGCTCATATTAATTAATTTTCCCAGTGCTCTGCCCCAGCACCAGCACCTCCCTTATGCTCACGACAGCCCTTTTGGGGTGGTTTTGGACCCAGCATCCGCCTGCCTCCTCTTTGGGCGCCGGCTAGCCCTCCTGGGCTGCAGGTGTGACATGCTGTCAACCAAACGGCACGGCCTTGCAGGCTGCCGGCTCCCCAAGTGCTTGGTCATTTGCTTTATGAATTTAGCAAAATGATATGCCGTTTGTAGGAAATCCTCCCTGCACCTCTGCATGCGCCGCTGCATCTGGGGAGAAACCCATTGCCATCTCGCACGGCACTTTCTAGGGCTTCTCCCGCTCCGAGACAGACAGACGTATATACATACACATATACAGTTATATATAGAGGTAAGTGCTTGTGCGTGCGTGCATGTATATAAACATACTTTTGATATATAATATGTATTGATGAATAATTAGTGAATAAATAATCTCATGATCTCTAAGTTCTTTGTATTCCAGTCTATTCTCCATGTGAAGTGTTTGGATTCACAGTCTGTAATCTCACGCCTCCTGCCAAAACACCAACCTGAATAATGTCTATTTACTTTTAAATCTTGCTGAGAGAGAGAATTTACAATTCATAGAAAGCCCTCCCTACCATCTCGCTGCGTGACGCACGGGTCTGGGCAGACACGTGGTTGCACAGACCGAACGAAGGCAGCATTGCAGGGAAGGGCAGCCAGGACAGATGTTTGGGCTGCTGGAGAGTGAATTCGTCAGCGGGGTCCGGCAGCCCCGCGGTGAGGATGCGGGGAGGCACGCGGAGCCCCGCTGGCACGGCTGGGCGAGGTGGGGCGCGGGGCG
>NW_008794603.1:2154901-2168825 GCF_000699145.1 Aptenodytes forsteri | reverse complement strand
ATATACCTAACATGGTGTATAAACAGGCTAAATCCCTATACATTTTAAACCTTCAGCAGTCTAAAGGTTAAAGCCTGTCAGCTGGATTTCACAGATTCCAGGAAGGAATGGAGAAGTCACGCCACCTCCTCATTGTATACCAGTGATCAAACATCTCCTCATTACACTTCAATATTGTTGCCTCTAAAGGTCACCATTGCTGAACATAATCACACAAAATCAAAACTGCAAACTTTATATATCATAGAGGTAGTAAATAGCTCGGAGGTTTATTTTCTGGTGCCTGAACAACATTCTGAGCCCATTTATAAATTCCTGGGTGCTGTGGCATGAACCGAGCGCATTCGCAGTGACTAACAAAAGCTTCAATTAAATCAATTTCCTGTAAAAAATATTCAAAATAATTTATTAGGTCAGTACCAACTGGTCTAATCAAGCAATTGTTCCTCAGTAACTTTAATTTGCATAATTAAAAAAGAAGAATTTTGATTATTTTAAAAACAGCAGATTTTTAAGAAAATTATTCTAGGTCAGATTCCTTTAAACACTTCATCCGCAATGCAAGGAGGACCACAGAATTTATTGGGAGGTTTCTAGGACGTGCTATAAATCCTGGATCACACCATTATTTTCCTATTCACCGGTTTTACTCAGCATTCATTTAGCCCGTCTGCCGTCTCCCGAGCCAAAGGCAGAGCCTAGTCCCCAGCGCGCAGGCAGGCTCGTGCGTAGAGGCCGCCCTGGAAAACCACGGCCGCTTCTTTCACCTAAATGAAAGACCAAAAATTTAGATCTGGGATGGATGCTTTTCCAAACTCAGGTCAAGTAAGATAGGAAAATTTGTACTGAAAAGGGAGACTTATAGGTACAATAACCAATTTTGCAGGAGGATGGATTCATGGATGAAAAGGAAAATTTCCAACAGCCAAAATTATTTGCAAGCCAGTTGTCAAATGCAGCCCAGGGCAAATATGAAAAAAGGAGAAAATATAAACCAGAAGGATTTCGGCTATTAGGTGGATGTACTTTTCAAAGGACCATTCAGCCAACCCGAAACATAGATTTTTGTCCCTGAGGAAAAAAAAAATCCAGGAATTTTCATGCCGGCCCAAACGGAAATGATTTTATGCCAGTTTTCAGCTCAGCCCCTAGAAAACCTGCACCCTTGGCCAGAAGGTCGTGTCCTGACTCTGGGATGTGCCCGTAGACAAAGACCGGAGGACCCCTGCCAGGGCTGGCGCAGCCCTGCCACCCCGCAGGGGTCTCCACGCAGTTTTCCCACCTCTGGAGCAGGAAGGCCTGGCCCCCCCCCCCGCCCCAGAGAGCGTCCCTACGGGGACATCCCTCAGGGAGCACCCTATGGGATCAGCCCTCTGCTCTGCAAAATCAAATGGGAGCGTGGCTCAGTAACCCAGCGACACATTTGGGGCTTTAGCCACATGGCTTAAACTCTTTGAGATAACTATCAAGTGCATGTGTTAAAAGCTGATTCTCAGCAGTTTGTTTTAATCGTAGTATAATGCCTGACTGGCTCGTTTCTATATCTGGAGGGCTTTCTTCCCCTTTCTTCCTGAAGGATGCTGCACGAGTATTAAATAAGCGTAAGAGTCGAAACCTGACTGCCACCTGCTAGATTTCTTCCTTTGCAAAGTAAAGACTCAAAGGAGATGAAAAGCCCCATTAATAAGATTATTGCCATTCTTTTTGATATCTAAATCCGTGCCACCAGGCCGTCCTTCGCTGAGCAGAAGATTGCGATCATCGCTGAAGTCCCAGCTTTTTGCTTCTGTGCACAGCAGTGCAGCCGGGGTCTATCGCTGAACGGATTCCAAGCAGCAGCGGCACATCATCAGCGTATTAGTGACAGCAACAAAAACACCTAAAACCAAAACCACCGCATACAAGCAGCGTGTGTGCCAACGGCTGCTGCAAAAGCAGCTCATTTTTGCATTGTTCCCCTAACAAGGCCTCATGCAGGGTTACAAGGAAGCCACCTGCAAAGTTTTGTGTTCACGGCTGGATGCTGCTGGCTATTTCCATACCCTACATATTTCTCCTGTGACCTGGACTTCCCCTGTACATTGTGCAAAGGGGAGGGCAGGCGTCACCGCAGCCCATGGCGGGAGCTGGGGAAGCCGCCCGACACGACGCCTCGGCTCTCCGGCTGCGGCGAGGAGCATCGCCGGCCGCGCCGGCTCCGGCACCGGTCTGAAATGACAGCAGTGCTGGCGCGTGCGATACGGGGACGTGTGGGGGGGGCTGATTATTTATAACTCAGCTGAGTTACCAAGGCTGCAGCGCTGAACTGCTTACACAGGAGCTTCCCGCACTCAGGTTTAGGCGTTGTTACGACTCTGCTTCTAATTTATGCACAAATTGGGTTTACCTAATGCTTACAGTGAAATATGTTTTACTGGGGTCCTCCTTGCTACAGAACCACTATTTCACTGGTGGGTGCATGCCTTATTTGTATGAGAGATGTAAAAATCCTTGGGTTTCAGTACTTTTCATATGTTTTTCCTGCCAGCCCCGGGCCCAGCCTGGCGCGAGCGCAGTCAGCGGGAGCGGAGCCTCCCATTGAGTTCAGCACGGCTGAACCTCGGTTTGAGCAGTGCCTGAGGATCACATCGAGTAACTCTCACTGCTGCCATCCATCAGCCTGAAGAGCAGCTGCACCCACTCAGACAACACACCGCCTCCTTCTGCCGGTCCTCCTCTGGCTGGGGGGGTCTTCCTAGGTGCTTTGCCCCGGTGTGACAGATCACGGGGCCAGGGGGGTCACCAAACCGTCTTCTCTGACCATCGCTGGACTCATGCGCTGCCCAACATGCCGGTGGCAGCAGCGAGCGGTTTCCCCAGATTTACTTGACCTGCTCCTCCATGGTGGGGCTGCTCCCGACCCCGATGCCTCTGCGCTGCGATGCTGGGGTGCACCCATAGGCTCGCCGGTCCTCGGGCCAGCTCCTGACCACCCTGCTCCACGAGCCAGGCGTGGCTGGCTCCGCCGTGTGTTTAACATCTCAGCCGTGCTCCCTGTCCCCTTCCCCTTCCATGTCCTCCAGCCATCGATATTCCGGCAAGCCAGTTGAGCCGCTGCGGATTTCAAATGGACATTGGAAAACACAGAAAAGCAAGACTGCATGTGTCCGCGTGGGTTTTAAACCTCAGCCCTGACTCCCTGCAGCATGCTCTGCTGCTCAGGGAAAAAAATCCTTCACCTCTTTGCTGTTATCCCAGCAATTTAACACGGGTTGGGCTCCTACTCTCCTGCCCGTGCAGCCATGGCTCTGGTGGAGCCTCCTCCTTCCACACTCCTGCTACAGCAGCAGGAGTGAAAAACCAGGGGGAAGCCCAGGAGGATCCCTGCTTGGCGTGAGCAGGAAAATGACTGAAAAGTCACTTGGAAACGGCAGGACACATCCCCTGGCAGTACAGTATGGAAATGTGACGCCTTTGTACAGCACAATGAGGGCTGAGGAGGGTTACACCAACAGTGGAAACACAACACTGCAGAGACCGCCTGAGATGAGCCAAATGGGTGCCAGGAGGCCCCTCGGCCGTCCCCAGTCCCTTGCTGTCCCCAGCAGCCAGGCTGTCCCCAGCTCACATGGCTGTCCCCAGTCCCCAAGCCGGGGCGAAGGGCTGCCCTGCTGGGTCAGGATGCTGGGCGCTGCGAGCAGCCGCGCCGGCTGGGCCGTCACCAGGAGCACGTCCCGACAGGCGGCTGGGACCTTTGTTTTCCCCGCATTGTCCCCCAAACCTATTCAGTCGTTAAATAAATCTGCTGTGCGGCGGGTCTGCAGCGCGCTGATACGAGAGGCGGTTGGTGCCGGTGCTTGTGTTTGTACGGGTGAAAGGTTTTATATCTGCTGCTTGAAAGTTAAACACAATGCAACAGTTTGGTAAATAAAGACGAGGTTTCTTGTTCTCTGTTGGCGAGGGACAGGGACCTTGGGCAGGCGATGTCCTGCCTGGAGCCAGCAAGAGCAGAAAGGGAGCGGGACGTCCCCACATGTATGTGAGCAGTATCGGTTAAATGCACATTGATTTGTCTCTACCAGATTTACACCAAATCGACTGAGCACAAGGCTGGTTGTGTGCAAGTGATCCGAATGTGGCTCTGCCGGGCATCCCTTTGGCCAGGCACGGGGGTCCCTGCGTGGGCAGCAGTACCGTCCCCATCCCTGGGTCCTACCCGGCTCCTCCCCCCCGGCCGCGGCAGCCGCACGGGCTCCGCTGACGCAGAGATTGCCCCACGTATTTTCCACGTGAAACATCATTGCTATTTTAAAAGGCCCATCGGGAACGGCAGGGACCGTGGGCAGGAAAGCTCCTGCGTGAGGGAAGACGATGAAATGCGCTGGAATAAATGGCTTCATTCAAAGCGGAGCTGAAAAACACTACATTGATCCGATGGTTCAGCCGCACGGGCTCCGCTGACGCAGAGATTGCCCCACGTATTTTCCACGTGAAACATCATTGCTATTTTAAAAGGCCCATCGGGAACGGCAGGGACCGTGGGCAGGAAAGCTCCTGCGTGAGGGAAGACGATGAAATGCGCTGGAATAAATGGCTTCATTCAAAGCGGAGCTGAAAAACACTACATTGATCCGATGGTTTCAAACGGCTTTTCAATAGCAGCGAACAGTGGCGTCCTGCTGAGTTCAAAAGATGGTCTTTTCTGGGCTGAAACAAGGCCCTTTAAACATTGCCATCATTCAGGACATTTCAGACACACACACTCTTTTGCTGCCTCCCTCCCCCTCTCCCCTGTGGAAACTTCCCCATATAATTGATCTTTTCAGGAAAAGAGAATAACAGACTCGGGGTCCCATCCTCTTGCAGCGGGAGTCAATGGGAATTTGGCTAATGACTCTCCTGGGAGCGGAGCGAGCCTTCGATTTCCAATAGGGAAGCAGCTCAGTACTCCAGGAGAAGGTTTAATACAGTGCCTGGACCCCGGCGGCTGACGAAGGGGATGACACCCGCCCTCGGGCAGCGTGCACGGCTCTGTGCACCGTGCCAGCGCCAGGGACCAGCACGTGCCAGGACCCTTCCCCTGTGGAGCTTCTCCCATCCGGGGTAGGAGAGCGCCCTGTCCCCCAGCGCAGGTGAGCACAGGGCAACGGGATGCTGGGCACAAGGTCAACCCCAACGCACACCGAGCAGTTCAAGCCCTCAGGGAATTCATGTTTAGAAACAAACTCAATTTCCTTCTGTTCCTCTCTGAAGGACACTTCTTTACAGCACACACCCCAGCCAGTGTTCGTCACGTGCTTTTCTCATGTTCTCCACCAATACTCTCTGCAGGAAAGTCAAAGTCTTACCGGGAGCTGTGAAGGCTTCCCCTGGGCTGCGTGTCCAGCTGCTGCCCTCAGCACAGACCCGCTGGCCCTGCCAGCTCTGGGGGTCCTTGGCCCCCCCGTGCGGTAACTTCTCCTCCGCAGGAGATGCCCCCTTGACACGACAATGCCCACCACGGCACAAACTCTCTTCCAGGTTGAAAAATAAGTGATTTCACTAATATTTCTATTGAAAGCAAGGAGATGACTTGAAGAGTAAAGTGCCATCTAATCTGTGCCAAGAGATGCAGAAACAGATTCCACATTTTTCCAGGAAAGCTGTACAACAGTTATTTTGATCAATACACAGACACTTCAGAGCTGGTGTGTTATGCTGGTGCCGTACAGATAGGTGCTTTGCACAACCAGATTTTGCTGCTTTTTACCATGACAAAGGAATCGGGTTCATATTAATAAATCTGTAACTAGATCACACACGATTATTAGGCTTAATACCAATTGTCCCTCATTAATGTTTCAGAGGAGCGATTAGCATTTTGAGGCAAACAAGGTGTACTTAGTTAGCGGGACACGACCCAGCTGTCATTAAATTATATCTATGATTAATGATCTTCAGAGGCAGAGAGCTTAAAGTCTGGGCGACGGTGAACAGACGGGGAGGGAGGGGAGGTCGCAGCTGGTGGTGGGACAGCCACGAGGGCACAGCTCGGCTGGACCCGCGGCTGCCGGCCAGGATGGGGCAGAAACACGACCCAGACAGCTGCACAAGTTAAAACAAAAAAGGGTCTGAGGACACTTCCTTAAAGCAAAGCGTATGGGGACAGTCCTAAAGCAGCCGCCCAGCCCAGCACGGCTGCCTCCTGCACGGACCATTGCTGTGAACGCAGCCTGGAGAGCAACAAGAGGCACCTTTGCCTCCAGGGCATCTTTGGCCACGCTGCTCAGTCTCCTCCAGGCACCCCAGCTGGCCTCAGCAGAATGGTACAGGCACAACAGGACCGTCCCTTGGTGCCCAAGACCGAAATCACGCTTTCACCCTTTTTGTGTTTTTATACCTATTCAGAGAGGCCAGCTGGGGAGCCGAGTGCTGCTGCATGTGCCTGGGCTGTCACGCTGCCCCTTCCTTCTTACAGCATTCCCAAACAGAAACTAGCGTCCGTCTTCACAGGTTTCGATAAAAACACTGAAACTGTTTGAAAAGCACCGTGCCATTTGGGCCATCCAGTTTTTGGCTTCTCCTCCTCCTCCTGCGCCTCCTATGGCGCTGCAAGATGACTGCCAGCTCCATTTCAGCAGCCACCCCTTTGAGCCGCAATTACTTTGGAGCAGTGCCTGTCGCTCATACGTCACCTGCGACGGGAGGTAAAGTAGCACAGTCCCATCTGAGCCCCCATCCCAGTGTCACCCTGGTACAGGCTGTGCTTTGAGATCTGTTCTGCTCTCACAGAGAAGTGGGATCCCTGCCGAGATCTCCGCCTCGGGTGGTGATTTTGGCAGGGCAGCAAATAGCCGGGTGGCTGCGAGGTCTCGGACGAGCCTTGGTAGGACTGACTGGTGCTGGGGAGGGTTAGAGGACCCTGCCCTGGTGGGACAGGTGGAACAGGAGGGATGCTCTGCTCTGCTAGAGGAGCCCTGTGGGGAGGGAGCAGCCAAACGCGGGGCCAGGGGTGAGCGGGTGCTGCCTGGTTGCTGGTGATGCTCAGGGAAAGTCGAGCGTGCTGGTGGCGGGGTGTGTGTGTGTGTGTGTGTGTGTCCTGAAACACCCTTTCTGCCCCATTTCATCTCAGTGCTTTGCACGGTGCAGCGAGGTCCCCCGGGGAAGGTTTGCAAACAGGGCACAGCGCTCCTCTGCACCGACCCAGGCAGGCCCCCGGGACGTGGGGCCACATGTTCCAACCGTGGTGTCGGAGACACGGCTGCCTGCCCGTAGGGTCGTCTCGGACACTGAAGGCAGACGTGCCTTACCGACCGCCCAGGTCGGGATGGAGAGCCCATCTGCGTCGTAGCCAACAAGCACCATCGCTGGCGTCTGGCTGGGCAAGTTTTCAGAGTCTCAGCGCCTCAGCTTCTCATGAAATTGTATTATTTATAGAAAACCTTATAACTTACTCAGCAACTGAACATCGTTATCAAAAGTGGTTGAGGACACACAGTGCAGAAGGTCGTTTTATAGCTGAGGAACGTGTAAACAGCAGAGACCAGGAGTGAGTGTCATGAACAGACGTGGCCAATGGCCTCATGACAAATGTTAAAATATTTAGAGAAAAAAATGTTATTTTTGCTGCCAGATTTTAATTTAATTAGGGATTGTTTGGGGTTTTTTCTTTTTAATGTGATTTGTTTATGACTGTTCATTGAGAAGCATCATTGCCATGGCAATGGGCAGCAAATAGTGGCACGGAGAGTGCCGTGCCATCCGCAGATGTCTGTCACTCACGTGCCAAAGGAGAAGGGAGGATTCGTAACAGAAGAACATTAAAAAGTCTCAGAACAAATTAGGATTGTAAGCGGTGAAAAGTTATCTGTTTGTACTCACAAGAACACTTTCTTGGTCTTCCTCAACTTTTTCGTAACGCTTATACGTAAGCATGGAAAGAACAGAGGGAAAATTAAATGAAGCTGTGGGAAGAACACTGAGTTCACCATCTGATTTTGATTTGGGTTATTTTTGTGGCAAAATCAGATTTTTTTTTTCTCGCTGGACAGACTTTGCAGACACTTAGCAGTATAATCAAGATGCAACATTTGGCAAAAAATCCTCAACAGCGTCTGCCCAGGAAGTTTGCAATGGGAAAACAAGCTGGAAAATGCTGTTTTTTCCTCTTTCTTTTTGGTTTGTGGGAGAGAGAACGTTATGTGCGCTATGAAAACACCAGAGTTTAAATAGCTCAACAGAAAAAAAAGGGAGGCATTGCAGGAGTTGGCTGAGGGAGCGGGCAGGGATGGTGGTGGTGGTGACAGCAGCCGCAGCGTGTGCAAAGGAGCTCCATGCAGCACCCGCCGCTCCAGCCCGGCTCTCCAAGTGACAAGGCTGAGGATAATCTGGTAATTTGTCCACCACGTGCAAGCGAGAGCTCCCAGGGGTGAGGTTCAGCCTTGGCGTGCATTCAGGGACTTGCCTCTGTCAAGCCTCTCCTGCTCTTGCCGGGGATGACATTGATAAGGGAGGGGGAAGGCATGGCTTGGTAAGCACCCCCCAGTTTCACGGTGTTTCTCTGTGACGGGAACCCCGATACATGAGATAAGAGGCAGCAGAAAGGGTCGGAGTGACAGGCCGTCGCAAAGGGTCGGGCAGCGTCTGCAGACAGGCATTCCCCACCGCCGCGGGGAAGATGCCCCCTGTGCAGCCCCGCTCGCCTGGGCAGCCCCTGCCGGACCCTCCCTCTGCAGCGGGGGCTGCCAGCCTGCCCTGCCCTGCCCTGCCCCACTGCGATCTCCCTGCAGGACATTTCCCTTCTCCTGGGCTGGGACTGCCCTGCCCTGCCCTCGGGCAGTGCTGCTCTGGAGCTAGAAGCTTTTTCCAAGGGTAACTTTTAACTTGCGATAGAACAAGATGCACAGTTTTAGTCTACTGAAATGCCAAAAATCTAAACTGAAAAAAATCACCGGTCTTCAATTAAATGCAGAGGCTTGGTTTATACCTTTTATTTCCCGACTGTGTTCCCGTTGATGTCCCTGGTTTCCAGCTGCAGATTAGCATAGCACTGCACTGCCTTACACTTCCTCTGCTTTTAAGAGTGTTGCAGTTCACAGTATCATCCTTTCAAACATGATGCAATATGCTCAGGGTCGTTCTCACTGCCATTGAAGCGAGTGAAAAATGTGCCATTGACTTCAGCGGATCAAAACCTTCATAACTAATTTATAGCTAATTACATTATTAATATTTGAGTTCCTTATAACACGTCCTAAATTGCAGCAGCTGTTTGAAGGGGCACTGGCGGGACCGTGCAGCACGCCCTGCTGCAGGACGCTGGGCTGGAGGCACAGCGACCCCTCTGCCCCGCAGCCAGCGCAGGGGGAGGTGATGGGTTTGCATTTGGCACCACTTACATTGCGTGAGTTTGTTTAAAACTTGACCTTATTGTATGTTTCATTTCCTTTCTGAGGACAACTGCCTGTCTTTGCCACCAAAAGAGTATCCAAGCATGATGCTCTGCTCACGAGCTCACCCAAAACCGGTAAGCAAGATCCCAAAGCTCGTGCTTCCAGGAGTTGTTTTCATTCTATGCTGCCCCGACAGGCTGGAGGAACCGCATGCCCAGCGAGGGGCTGGTGGAGAGGTGCAGACGGGGATGGGGGAGCCGGGCAGCCCCTGTGCCGCGGCGGCGGTGCTGTCGGGGTTTTCCTCGTCTCCCCAGACCCAGGCTTGCAGGGGAGGAAGCGAGAGAGGCGAGACTGGAAAAGGCAGAAGTGAACTTCATGTGACTCAAACCAACATCGCGGCTGAAGATGACACATCTCTCGCCAAGGCACATGTGACATTCGCAGCCCGGCGTGCAGGACGGCTGGCTATTACACGAAATCCCGGGAAGCAGCGCAGCCCCGGCTCCTTCCCAGCTGAGGAACCGGACCCAGGCACAGCGGAGGCGGCCAGCTCAGCTCTGGCTGTCCTTCAAAAACATCAGAGCTCCACACAAACACTAACTCCACCTCGAACCCTCCGTGGGGATGTAGGCCTGGAGCTGCCCATCTGAAAGGGATGAGGGGTGGTACCCAGAGGGAGGCAACCCTGGGCTGGGGCTCCTCGCTAACCCAGGGGGGCCGGTCCTGTTTCCTCTTATCCTTCTTATCCTTTGGTGTTGGGTCGACGGTTGGACTCGATGATCTTAGAGGTCTTTTCCAACCTTAATGATTCTATGATTCTATGATTCTGGTATGGCACAGCCTGCACAATGTCTTTTCATGAGACCGAAAATGTGGCATACTGTGGATGCAACTCGTATCTTATTTAAAACTGTCCTGCTCGCAGAATTAATTCACGTCTCTTTTTTCCCCTCACTGCAGCAGATCTAGTAAGACAACTGGCACTTCGGCAGATGACTATGGATATTTTCCTATAGAGACATAACTTGGGGGACATGGGTTCTCGTTTGCAGACTGTTTAATAAAACTCTACCTGGCAGGCACGTAGAAAAGCAAAGGGTAGGAGGGTTCAAGCAGCAGGCACTGTGATCGGGATGAGAAGCTACCAAATGAGCCAACACCAGTACCACACACCAATGCAGTTTGGCGCCGTATCCTCACATGAGGCCAAAATACAGTGTAAACCCCAGACGCCGGGGAGGAGTACCTGTGGGACGGGATCTAGCTCCGTCCCAGACCCCCACTCTTGGCAGTCTCACCGAGCCCGTATGGTCACAGCTCTCTGTCCCAGACTATAGCCCTCCCCAAGGCACTGTCCCCTCCCTTCATCCCGCAGGAAAGATGCTGTAGAAACGAAGTGAAGCAGAGGCATGTTGGAGCTGCTGGGGCGCTCTCGGAGGCAGGCGCAGCCCAATTGGAGACCCAGGGCCGAGTGGAAGGTGGGAGGGAGGTGCCATGAGTTTCGCTGGTGCATGGTCAAGGCAAAATAACCTGGCGGCTGTCTGTAACTAGTGGGCTGTCCGGGCAAAGGGAGCGTGAGCATCGGCTACTTGGGCTTCAGCCTTGTATGACGCACCCGAGACATTATCAACCCCCAAAAAACCATGTTGAATGCTGTGCTATTTCCACAAACAAGAAGTGGGCAGAGACCACCGGCAGCGCTGGGGGGCAGCCAGGCTGGGGAGGGAGCGGGACTCCCCGTGGGTTGGTCCTGCAGTACATCATCACCATCACCATCATTGCAGGAGGCTCGAGGTGTTTTCTGGCGATGCCCCAGCCGTGCAGGGGAGCAGGGCAATGCCGGGGGGGGGGGGTGAAGGACCCGGAGGCAATGAAACAGGACTCATGTGCAGGGGAGCAGGGCAATGCCGGGGGGGTGAAGGACCTGGAGGCAACGAAACAGGACTCACGCTGGGAGCACAGGCTGGGACAGGGGAGGCAGAAGCATCCCTGCTGTCATAGAGCACATGGGACCCGCAGGATCTGGGAAATGACCTCGCTCCGGGGAAAAACAAGAGACCAAGCCTGGCACCGAGGGTTGGGAATCTCCACTGCGGGAACAAAACGGGGCTTGGGGCCAGAGTGAGAGAAGGGGGAACAAAACTCAGCCAAGCATCTGAGGAAAGAAGAACAGAGAGAGCAGAGCAGGCAGCTCCCCCTGGCAGTGTCCTCCTCCCGTCCACCCTGTCCTCCCAGAGCGAGCTCGCTCTGTGCACCCCAGCGAGGTGAAACCCCACCGGACGATGATGGCACCAGGAGAAGGAGGGGAATAGCTGTCAGAAAGAAATATATTTAGGCTGGAAATAAAAGCTTCCAGCCATCAAAGAGCTGCCATGGAGCAGCGTAGCAGCGTACATGCTACTGAAAGGCAACGAGGGAATGGCGTTCCTTCAGAGTCTGGAGAAAATCCCGGTGGAAGCAGGAGATGCTCCCAGTTGGGAACACCCCTGTGCCCTCCAACAGCTGTGTCGGGGATGGTGTTACCAGGAGCAGTCCAGCACAGGGGGAGGGATGACGACTGACAAAATCCCCCCCCTCCATGCCCAGCTCTGAACCTCTTCCTAGTTTTGCCTCCCGGCAAACCAAAGCGTTCACTGTCGGTTACGTTTCCAGCACCGACTCGTAGCGGTGCACGTGCCAAAGCATTTGGTAAACTTCACTGTCCATCCTGTTCTGTAAAGGCATCACTAGTGGGGCACATCCACGAAACACGGGGCGGTGGTAAGGCACAAGTCATCTCCTGCAGAGGGGGAACGGCCCATAATAAGTCACAAGAGACAGAATAAGATATGAAGGTCACTCACTTATGCATGGAAATAAATTATATTGTACCATCAACTAAGTTTCTTCAGCCAGTCATAAAGCAGAATACCGCTAAGTAATTTACTTGCAGATGACGGTTATAAAACACTCACACTCTAACAAATCAAAGGGTGCCATGCCACCCAAACCCCCGAGCCGTAGCTGCTGGTGATGAACGGGGAAGCCTCTGACCCACACCCTCCTGTCCTGCCCACCGCCTGCGAACGCCCTGGCCCTCGGACCTCTCCCTGATGTCAAGTCCCTCCACTTCGCTTCTGTACGCCACACTCCAAGTACTGAAAAAAATCGTAATAAAAGTAAAAAAATATCAGTTCCTGCCCACTGTAACTGACCACTTCTTGTACACAAGCCTGACAAGCGATTGCTTATTTACAAGGCGCAATTATAAGGTTGATGAGATTTTGTCACTTTTTTGGTACCCTCATCACCTCTTGCTTAAGACACGGAAGATGCTGCCATGGAAAAACCTCTGGTGACCGCGCTGCCAGGCTCCGCGTCCCGTGCAAAACGCGTAAAGCTCAGATCTCATCTCCCATCTCAAACTACCTCCAAAGCCTGCAGCCCAGCCAGGGCAGCCAGCACTAGTGCCTGAGCCTGAAATAAGGAGTAAGGTCTTTCTCCTGACAAGCACAGAGACATTTCGTATCCATAAGACGCTTCCTTTCAT
Source organism: Aptenodytes forsteri (assembly GCF_000699145.1). Taxonomy (NCBI): domain Eukaryota; kingdom Metazoa; phylum Chordata; class Aves; order Sphenisciformes; family Spheniscidae; genus Aptenodytes; species Aptenodytes forsteri. The sequence continues at coordinate 2,155,946 of NW_008794603.1, read as the reverse complement.
AACAAAGTTAAGGTGCCCTTTTTTCTGCTAGAAAACTGGACACACCCACATTTCTCCTAAAAATAATAAATACTGATTATTTTGTGAAGCAATGCGTTGATAGGAGAGATACACAAAACAATACCTCCTTTAACATGTATATAGTTAACATACAGAAGGAAGCAGACCTATACCACATATTCTTAAATAGAAGGTAATGCAAAGCAAAACCAACAAGTGTTAAAATAACAGGGCAGAGACTGCAGCAAGGTTACGTTGCTGAGAGGGTGGAAGCAGTCTCTAGAGTATAATAGGTTTTAAATTGGAGGCCTCTACTTAAAACCCACAGGAAATAAGAAGGGTCAAAAAGGCAAAAATTGCACAACTGTTATATTACTTTAAAAGACAATCTAATTTCTCCTTCAGAAATTGCAGCGGTTTTTTGGAAGATGTCTTTGACAAAAGATGTCATAATTCAGGTCCATTGCTGAATGAGAGAGTGGCCAAGAACCCGGAGTTTTATTCAGCTGAAGTGTTTCCGTGAGCGTGCCGTAGAGCTGTGGCATTTCACAAAACCGATTCAGTCTAAGTCGGGGGGGGTTGAACGTGGAAATAAAAATTGAAATAGGAGAGACCTCCTCAGGGCTGGTGCTGGATGCTCTTACTTGGAAAATATGCAGAGCAAGGGCACGCTGGGGTGGATGGCAGAGGAGCCCCGAGCTCCCTGCGCCCACCCGCACCCATCCCACCGTGGCGTGGGCAGGGTGGGCGCCTGCGGGCAGGACCAGCAAAAGTCCTGCACCAGGCCCACGCTCAAACGCTGCAAATCCTGCTGGCAGAAACTGCTGACCCGTACAGTGAAAAAAAATAAAGCGTCTCCTTTGGCTCGTCCGCAGCCCGCCCGGCTCGCTTGGGCTGGGTTTTCCTCCTCGGTTTGTCACAGTGCGCTGGAAATATCAGATATGTCGTGGAAAGAGGAAGGTCTGCCAGCACCCGGAGCCCTCTCTCCGCAGACGCGCTGCAAGCGAGCAGGCGGCAGCAGCGAAACCTTGCAAACACTTCTGTT
>NW_008794603.1:2142156-2154880 GCF_000699145.1 Aptenodytes forsteri | reverse complement strand
CGCGGTACATGCATGAGGGGCTGGACGGTCACGCGGTGCTTGCCGCAGGGATGTGTTTGGGCAGCACCTTTCAACCCATGACTTCTTACCACCCCCGTCTAGCAACCCAACCCAACCCAACCCAACCCTGACCTCAACCCAACCCCACCCCCTCCCTACCACTCCTTCACGCAACAGCCCATCACGACATGGTCTGGATTTTAGCCTGTTTTTCTAAAAGCTGAAACCCCCTAAGAAATACAGGGGATGATACAAATTAAATTTAATTCTCCTACACACGTTTTAGAAGTTTTCTCTTTTTCTGCCGCCTGAACTCTTGCTCAAAATACCTAATTCTGCAAGTTTGTTGTTTGTTTGTTTGTTTTTTTTAAAGAAGCTACACTCTCTAAATCTTTCTTTGTATTAGGGCAATATGGTCTGATATGACACTCCAGTTTTCACCAGGGCATGTTCAGGCCTAGTGTGAAGCTAATTTCTGGTTTTACTATTCTCTCTTCCCAGCTATCAAAAGAGTGGGCCAGATTCTCAGGAGAGCTCAAGTTGTTACCGATCTCTCCCAGCAACAAAGATGTGCCAGCCACGACAGCAAGGTTCAGCTCTACTGTGCCAAAGTATTTGTCCATCCTCTGTAATAAAATAAAACCTCAGTAATGCAAATTTTCTGTAGACTGAGAAGTCTTCTTTACACTTGAAATACTATTTTCTATTTCCATTTTTTCAGTAACTTATTAATTTGTGAGCTTAGCAGGACTATGCCCTGTGTCATGTGTCCCAATTGCATCCCATAAATATTTAACACTACTGGAAAACAATAATTTTCTAACTCAAAAAACAGTGTTACAGAAATTAAACAATTGCTAAGTGACCACTGCGCTTTTTCATGAATCCTATCTACTTTATTAAACCGAGACAAGCCAAGATAGCCAATTACAATGCACTAAAATGAGCTTCCGTGTAGTTCAATGAAAATTAGAGTTAAATGTGTATTTTGAATGCAATAGGTTATTACTATGAAGTTAATCATACCATTACTTTTTACTGTGGGTCGGTATATAGAAGTTTAAAGGGACCCTGACAGAGAGGAATAAATGAGGCCAGCCTTCGCCGCTGCCCCTGACGGTGGGGTACCGCGCCGGGCTTAATGCACCCTCCTGAAGTCTTCTCAAATTGTGTCACTTGTAGAATTTGCACTTGACTTCTGCAAACATTAAATGTTCTTGTCACCGAGAACTAATTAAGAAATCTGGACCGCTATTGCTGAGCTAATTTTGTTCAGGTTGACTGCATGTTCAAATCTGACTCTAGATGCTCATCTAATGTATACTGTGACCAACTATTTCGGTTGGATTAAGGTAATTACCTAGCTCAACACTTTTCTGATACATTTTACAGTAATGGAATACGAAGCTTTCATACGCTTCTCCATCTTCTCTTCAGAGGATTGGGAGGGTGAAGCTGTGCTTGAGGACAGAAAAGCCAAAGCCTAGCTAATCACCAGCCTACAGAACAGCTCAGCTCAGCTTAGGCTCCCCAGTTCGGGAGGCAGCAAACCAAGTGCCGCCTCAAAAGGCTTTATTTTCACAGACCTCAGAAAGAGCCTCACCACTGGCAAGAGCGATGTGACCTGCTTCGGATCTGGGGAACCAGCAACTCCGTGAATGAGCAGGGCAGGTCGGGGGGCTTCACGGATCCACTGCGCCCTTCCCCGGCGCCCGGTCCTTTACACCCCGAAACGCTGCGGCAGGGGCAGGAGGCACGAGGGGACACGCAGTCCTGGACCGGGCAGGTGGTTTGTGTTAAGTCCTTCCCTTGCTGTGGCAGGCCGCTGCCCAAAGCGCCAGGTTCATCCCATGGGCAGAGAGCCGCCAGGACAGGCGGCCAGCACACCTGCATCCAACCAAGCAGAGGCCAACCCCTAAAAAGCCATCCTTGCTCTGGGCATATTAAAGACGCTGTGACCACAAAGGAAAAGCTCCGTAATTCTGTAACGCACCTGATGTGCAGTGAGCGCAGCACGAGGGGAGGACCCAGGCCCGTGGGCAGAGGTGGTACCTTCCACACGAGCACAGCTTACGTTCTTCAGACACAGCATCCTTCAGCTGTTTACCACCGTCGCATCTCCCAGACCTCAATCCTATGACTGCTCACCACGTTAGTCCCCGTGGTGAGATACAGGGATACACCATATGGAACTAGGCAGGGAGACAGGATTTTCCACCACACCAAAACACAGGCAGTTAACAGGAACTATTGGAAAAAATATCGTAACTAAACCAAACCACCAACCATTTCAGAGGGCAGCAGTGGACGAACACACGTGTGGCGTGTGGAACACTGGCGTGTCCTCTACACGAGACTCCCCTCGGAAGGAAAAGGTCATCACAGCTTTGCCCCCGCCGTGGCTAAGGAGGCTGGCCAAAAGGACGTAAGGAAGGTTCACCCCGAAGGGCATGCAATGGGATGGCAGGTCTGACCTGGGGAGAAGGGGAAGGCTCCCTGACGCCAAACCCAGCGCGAGGGTGGCGGTGGCTGCCTGCACGCGGCTGGAGGAAGGACTCATCCCAGGAAGACACCGAGGACGCGGCCACGGCTCTCCAGGGCGTATCACCCAACCTACGCCACGCAGGGGCTGGTCCGCAAACAGCTCCGGGGTTAACCTCACCTGCTAACAAAAAGATTAAAAAACTAAAAGCGGGCTTTTATGAACTACCGTTCGAAGGGTTGGAATTTCTTCCTGAGTGGGTTAAACCTGGGATGCGCAGAGCCACCACACCATGACTTCCACCGTTTTCTCACGTATGGATGGACAGTTACCTCGGGGGCTTACAGCAGCCTGCTCCAAACCAGTAGGCCGTGGGCTGCAACGCAGGCGTCTCCTGCTGGGGAGAAGTGGGTGGGACGTGGTGGCCCTTGCCCCCTCCTCACTTCACAGAAGAAGAGATGTCCACGTAACGGGGAGAGCAGTGGGATTGCTGAGGCGATGACAGTGTTTTGAATTCGTGGATTTCCTACACGCCTTGTTTCCATAAAATTTTCGAACTCTTCCTCTTTGTTCTGCTGAAGTGTTTTATTTCCTCCTATTTAATGGTTTGCAGAACTGATGTCAAAGCATATGCACTTCTCTATTTTGTGCACAACATAGAATATTGTTCAGCAATTTGGGAGGGGGAAGATGATGAAAGTATTTTTTAAGCAACAGTATCAGATTATCTTTATTGTACATTATAACTATGCATTGCAACCATGCTGAAGACCCCATAGCTATTTCTAGTTAAATTAGACACCGTGCCAAGAACAGAGCTTTCTCCCAGAAGAGGTTTTAAAGATGGGGATTGAACATCTCAGCGTACATCTCGCACGCTCTTTGAGACCTCCTGTCTCTTACAAAATAATCTCCCTCCCATAATCTACTTTTGCAGTCAATACTAACCACAACACTTCAAGAAAAAAGGGTTTAAGTGAAAATCTTGAAAATAGATATGGATTTACTTTTCATAATGGCATGGTAACGAGGAACAGCGGAAATCTGCCAGTTTTTGTTTTCTTGAGTCTTCTGGGTCTTCATAACCAAGGATGCTGCTGGTGGGGAATGTCACGCATTCGTGCTGATGTGGCTGTCAATGACTAGCAGAAAGGCTACTGATGTGGCCTGAAGGCCACGAGTCGTTCCTTCTTTCTGCAACCAACTGCCTCATGTCCTGGGCTGTGTGGAAATGCACGCAGCAGCAGCAGACAATAGATCCAGTCGGCATCCTCCTCCTCCTCTGGCTGCTGCCAGTTCAGCCTTGGGTACAAGTTTGGAGTTCTCTCTTTTTTTCCTGCTTTCCTCAGTCACTGGGAGTTTTCAAAACACAAAGAGATACCACACTCCCCAAACCTTCACAAAGGTAAAGGAAAATGAGCAAACTTTGGTGACATAATTAAACGGTGCTTGCTATTTCAAAAATACAAAGGGAGCCCAACCTTCCTGAAATCAGGCACTTATTCTCCAAGGCATTAAGCAGAAATTTATCTACAGACTTGGTATGCAAAGACCTTGCACGCAGTCAGCTCAGGTGTTCTCACCTAATGACACAGCCCATAGGGAGAGCATAACACCTCAGAATACGGTTTTACACAAAAAGTGTGATTTCATTAATTAATAAGAAATCCTCCCATCAAAAGAGCTGGCCTGGATGTTTTGACGTGCAATTTAACAGGGCATCGATGGCATTGCATTGCATAATCCTGGTGAAGAAGATAGGGAAAACGTCTCCTCCGCACGCGGAGGTCAGCTGGGGACTGTGGATGCAAGAGGCACAGCCCGTCCCTCACCCTTGCCAGACGTACCCCTTCACGAACAGGTAGAGATCGAGGCAACAGAGGAAAACTCCCTTAAAGTACCGCAATGTCCTTAGTGCCCTAGAAAGGCTTTTAGTTGTTTATTAAAACTCAAACCCCCAAGAGAGACGAAAGCAAGCCGGTTACCTGCCCACCCCACGCTTTTGGGAGATGGCGGGCGTTAGGCAGCCACCTCGAGAGCCGCTGCTGCCGTTTGACCTGCCCCGAGGGAGACCGCCTCCACGGCTCGGTGGGTACGGCAGCAACCAGAGGCTTCACGTGCTGGACTGCGAGCAGCCGGTGGCTTTCCTTGCTTCCACCGGCCCTCCCCAGCCCTCGTCTGCTCTGACCTTGCCCCCGCAATGGCTTGATCCCATGTCAGACCCAGCTTGGTACAGCCTTCCTGGCAGGGGAGGGTGACAGAAGACCCAAGGAAGCCCACATCATTACAGCTTTATCACTAATCATTATTTTCCCGGGCAGGCCTTAGGAAGACCCAAATTGGAGCCGGAAAAGTGTAAGATGGGGAATGTCTTGTGAATATTGCTAAAGAAAGGAAAGTCATCAGAAGCAAGAACCTGAATACAAATTAAGCCACTAGTGGTGAAATGCAACAGGTCTCTCCCGGGAAGCAAAGACCTTCGGTCTGTTGAAGAGAGACGGAAAGGCGGACACAAGACCTTTCCATGCTCCACAGCCAACATGCTCAATCAGATGAGCTTGGCCTTCACTCCCCTTCAGACCTCGCCCTCCCTGTTAAGCCGCTAACAAGCGCCATTTATGATGGTTCTTTCTGGGATGTGGTTGCCTCTATCTTGGGAAATTGGATTGAGCTTATTCCTCATACGCCACAAATTGGGCAATAACTTTCAGTCACTACCCACGAACTAGACTTGAGTCAGCCAACTAGAACTGAAAGGTCCTCTAAAGCCTATTACCAGCCTCCTGAAATATCCAGTCTCTAAGCAGACTTAGCACATGAGACACAGGAGTGCCAATATTTATTAGGTGCTCACGCTGTTTTCCCGATCAATTTTAGCCATGACCCGAGACGTGGTGTGCAGCAATGCAAAGCACGAGCGGCCAGAAGAACGCTGTCTTCGCTGAGGTTTATTTGCTGAAATGTGGTCCTATATAGCGGATTTTCAGCTCGCATAACTTGCCCTACGTCCATCACCTCCAGCAGCACTGCAGCAGGTCCCCGGGAAGGATCTCCCCCCAACACACTCGCTCTCTGGTCCTGGCTTGCGCAGGCGTGAGGGCAGCACTCACGGGGGTCTCGGGCAGGAGCCGGCAGTGCTTACGCAGAGGTGACCACGGGCGTTTCTCAGCCCAGATTAGATGTCCCCCTCAAGCCTAATTTTAAAAAGATTTATTACAAAATACAGACTACACATGGCACGGATTCCAAAAGAAATCTAACCACCCACAAGAGAACAGGAACCCTCGACCATTACGGCATGACAGGATGATCAATAATGAGCGAAAACCAGGCAGGTTGGACCCTGTTGCTTTGTCTTCATGCAGCCATTACCAAGAGGAGGGACATCTTATAAATCCGTCATTTTTCTTCAATTTTTTTTTTCTTTCAGTCATTCTATGATTAGAGAGAGGGTACAACTACAATTTAGCCCTTTGGTAGAATTTACTTCAGTGATTAAAATAACTGCATGGAATTAGCGCAATTCTAACATTATTTTTTATCTTGAGTGGCAGAAAATCATTGCTCCTGGGATAATTCTTAACCTAACAGAATGACCTCTATGAAATACATCCAAAAGTTTTATGATTTTCCCCTTCATGCTAATTTAATGCAGTCCAATTGTTTAATCTTAAAATGAACACATTCCAAATAAAGTAATACAGTTTACAACAAGACACTGTAGGAAATAATTAGGTTGCAAGTTCTGGAGGCTTTAATACGGTTGAAATTATATAACTATCTTTGCATTCCCTGTATGGTCCTATTAAATGCAGTAGGCATTGATGTCACCAGCTGTCAGGAAGCAAAATGAAAAATAGTTTTAATAGCTGCTCTTTGACCTGTTTTATATTTTATGTCAATTATAACAGCACACAACCATGCATAATTATGAAGCATAGATGCATTAAAATGTACACATAATTTGTGTTCTTATGGCAACCATTGCATTAGGATCTAGAAAACAAACTGATGACTTCCTATTGTTAAGTCGTCTTAATATCAAATATTCAAGAGTTTTGTCTGTCTACTTGCTTTGTGTAATTTAAAAAAAAATATTCTGAGAAACAAACAAAAATCAGCATGTAAGTGTACATCTGCCATCTGTACTGAGTCTCAAACTACAGGGAACAGCATTCACCACGACTGCCGAATTAACACCGCCATGCATGCAAACATTCAGGGCTGAGTTTTTAAATGATCTGTTTCATTCACGGCAGAAGTTGTTTGCTGGCCCACAGAAGACCCACAGCAGTGCTTTGGCTTCATTTGGGTCTTAAACAGGAGCAACCGTTTCTCTGGTTTCAAATGGGGACAGTCATCCTATCTTTTGAAGCAAGTTGAGAAGGATGAAAACATCATCTAGGACCTAAAAAAATTTAACACGCTAAACCAAAATTGCACAGGTAAATGCCTGAGTTTAAAGGTGACTATTTAAAAAATAGTCCTTGGATCTTGTTCCCAACACAGAAAATACTTGTACGTAGAGCAGAAAGTGTAGACATGTTCACGCTACAAAAAAATGTCGTAAAGCCTTCCCACAGAGATGCTCTGAAGTGAAGGAATCTGCATCTTCTGCGGCGTGTTCCAGGGTGCCACCAATAACTGCAACAAAAGCAAGTGTTTTCACGTCCTTTGAGGTGCTATTAGTGAAGATGATGAGATCACGGGTTTATTTCTCTGCTTCAGGAGGCATCTGAACCACCCCAGGGAACATGCTTCCTACCTGAAGCACTTCCTTTCGCGCCGCAGTCCGCATCGTTGCTGTGACTGCCTCCCCCCTGCCCCAGGACTGTGATGAAGCTCACGCTTTAACTGCAGATCTTACTGACGCTTCCAAACGCTCCCGTTTTCAGTGCTGGCATACACCATCCCCTGGCTTCTGTCATAAAGGCAAGTTCATGGAGTGTTTTTTTTTAAAAAAAAAAAACCACCATGAAACCTGTGAAATCCGGAAAATTCATCCTCTGTGAAACCAAGACGTGCCGTATTTTAACTGGGATCTTTCTTATTAAAGTCATCTGCTCATTTCACCATCTGCAGAAGGTTGCAGGAACAGACAGGGCACTGTGACAGCGGTGCCACTATGGGAAAGTCCCCTTGTGCACTCTGGCTTTGCAGGAAGCCCAGCTGAAGAACACAGAAATACAAAATGCACCCGTAAGTGCATGCAAACATCTGCCTTGCAGCTGGCCGCCTTACCCAGCTCCACCGCTGGCCTGGCACGGGAAGGATGTCAGGGTCCTGCCTGGGAAGACCCGTGCACACGGCCTCACTGCTTTATCGGCGTGAATTCAGTATCCGAGGAGGAGGATGTGTCCAGCTCTGGGGTCCTCAGCATAAGAAAGACACAGACCTGTTGGAGCAGGTCCAGAGGAGGGTCACAGAAATGATCAGGGGGCTGGAACACCTCTCCTATGAAGAAAGGCTGAGAGAGTTGGGGTGGTTCAGCGTAGAGAAGAGAAGGCTTCGGGGAGACCTTCTTGCAGCCTGTCAGTACTTCAAGGGGGCTTATAAAAAAGATGGGGACAGACTTTTGAGCAGGGCCTGTTGCGACAGGCCAAGGGGGAATGGCTTTAAACTAAAGGGGGGTAGATTTAGACTAGATCTAAGGAAGAAATTGTTTACGCTGAGGGTGGTAAAGCACTGGCCCAGGTTGCCCAGAGAGGTGGTGGATGCCCCATCCCTGGAAACATTCAAGGTCAGGTTGGATGGGGCTCTGAGCAACCTGCTCTAGTTGAAGATGTCCCTGCCCGCGGCAGGGGGGTTGGACTAGATGGCCTTTAGAGGTCCCTTCCAACCCAAACTATTCTATGATTCTATGATTTAAAGAAAGCACCAGAAACCCCACGCATGCTGCAGACCTTCCCTGGACACGGATCGACGAGCCCGCGCACGTAGAGCAGAGCTGGCACACAGCACTGCTGGTTTACTTAGCACATTTAAGCCCAAACCGCAGTCCCGTTATTTGAAGAAAAGTTGGCAGATCAAACATCTTATACATCGATTCTTTAATAACGTATCCTTGTGCTCCGCATAACAAATCCGTGCCTTTCTGAAAGGGTGTGTGGAATTTCATGGAAAATCATGTCTCGCACAGAGTCCCCGAGGACAATTTTTTTGTGTGTCTGTAAGTATCTTCCCATTTTAATCTATTTTAGAAGACTAGCTACAGAACCCCAGTGGTTTCATTCATACTAAAAATACACCTGCAAGATACAACTATTACATTTTGCTTAACATTCAAGACAGGTCAGCTATGTTTAACACCACTTCCTAGCAGGAGGAAGGAGCGCTTCCTAGGAAGGGCGGTAAGAGAAGGGCAGCAGTTTAAGTTCTCTGCAGAGCTGCCGCTTTGCATGGAGCCGTCAGGACTGGGAGAGCGCCTTGGCGCAAGCAATCCCTCCCGGCCCGGCGTGCACTGACGCCCGTGTCTCGACACGCAGGCGGTCTCTCCGCGTGGTTCCCGCGTGTCTCGGAGGCGGACGTGGCAGGGTTACCCACCCCGTGCGGTGCTCTGCGATGAGCTGTGGGGCCGCAACGCGGTTTAGAGCTAATCGTTTTTTCTGAGAACGCTTTAGCCTTTTGAATTAAGGCTTAGCTCAGATCTGACAAAAGCCAGGGTCCTCCCTCCCCAGCACAAAGGATCCCTTGGCTGAAGGTCTGCTGAAAGAGTGCGCTTGTGCTGGCATGTAGGCTTCTCGCAGGGCAGAGGAGGGAACGCTGCGTCGCATAGCTCTGCTAAAAGCCAAGAATTCAGTCAAAGCAGAACTGAGACAACCAGCGGAGTGCCAAGATTTTGCTCGAGTTGCTTAATCTTTATCCAGCACACTTACTGCTGGTTGGAGCAGCTCCCCCAACTCGAGTTCAGCTCCGTGCGGTGCAGGGGATTCATTCCTACCACAGCCGGCCTTTTCCCTGGAACAGCAAGCAGCGTACCTAAAACCAAAATACTTCCCTTCAAGAATACACCAAGAATCAAGGGATGACGAAACCGTTAGAGGGAAATGTGTTGCATGACCTACTCAAGGGTTTTTCCCCGCCCCAGAACAGGCACACTTAAATTATAAGGGCAGAATACAACGTCCTCTACCACCTGACCAAAGCCCCCCCCGGACCTCCTCCCACAAAGCCAATAAATATGCCCAATCGCTTACTCAGGATGTGCTGTCACGCGCTGTCATGTCCACGGCTGCTGAAGCCATCCTTCTGGAGACAGACCAAGCGACGGGCACAGCTTTCCGCAGAACGGAGACCTTCTCCCTTCTTACCCAAGCACACTTCCGAGCAAAGCCAGAGACTCAACGTGCCATTTCTAAACAACAGACATCTGTAAAAAATCACTTCCCTAGCAATACTCTGCTGGCTGAGCACGGCATTGTCCTGATAGTCCCTTAGCATTCGTTCTGGCTCACTGATTTCTCTAATGGTATTTCTTTACGAATATATATATTTCAGAGCCTGGCAGAAGTTTTACTTGGTAGAGTTTCAAATGTAGAACATGACCTGCAATCTGGTTTCCACTTGCCTATGTATTTTCTTCATCATAAAGCTGGTTAATATAGCATCTTGGAGAACTACAACTTGCAAACTCTCATTTTATTACGTCCCTGGTTGTTGCTCAGCCACATGCTTGGGCTGAGGCTGTTTAGACATGCGGTATTGCTACAGGATACAGAGCTTGAGCTCGATCCCACAAGCTGCAGGAGGATCCATGACATTCACCCTCAGCAGCCACTAATGTATTTTCCCCAGGTCTTTGTACGGGCCTCCTAGCTCTTTTAAGTGATTTCATGGTTGGAAAATGCCATCTTCAACACAAGGAACTCACCCCTAATGATTCCCAGGCATGAGCAAGCTTTCAGCAGAAGGGCAGCTTAGGGTTTGGGGGTTTTGTTTGTTTTTTTTTAATAAGAAGGAAAAGGAACCGCTTTAGGGATTTCCCTTAGATTTGCTCTGTTTTACACTCAAATATAACTAAGCAATTTAAAAAAAAACCACAAAACAAAACAAAACTGAACTCTCTAGGCAGCCACCGACACACACGAACCACCACTACAGACACGTAACACTTCGTATCTTTAACTCTGCGCGTGGATGATGCCGTCACCTGTGATTCTCTTACCTCTTCTACCTGGATCCCCAAACTGAAAATAAAAGCAGCACCCGGAACACGGGGATGGTACTGGACTCAGGCTTACAATAACTGCATTCCTAACAACAATAACTAGATTCCTGACAAAACCACAGCAGGTGATGGGGCCAAACTCACTTTTCTCCCATTAAGCACAAAGCTGGAGCCCTCTTGGCGGGGTGGAGACAACACGAACACAGACCCTCTTTACCAGACTTCATCCAAGCAACCCAAAGGAATTGCTAAAACATTTTTTTGCTTAGATAACATTTTAAAAGTGGGTATCCTGCTCTGTTTCACACAGTTCAGGAAGTTTAAGAGTATTACGTACAGGAAAGAGGAGAACACGGGAAACAGGCCGGTGACTGTAGTTAGTAATTAACACTCAAGGTGAATGAACTTGGGCGAAGATTTCCAAAATGCTCTAAAGTAAACCTAGAAGAAAACTTCTCAGCCCCATTTAATTTACACTGCATGTACAGCTAGTAAAGAGTTTAAAGTTACGCTTTTCAATTACTTTTCAAGTTGATTCTGAAGATTTGCACAAAATTGAGGTCCTGCCTGAAATAGGAAAACTGAAAAATAACCCTTTCCTTGTCCCCACTCCCCGAGGTGAACAGTCGTTCAGTTATTTACGTACAATACGTTACTCTTGATCTTAAAACATCACCTGCTACCTTGGCACTAGGCTTCACCACGATCCAGAGGTGAATTTGGATGACGCTGTAGGTAGTTAGGAATCGGATGAAGAAGTTTTACGCCTCGGGGGCCGGCACAAAGACAAGCACAGCCCCCCCCCACCCCTCACTTCTGGTCGACAGGCGAGAGGAAACATCAGCAGTACCAGGCAGAAGTACCTGGCACACAACTGACATTAATGCTGATTTTATCTATTTTTGCTGTGAACAGCGTTGCTCAGCACTTAGTTTACTAAGCGGTAAGAGTGAACTCTCAGAGTTCCAGGGAACGGGAGACCATCAGATCCCCAGAAAGCAAGCGTTTTACTCACTTCCCTGATCATAGAACCAGCTTCTTGCCTAAAAACCTGGCAGAGACTGAGGAAGTAAGCGAGGAGCTTCAGTGAGTCACCAAGGCAGCTGCTGTCAAGGATTTTACAGGAATTTGGAGTTCGTTGCTGCAGTGGAGGAAGAACTTCCCTGGGTTATTTACTTGGTGCAATACCTTTGCTCTGTTGGAAGCTTTGATTTCAGCTCTCCCCACCCCACACTGTTAAATTGTCACACACGCTTGTAAACAGGAGGCTCCGCCGGTTCCCTCGGAGTGGTTTGAGCAAACTAACATCATAACAAGAGTGTTTATGGAAAAATGCTTAAGCACTGAAGCAGAAAGGGCTTAGCACTGATCAGACCTCTCTTCCACCTTTATTCTTCACTATCCACATTGAAATGCAAATATCAGCGCAGGGTTTCCACCAGCGTGCCACTCACAAATTGAAAAGCAGTTTTTATCTATGCAAATGTAAGCATGGTAATTGAAGTTAATCAATCAATGCTAGCTTTCACTAAAACCTTGAACATGATTGAATAAAGTAATTATCATTCAGCAGAAAATGATGAAGTTGTAGACAGCATGAACCTTATTAAAGGAGGATTTTGAGTCACAATGGCTTAATTTAGCTAACAGCCCAGCCTTAGCCCAAGCAACACACTACCCTTGCTGTCTGGAATTGTTTTAGGGGCTGGGGGGGGGGGGGAAAAGGGGGGACTTTTTTTTATTTTTACAGTGTTGGATTAGTAAAAGGTACTTGTTACACTACAAAGGATAAGCCATAATTAACATCCTTCTTTACTCTAAATAGATCAATGAACAAAGATTGCTATGACATAGTAAAGGTGTCCAACAGGAACAATAGGTGATTAAAACTATTATTATACTTTAAAATAAAAATGAGGTAATGGAACAACTTCAATGCATGTTGTGAATTGATTGTTTGTAAGTGCATAGGTAACAGATCAAGATTAGAGATGACCGAGTGCCAAAAAGGATTATTAAAATACGCAGGATTCGTTACAAAACAGCTTACAGACCTCTGCAAACTACAACATTGA
>NW_008794603.1:2123333-2139076 GCF_000699145.1 Aptenodytes forsteri | reverse complement strand
AATTTATTTATGAGAAACAAATTGTTCAAGAACCAAAGACTGTTTTTAATGATCCAAAACAGAAATAAACGTTCTAGTCTATTACTGCCCTATATGGAATAAATCAATATTAAAACTAATTAACCCTTTTCAAAGGCATTTTGTCTCAGGTTTTTATTTAATGGTTCAGTGCAACCTGAAGTACTGACATAGCTGGATAAGCTCCATTTAAAAAATGGCCAATTTTGAAAACAATTTAACAGCTTACTATGATGAACATTTTTTTTTTTAAGTCAGGAAGAACTTGACTTTAAGACTAGGTGGTAGATAAAACAGCTTCTTTACTAGACGCAGTAAGCTACTTAAGTCACTAATCAACATTAGCTACCTAGCTAAACCTGAAGTGTAACAAATGCACAATTTTTCTAGGATTTCAAAATAAATATTGTTGCCAAGATTTTGAAAAATTGCTTTGCAAGCTATAGGTTTTCGGATAAGGAATTCTTTACATTCCTAAACCCAGAAAAAATACCTAGCTTTCTGCAGTTTACAAGCTTCTGATGCAAGAGAAGAGAAATCTGAAGGAACTGCTGCTTGCTGGGGGGGGGAGAGACCACCAGTCAAGTAGTACTACTTACTGCTTCCTCCTTTCTGTAGTACAGTAACAATTTAACTGGCTGATCTCTTAACAACACCGTCAAAATAACTTCAGTAACAATTATAATTTTTTGATTCATATGAAAGATGTATTAATTGTTCGAGTTCTGTGAACAATTTAATAGAGATTAGGCAGATTTTCAGACGGTTTGGTGAGAATCAAGCCCTGTTTACCAAGCTACTCCAGGTTCCCACACTCGCACACAAGCAAATTACAGAACAAATTGGGGGGGGAGGAGAAAAAAAGCAGTAATTTATGAAAACATGGTACACCATAATTTTGCCATTTTTCTGCAATAAGGATGGCAAATGATTCATGAGGAAAAATGAAATATATTTTACTGTCAGTTCAATAGATCTAAGATTTACAGCTTCTTGACTTGGACAGGAAAAACTGAGCTTGCATAAAAATGAATTGCAAATCAGTTAATTGTAGATATGCAAAAATAAAAAAAATGAATCTGCGCACTTCAGTAAAATAAACTGAGCAACAATGTAGAAGAGAGAAAATTAAAGGCAGCAAAGTCCTGTGTTTGTTCTGGGGAGGGCGGGAGGCTGGGGAGGCAGGCTGCCTTTGTAAGGGACCTTCGAATCGGGTTACACCGACCCAACTCCCTTCACTTTGTGTCAGTTTTACTGATCAACCTAATTACATTTACATCAGTTGGACAAACAGATTATGCTATCTTGGTAAGACAGAACCAAGTTTGCCTTATTTAGTTAAATAAAGCCTATGGAGGAGAACTAGTGACACGCATCCAGCTACAGCACTGCCCTATTTCAGACATTTGCAGAGAGAAGGCACAGCCCCACCGCACCAGGGCCGGCTAGGTGTAGCTCTAAAAATCACAGCTGCCACTGAATAAAAATAGCCTCACCTGCTGAAACATGAAAAGTTTGAACACAGCCCCAGCTTGCCGAGTTGCACTGAACAGTCTTGGGCTGCAATGGCTCAGAGGAGGCAGACAAAGCACAGTGGCCGACGCTGGCATTTGCTGAGGATCAAGTTCAGTTAAATATACAGTTAAAACTTCCCAAAATTTTACAGAAACCAGTCCCCTGCTCATATCCAAGTAGATAATCTAACATACGTGACAGCCCTTGCAGAAGACCGTTGTGAAAAAACCAAGCAAGCTAACAGCTTGCTCAGGGGAGCAAAATTTAATCTCTGCCTTTATTTGCAAAATAAGGAGAGGTGAGATTATCCCAGCGCATGCCTGCATCAGCGGCATCTTCCGAGTGAAGAAAGTATCGATTCTGAAACGCAGCCTGTAATCTCCAGCCACAGCAGCCGTGCACATGCTTTGTGCAGCCCGTGCTCCTGTGTCAGGGTACAGGCATGCAAAAAAATTGGGGGGACTGGTTAAATAGGGGAATGAGGACGAAAACCTTGAGGCAGAACACAGCTACAAATCTGAAAACACCTCTTTTTTCAGCGAGGAGAAACAACACTTACTTAGCAGCAAAGATTCATCCCCACCGAAGATGGTTTTCTCTCCTCAACAGATGCAATCAGTTCATATCTGACACGGGAAACACCCAGCTCAGGCATCAACGCTTAAATATTAATGTTGCTATGATATGCCGTATCGTATTTCTAAAACAGGCTGCAGTGCGCAAGTGAACATAAGTTGCAATAAATCTGAATTTTTGAACATTCAGTGGAGAAATCGTGCAAAGCAAGAGAACCCAGCCCCAAAACACTGTTCCAGAAAAACTCCTATTCATTTCAGTTCTGCGTTGAGTAGCAAATTCAGGATCATGACCCAAGGTGATTTTAGTGCTGCAGAATATTTGGGACAAAGATGATTGTAGCAAGTGTTTTCTGACATATTACTCACACACCACAGATTAGATAAAATTCATAATCCTTGTAATTATACTCTGGAGGTATCGGTCCTGTTTATTCCTGTGGGGGATATGCAGAGGGGAGCTGTTCTGGCTGAATGTACACAACCCCTGTATTCAGCACAGCTACACCACAGTTGTGGAATATCCCTATTACAAATGTAAATTAAAACCTATAAAATAATATGGAGATTATAAAAATTGCGTTAAAACTGATAACAGCTTTACTGATTTACTGACAATGAAAATATATAGCATTTTTTCTGTCAGAACATTTATCAACACATGGCAACCCTGGACTAACTTGACATGTAAAATGATCAAAATGGATTATGAAACCTCTTCCATTCATTTCTATTGATTTTAGTTACGATAAAATTCATCAGTGTGCAAAGGAACACTTGCGACTGGCATTTCCTCCCCCCCCCCAAAATCCAGGCCAATTGGCTGGCTGTAATTTTAGCATGAGATGGCAGTGCAGAATACCTTACCCTGCATGTCATCGGCGAACGCACACAGCTCCTACGTCCCGAGAATGCTAAGTGGTGTATTAACTCCTAATTTTCACTTTTAAACTATGAAGTGCTAAATTCTGAGCTAAAATGGGAAAGCATGGACAAAATTATGTTATGTTTACCAAGAAGCATCTATCCGAACATTTTCCCTTTAAAAATAAACTTTTTCAAGGCTAGTCAAAGTTATTTTTGTAACTGCCATAACAAACTGCCAGTGAAGGGACCATTTTTAATCAGTTTTATTGATTCATGCTTTCAGTTCTTACTCAGTTAAAAAACAAGGCACATTAAATACATCCTCTTATTGCTCTATAAATGCATGCGGCTCATTCTGTATATCAAAAGTAATAAATAATGGCAGTAAAACACCAAGACAGTTATAAAAATGACAACCCAGCCTCAAACACAGTATTTAACAGTTCAGTCTAGAACAGTAACCTAACAAAATACCTAAGTGCCACATGTAAAACATGCAGTGTGTATGTATGTACATACATACGTATTTATACACACATTTATAAACACACTGCATGTACACACATGCCCTCCCCCCCAGGCGTGCAGTTTATGCAAAACACAAAATAACTCCCCCATCCAGAAATCCAACTCCCACCTCAAAAAAAAAAAAAAACCAAACCCAAAACAAAACATTGCATTACTGTTTTTCCACCTAGGATCAGAATAATGCAAGACAGTGACATTTTACAATTCTTTCTACAGTACATTCACGTGAAAAAAAAAACCAAAAAAACCCCCCAAAAAAACCCCAAAGCCAACATTCCTGAAAACAAATGTGAGGTGATAAATACTTTAGATTTTTCCCATGTATAGATCTAGCTGGTTTAAGTAACACATGCAATCTTCTCTCGTTACACAAGGTAGTCATACAAGATCTTGCTGTGCCATACAAAAGAGCAGAGAAGCATGACAGTAAAGTGCCTAAGATGCAAAGCAAATTCATATTGGAGGACACAAATATAGCCAAGAAAATCCCAAAGTCACACTCTGTATGCAGTATTACTAAAACAAGAGGACACAGAGTATACTTTGGGTACAAAGCAGAAAATCCTGGCTTTGCAGGTAAACTTTTATTATTATTTCTTAACAGTGCCATTTATAGAGGAGTGGAGGAGAATTTTTCTTTAAACAATACAAAATAGTAGAATCCTAAACCCCTTCCCTCCTTACCTTGCTCACGGAACCAAAATAACCTGTGTATTGTACATTCATTTCCCTCCAGCTCTGCAGTATATGTAAAATCTTTTATCATGTTCTTATTTGAAAGGGGTTTTGGAAATACGAAGCTGTGTCAAACATTACATACCTGACCCGAATATACTGGAACATATTTCAAAAAGAAAAGTTTACAGGACCACAGAAACAAATCCCTTTGTTCATAAAAATATTCTTACGTTGTCAGATGTGTTAACTCCTCATTCACATAGACTGTGCCTCACTAGCACAGGACTCAAAGCAAAAAAGCCATAACCCCTTAACAATATCTGCATTTTGGTACAAGGCCGCATCAAAAACAAATTTAACATGCAAAAACCATCTGAAAGGCATTTTACCCGAGACTGTCTCCTTCCCTCCAGATTTTGCCAATTGTTTGGACTGACAGAAATGTAACCATTTACTGAATTTTAAATAAGGCTTGCCCTTTTTTTTTTTTGTATCTACTTTTTTTAAACACCTGAATTTTTAAATTTTTTTTTAAAGGACTCTGCCTCTCCAGGCAAACACATCATCTGTACTTACTATGCTACATACTAACAGTCCTCAGCATCTCCATTTTGTGTATGTAATCATTTTCCCTTTTAAAACATCAGTAATCTTTGCTGTTCATTCCTGTACTGTTATTTTCCATTAGTGAAAGTGGTGACATCAGTTAAAATGTATCAGATTTCACACAAGTAGAAATTCTGACACCATGGAACTGAAGTTTGTTCTGAGTTGTAAATTGGTGTTTATACTCAAAGAATATAACAAAATGACAAATTCATCAATACACCATTCTTATGTTTCTCCCTTCCTTGTTCTACATTAGGCAGAAATCTTCCATCTGCTCTTGAACCTAGTCAATTTAACAACAGAAAGGCAAATAGCCAGATACAACACTGTTGAAAACAGCTCAAGTGAGTGGTCCTCATTTTTTTTTTTAATTAATCTGCTGAAAAAGAGCCCTTTCACTTTTATAGAAAAAGTTAGTGGAATGCAAAACAAATTTCATTGTTTCACTTTGTGTTTGAGCATTTTTAAATAAACAGTTAAGACTGTTATGCTATCAAAACCTGCCATATTCTATGTATCATCAGTGTTTGTCCAAAACTGGAAACAGTATGAAGCACTTTACAGCATACACCACCACCTGCTAGACAAAGCTA
The DNA here is from genome assembly GCF_000699145.1 of Aptenodytes forsteri. Taxonomy (NCBI): domain Eukaryota; kingdom Metazoa; phylum Chordata; class Aves; order Sphenisciformes; family Spheniscidae; genus Aptenodytes; species Aptenodytes forsteri. The sequence goes on along the minus strand of NW_008794603.1, from coordinate 2,133,693 downwards.
TTTATTAAAAGGAAGCTTATTTTTATTAATATGGGAGAAAGGAAAGCTGTCCCCTAGCTTTTAACTAAATTATTAGCTTGGGTGATTAATCAAGATGTCTTGTCGTTTTCCAGCTTCATACTGCTGCTATTTTTGTTTGGCCAAGTATTGGTACCACTGAAATCACAGAGCACTCGAAAGAGCAAAGCCAACCACCTACGGAAGGCTCACGACAGTTCTTCACCGTAATCACTACCTCAGCAAGTGTCAGTTTTGTTCCTTTTGTGATACTATCTCCAACCCAGAACATCGGCTTTCCCTCTCTTGCTCTTTGTTGAAGAGGACAAATCAGCAGCTTTTAAGTACTAAATATGTATTTGCAAAACTCAGTGCAATGCATTTAAAGGCAGGATGCACTTTCTGAGCATCGTTTTCTTTAAAGGTAAAGGTGATATAAAAGTTAATGAACAAGGCAGTATGTGCACGTGTGCTTGTGTGTGCACCCAAATCTTTCTGGACTGTATTCCTGAACTCTTGTTAATAAACTCCTACGTCTAAAGAACACCCAATCCAGAAGGCCACATACTGGAGTATTAAGAGCTGTACAGAAAACCATTAATAATGAAAACAAATGCACCAATGTATTTCTGTAAGAGCTACACCAATAGACAGATACTGGTCATCTTGAACAAGCAAGGACAATCAGGAGCACTGGAATGTTTTTCAGCAGAGAGACGCAGCTACGTGTCTCCGTTAGCTGTAGCTGCGAGCAGACGTTGTGTTTGAACTCACAGTCCACCACCGCTCCGGTCCACCGGAATCACCACCCTCTGATGCAGATTCTCCTCGGCAGTCTTCATGAGCACAGCCAGCCGGCTTCCAGAGACGTAGCCCTTCTGAATAGCACTCATGAGCTTAAGACACAACGGGGAGAGCATCCTGTTAACTCATTTGCAAGACAAAGAACAAAAGGTAGACAGTACAGCCCCTCATGGAAAGGCCTCAGTAAGCAGCCAGAGGGAGAGCAGGGTAACTGCAACCCATACCAGTCCCTGAGCAGACACCACACAAGCCCTCCACCGATACGGCTTGCGGGGCACAGGGCACCAGCAGAGTCATGCAGCTTGGTGCTATTAACTCCTCTGCACAAGAGGCGTACAGACACGGCTGGCTGTCCTGCCCATGGGCCACCAACGGTGGACACTGACACAGTTCCAGTCTAAACAATGGCAGAGTTAATTATTTTGTCCGAGAGCCATCAGCAAGCGTTAATGAATATACAGAACTGATTTTTCCATATATAAAGCAAAACCGCTGTATGGTTTCAAAGACTCACCTCAAAGCTCATTTACATTTCCCAGAAATATCAGTGAAAGTTTTGGCCAGGCATGGGTGGCAGGAAGAGTAGAAGTACCAAATACGATCCACTTGGAAGTAACAGTGCAGGCAACCACCACCACCAGGGGTTTTTCAGTGACATTTAAGAATGTAGGATAACCCATCTCTTTCACAGGCTTTTTTTTTTTTTTTTTTTTTTTTTTTTTTTTTTTTTTTTTTTTTTTTTTTTTTTTTTTTTTTTTTTTTTTTTTTTTTTAAATATCTGAAAGATGTAACTAACAGAAGAACACCGTTCCTGATCTACCACTGACCCTAGACCATACCCTTTTTCATTCATATGACCTTCTTTGTAGAGATAGTGTACTTGACTTCCACAATTCTTTCAAATCCAAATTCCTTTATAGACTTTTAAAACTAATTTGCCTTTAAGTCCTTGAAACTGGACTCAGCTCTATCTTAACGAACACACACTAGTGCTAAGATTTTAGTTAATTCTTTTTTATCCCATGGATAAAGCAAGCATTAGACTTGAAATTACATGCAGTCAGCTTGTCAAAGACTACTATGGAAAGCAATCAGCACTTACAAAATGCAATTTCTTACTCCCATTGAGTGCTAAGAATCCTTCAGATTTCTTCCCCTCTATAGGAAAATCTATTAATTATATCTGCAGCTGGTCCTATGCAAATGTGGCATCAACCCCGTCAAAGCAGGAACAAGTACCCGGGAGGGGAAAGGGACAGAAGGGAACCCCGTGCTTTATAGACCCAGCTGAGGCTAGAAAAACCTCCCTGCGTTTTGAAGGCATTTTGGTTACCCTGTACAGCCCAGAGGCGAGGCAGATGGTGGAGTTGGGAAGGAGAGGACCAGCAGCAGTAAGAGCAGTAGCTACAGCCAACAAGGGAAGTCCACCATCGCTTGGGCTTGGCGTTCTTCCTCGCCTGCCTCCCCTCTTCCAGAGCGATCCCTACACACAGACAGGGAGGCCCTACGAGGAGAGGCATTGCCCTCACACCCATTCACCCTGCTTGACAACACACTCTTCTACCAGTCTTGCATCTGTCTGGTCTGACTATACTGCACGCTCTTAGGGGAAGCAACCGCAAAAAAGATGGCTGATCCTCTGGCACCGCCATGAAAACAAGAATTTCTGGTATGTGGGTCTGTCAGGACCCCAAAGGAAATCTGCTGTTGGGAAAAAAAGCTTCCTCCTGATTTAACATGGTTTTTTTTTTGCTTTTACATACCAAAACTAGTTCCCAAGGTCCCCCTCCTTTCTTCAGCATAAATGACAGCAGCACTAGGCTTCTGTATACAAGTCTTCAGAAAAACAGTCACTGCCATAAGACAGCTCCATGTGCACCTGAACACTGTCAGAGCTCTGCCTCCCTGCCATGGTGGAATGACCTGTTTGTATTAAACGCTGATCAATGCGGTCCACTTTCTCTTTGTGAAACACCTGTAAGCATCGGTGTCTGCCGGGACCAGTTCTCACAAGACCATTGTTTGAGTTACACTGGCAATCTGCAGTTGGCCAAATGAAAGCACTTGGCATTGCTCTGCTCCCCACCTGGAGAGCTACACAGCCACCCTGGTACAACGTGTTCCTATATTCTAATATAAACGTCCACAAATATTTGCACATGGCTTTCCACAAGCATTCTGCGGTAAAATGCAATTACTTGAAAGTTTTCAGAAAGCAAACACAAAAGTATTGGGAACTGACTTAACAGATCCATTAAAAAAAATTAAACAAACATTTAATGTATTTTGTTCCTTCCATGGCAACCTCCTGTTAATTTTATTACCACACTTCCTACTTAGCACTTGGCTACACAGCAGCTCCTTGTGTGCTGTTCTCTGCCTCTACAGGAAGGAGGTGCATAGGCACAAGTGATCATTACCGCAGTGCCAATCACTAGTGTTAAACATTTAGATTGCATTGTGAAATGTATAGGAGAAGCCAGTAGCCATGGAGTTACAGAGTTTTACAAAAGTAACTGTGAAACTATACCAAAACAGTGACTTGCCTTTTATATTTTACAGATACTATGACTTAGGGCAGGCAACCCCTAATGAGACTATTCAGCGCAGTAAAGCGAAAACCCCAGAAAGCCACCAAAAAATCCACAGAAGACATAATTACTAGTCGTTTCAACTTCTTAACCACCATGTATCCAAACCTAAACAATTTATCATTTAACACAGCCCTTACAGTAAATAGTGGTTCCCCCCTACCAATTAAAAGTTTTCACATGCAAAGGGATGTAAGAGGGAGACCCTTTTCAATAGCCAGAAAAACAGCTGTGATTTTCTCTTATGTTTGAATACATAAGCATAAACTCCCAAAGCCATTGTTTCTTCTTTCCCCTCCATGGTTTGTCTGGGTTTTTTTCCCCCCCCTTCCCTCAAGTGCGTTTCAGTTACCCAGCTAAATTGCTGCATTTTAGGCAAATAAATAGTCCTTTTTTCTAATGCTGGACACAACCTGTGAAAATTTTCTGCATTTAGATTCAACAATGCTGCTCTTATCTACAGCTCATCTCGAGAGAGACAATTACCATTTCCTTTGCCTTGATCTTGTTTGTTTAACTTGACACAGTGAAGAAAGGGCTGACATTGACCAAAATCCCCAGCATTAATTTATCTCATGTTCGGCATTCATCATTGCCACCATGCAGGAAAGACATGGCAGTCACTTGAAATACCACACCAAGAAAGACTCTGCAAAAACAAAGCTGGCTGGCAAACTGCATATGCAAGAGGAGCTGGGCAAACAAATGTTTCAGTAGCACCCTTAATTTTATTTTAAAGCCCTGCAAAAAGCAGGTGCATGGGTTGTCAATGTACCGTCTTTCATACAAACTCAGATAATGTTAGCCAATCCAGGAGTTAAAATGGGATTATATGGACAGGATGTGCTTTAACCACAAGCTCATTCTTTAAAATATTCAAAATAGTTTAGAAACTACTAATCACTTAACAGACCCAGATAAACGCCAGTGTGCGTAGCTGTGCCGTATACCTTCCAATGGACAACTGTATCACTTTGAATATATTTAAACAGCATTTCTGTATTAAAAAAGCCGAATTCAGGTCTGTACTGCCCTATACTTTGTAAATTGAACCTGTTCTTTGGATCCCATTGTTTCTGCACATGAAAAAAAAAATCCTTGAATTTCAAAGTTGCTTGAAGATGGCTCTAAGTGTCACTTATCTAGAAATCTGGCAAATAGCATCAACACTACAGCGTTTACCCAAGTAACACGCACCTAGTCTCCAACCCAGCCCTTCAGCAAAGAGGGGAAAAAAAATTAAATACCTATGGCTTTGTTCATTAAAGTTACAGATTCTCTTGTAACAAAGAAACACCTACCTGCAAAAACTCATTGAGCTCAACCTGTCCATTTTTGTTCAGATCCACTTCGTTTAGAATATCATGAAGTGTATTTTCAGCAATTTGCACACTGATGCTCTAGACAAAAAAAAAAAAAAGCACAGAAGTATGTCAACTGGATTGTTCAGCACTATTTCTGCCACACTCTGAAATTTAGATAAGAGGCTTAAAAAGGAAACTAACAGAACACAAGGAAACATTACCTCCAAGACACGCTGCACATCCAGTATAGTAATAAACCCTTTCTTGTCCTTGTCAAACATGTGGAATCGCTTCTTGTACCTGCAAGATAAGGATTATCAGTGGGAAAAACTGCACTCAGAAGAATGACAGGTTCCTAGCAGCATAGGGAACATTACTTCACTTACCTTTCAATATCTGAAGGCGCTAGGCTGATTTCAGAGCTGTCTGTTAATTGATCTGATTTTACTTTGTAGCCCATTTCATAATAGAGAAATTTTTTAGCAGCTTCAAGTTCTTCCTACAACAAAAAAAGAAAAACTGTATATCTGAGGAATAGCAAGTTCTTACACAATTATTTTTAACGTAGTATTTATTAGCTTCTTCCACTTAACTAGAATTTATCTAAAGGTCCAAAAATTAAGCAGATGGTAGCTGAAAAGTATTTAAAAAAATAAGTTAAGCTTAGGCACTTTTTAGTCTTGCAAAGAGATATCAAGTCTAGTAAAGACTTCTAATTACTGTGTAAACGCTTTTAGGACCATACCATGCCTTCAATCACACATGGTATGTCTACCTATTTTGTGAAGAATGGCACTTACAGGTCAGGCCTACAAAATGCCATCTAACTCACAGCTGACATCTTGGTGCAATGTTTCACCTAACTGTCTAAAATCAGAAAAAAAAAAAAAAATCAGGAGGCTCAACACCAGGCAGGTTATTTATGTTTTAAACTAGTTTTCTTGATGGTAGTAAAAATTAATTTATTACCTGAAAGTTCAGTGCAAGGTCTTCCATAGCCAGTTTTTTAATAAGTGATAAACACCTGACATACACGAAGTACTGTAGAACAGAGTTCTTTCTACAGCAATGGGTACACCAAACACGGTTCTAAGAGTGATACAAGCATCTGCCACATGGGCACCAATATTAAATAGTCCACACTGCAGTTAACAAACAGGAGTAAGCATGCTAAGTAATGGCCGCAGTGGCAGTAGAAGATTCCTAGGCACGTACATAGAAGCCACTTCATCTAGCAAAGACTTGTTCGTGAAGGTGTATTAGGAGACCAACTAAACTATACCAGACTACTCTTACATACTTCAATATAAGCACACAGATTAGCTTTAAAGTACCAAACCAACAAAGACTTATTTAATGGTTTTACTATAAGATCTAAATTAAAGAATGCTCTTCTGGATAGGCATTGAATTGTCCCGTCCGTCAAGTTGACATATAGGACATGCAAGATTGCTGTAAAAATGTAGCACTTCAAAATGGCCCAAGACTGGTTACAGAAGAGATGCTCAATAACTCAGGGCAGGGTTTAGCCTCATTTGAAAGAAAAGGAGGCTTTTCCAAAAGAAACCCCAGTGGACATTCAGGGAACGTAGAGACTGCCTTGCTGGCATTAGTGAGCTCACACAAGCCACAGATGGCTTTGTAAGTCTTACAGGTGCATGCAGTACTTGTTAATTTTCCTTCCTGCAGGTTACGGTGAGAATGGGTGCCTAACTCCCCAACTACGGGCTGCTGGAGTTAAGGCTCTCCACACAACCCTAACATCATGATGGTTTCAAATTCTTTGCTTTGCAGGCTTCCCATTTTCTAATCTATTGTTATGGAAGAATTGATGTAGCTTTGTTTAACATGGTAAATTACTATATGAGCAAATCTCATTGGGTAAGGGTGAGACACCTCTAACTTCAGTCAACCACCTCTGATTATGAGGTTGCTCTACATACATGCACACAAGCAACACAGCTCACAACTGTGACATGATGGTATCCCCTTCTTTATGCATTCCTGTGGGGAGGCTTTAGGATCACAACAGGTCCTCTGGCTAGCAGGATTCAAATGAGTTCCTTCCAGAATGTTAATCAAACTTCTAACTGGCTAAAAGGTTTCACGAACAGTCCAAGGGAAACTTCCCACCTCCTCTGGAGTTCAAGAGCTAGGTTCTGTTTGCTTCAGAGTGAAAGAAGTCCCAAACCACGTGTCCCATTTGGGTACAGCACTCCTTGCGCTGCCCTTCCTCCTCCATACCCTGGACAGCATTACAAGCGCAACCTCCAGTATTCTGGGCATTTATCTTTTTATGACAACAGAAAGAAGTGATAATTGGTAACTTACACGATGTGATAGTTCAGAAGGGGCAGGATTCATGTCAGTAAGTGGGATGTCTACATCTAAGCTAGTTATCCAAGGTACTCCTGACAGTTTGTGGAGATCTAAACAGGGCTGTAGGGTGCAATTCAATGCACGCACAGCAGATGCCTTTATTAGGGTAAGTCATCTGACCGAAGTTTGTTTACTACAGACCAGGTATACAGAGACTGGCTTAGATAGATACAGCCTATTATCAACCCTGCAAGTAAAGTGAGATGAGTCCCACACTGTATGTCTGAGCACAGACCCACCGGGGACAAAGGAAGCTAACAATGACCTTAAACATTAATTTAGGCCAGAGAATGGTGCAAACTCAGTATCGTCACTTTTCAAAAGACACAGCAGACAAAAAGGAGTGACACAGATTACAAGATCCTCCTTTTCTGAGGCAGATCTGTTGAAAAGTGTCAGTAAACAAAATATTTGAACAGGCATAGGATAGTAATGCCAAGTCTGCTTTCATTTTTAAAGTTGGGGAGCAACAGGATACAGATCTTCGCTTTCCCCTCCACCCCCCAGCCCATACCAACACATTTGACAGCTATTGTGATAAAAGTCTTTATAATGAAATACACCAAGTGAATCATTCTCTCAGGAAGAAAGCATCACTTGAAGTTTTCTATTCAACTAATTTAGATCGTTAACATGGAAACTACTTAAGAAAAACAAAACAGTTTCAGATGAAAAAAGCCCTTTGTACCTTTTTTTTCTGCTCACTCCAGTTAAGTTCTTTCCCCATTATATCTACGATTCTTGGCAGGGCTTCCTCTGCAGCCTGCACATTCAGAAAGGCCAAGCGAGTACGTCGGGAAATCATATCCACTGCCGTGCGGGCATACTCTTTAACACCATAGACAACCTAGAACAATAAACAAGGGGAAAAAATGCAGATGAGAAAGCAGACAGGCATTGTCGGAAATTATGTTTAGGATCACAAACCGCACTGCTACACAAAATGAACTTTCTGTAACTAGTTCCCACCCAACCAAGAAAAGGGTTTGAAAAGCTCCCTTTTCCTTGGAACATTTTATAAAATGCATCTGGGATCAAATGTGTATATGAAATAAAAAATAGACATTTTATAATTATAAATATTTAATTATATATAAATATATTCATATATGTGTATATAAACATAAAAATAAAGCATGCTCTGGAGAAGGAGAAAAACAAGAACAGAAAAAAAGTCTGGACCTCACCAAAGGAAAAGGCTTATGGAGATGTTTTACAGAGCGAGACAGACCTGCTTGAAAACCTGCTTATCCCAAGAAGAGAATCAAAGAACATTATGTAGTTTTCCCACATACCTCAGCTTCAATATAAGGAAATTCAGATACAAGACGTTTTCCAACAATAGGCCATCTCTTTCCTGTCACTTGGGCTATTTTGGCCACCTCAAAAGCCTTGTCACCGTATGTCGAAGCTAGATGCTGAGCCACCTGTGGAGTTGAAAACAAATTCAATATGCTTTTGAAAGCACATCAAATACACACACGTTCTTCTTGTCAATTCTCTTATCACCAATAACAAATAGACTGAAGAGGGTATTAGGTTTTGATTGTGTGGGAGGAAACTACTTGGGTTGTGAATGGGTTAGACCAGCACTGACACCACTACGTATGTATCAATGTAACCGTGACTAATGATGCTCCAACTCTTCTGCTACACTGTGATCACATCTGAAGTATAGATTTTGTTGATCTCAAAGGAAGACAGACCCTAGCACGTCATAACATTTTAAAGCAGGAAACAGTCAAGATTAGGAGGAAGGGAAAAGGGAAGAAAGGAAGAACAATTACTAGAATTTATTTTTGTTAAAACTATCTTTGCCCCAGCCAGATAATAAGCTCTTATCAGGCTCAACAGATCTTTGCAGAAGTTACGCTGGCATTAGATTTAGTGGGAAAACAAAACCCTCCAACACAGAAACATCAGAGCATCAACAGAAACCATGACTCACCTCACTTTCAAGTCCATAGTCTTGGACCAACCTAATGTAGAGAGTGGGACTCCAGTCCTCAGCCCCTTGTAGCTGCAGTCCAATGGTCTTACTGGAACCTGCCTTCAGATCATGTGCCTGAACAGCTGCATCAACGGTGTCCTGCGCCATGGCACGGTAGGTTGTCCACTTCCCACCTGTAACCACACATTTACTTCTTTACTTGGGGAAAGCAAGCAGAATACCAAGTTGGTATGTACTATATATATTTTATATATCACATTATTCTTACTAGACTTGCTCCAATGAGCCAGTCATGCTACCACTGACAGATCTTCACCTAGTTACAGGAACATGAAGGATTATCCTGTAACAAGAAAAATTTTGAATAAAATACACTGGGGAAGCCCAACAAAGCTATACTTTAAGAGAACTTCCAGTACCTGCTATCGTGACAAGGCCGCTATCGCTAATGGTAACTACGTGATTCCGGGATATCGACTGCGTATCTTTGGAGTTGGGGTCTGTGACCAGAGGACGAATGCCGCTCCACGCTGCCAACACGTCTCCTCTTCTCACTGTCCAGAACCAAAGATCAGCCAAAGTCAGCCAGGAACTGATGGGTATTTATCTCATATCCCTCCCATGGTCTTTGTGGCATTGCCGCCGAGTAGATACTTGCTGTGAAACAAGGACTGCACAACACCATGCTTGTTAGTTGAGCAACTCAAAAAGCTGGAGAAGATTCTCCAAAGTAATGGAATAAGCTGGGCTACAGAATTAAAAACAGCACTGCCCTGACCGGTATCAATAATATTGCCTAGCCCCCTCCCCTCCCCCCCCCCCCAAAAAAAAAACCCCAAAAACCAAAACAGAGACAGAGAGGTCCATTTTTCACACTGGTTAAAACTCCAACAGAATAGAAATATCCAGGGAACTGATCAACCAAGAGAGATTCAACTGTCAAACTCACCGATCAGCTCAAAAAAACCCCAAACCCTACCAAAACCAAACTCGCCCCCCAGCACCAAGTCTTCTCCTTGTTTACTTGTGCTGACAGGACAGTCCTTACACTCATGTGGAACAAACTTTATTTTGGTTTCTAAAATGTAATGTAACATTTGCTTTTAGGACTTCAAAGATGTTTCTCTAGCTTGTAGGTTATTTTTCCAAGTTTTCCTCTTGACAAGTGATCTTTATCCACAGCCTTTATCAGAAGTGCAGTTACACCTATGCACAAGGAGAAAATTTATTGGCAAGGCTGTGGTTGGCTGTAGCACATAGAATCACAGAATAGTTTGGGTTGGAAGGGACCTTTAAAGGTCATCTAGTCCAACCCCCCTGCCGTGGGCAGGGAC
>NW_008794603.1:2111800-2122820 GCF_000699145.1 Aptenodytes forsteri | reverse complement strand
CTTTGGATGCAGCGCAGGGTACAATTGGCTGCCTGGGCTGCGAGCGCACATTGCCGGCTCATGTCCAGCTTTTCATCCACCAGTACCCCCAAGTCCTTCTTGGCAGGGCTGCTCTCAATCCCTTCATCCCCCAGCCTGTATCAATACTGGGGGTTGCCCCAACCCAGGTGCAGGACCTTGCACATCCCCAAAGCTTGTACCCCGGGCCAGCATTTGCTACTGCACAGCAACCCAAAAGGGCCCAGCTGACTTGTCAAAAACCACCCAGCAGAAGTCCACATCTCTTACACAACCGCCTCTTCCAGCCCTGCCTTCTCCTCCTCCTTGCCACTGCTTCAGAAACATTGTCCCACTCCACAAGAAGCCTGACTAAAAAGCCATTTACTTATTTTTCCTCCTGTGCTACTCTTCTGCTTCCTGTCCAGTTACAAGCACATCCCTAAAGCCAACCCTGACTTCTCAGTAAACTTGGAGGAAGAAAACCTGAAGGCATAAAGTAGTCACGAAAGCCCTTAACAGTTGTCGGAAAATACCCCAGCCTCCGAAAGTCACTTTTTTTAATATATAAAACAAGAGAACTTAATGAAATTAATTTTGTTGCTTATTAAATTTGCAATAGAAAAATTGACCAATTTGCTTTATGCTGAAGCCTTTGGAACATTTTTTTTTATATACAACTTTTAAATAAATGATAATTGAAAATCAGTAACAGGGTGTAAAAATATCCCCCAAAGAACACAAAATAGATTTCAGAAATCAATGGTGCTCTGCCAGCATGTTTAACCTGCCAAAATGAAGTGTTAATCACAGAAATAAGATACCATATTACGTTTATAAACTAATGAAACTAGAAAAAGCAGCATGCGTGACACTATAATTAAACAGTTGGAACACATCCAAGCCTGTGTAAGTTGATAACCCTGGCACTGTCTCTGGCAGCAAAAAGGCAGGTCTGCAGTGAGTTGATATGGCCAGCACAGTTGTTAATTCAATAACAAGCAATCTATAAACACTGCTAATTGCATATGTGAAAAACAGCGTGCACCTAGGTAGGTTTCATTCAAAAGAATTAAACACTTCATAATGTACTTCCGTAAAATACCTTGCAAAATCTCTCTCTTATTCAGTCTTAACTCTACCAGCTACCTGTCTGGCCTACCACACTTTATATCGACTTCTGCTCAAGAAACTTAACGGTGCGTTTCCTGAAGACTTTTTCTGAACTTTATACAATACAGAGCCATCAATTATCCTCCTCAGGAAACAAGTAATCTAGCATTTCCAATCTCTGGACAGCAAGTTTTCCTAAACCTAAGGATGTTGCAATATTCCTGACAGAGTGCATTTCAGATGTATTTTAATGCTGCTACTACAACAGAAATACAGAAGTACAAATGCTTTCGCAGAATAATTTTAAAAAACCTCTCCATGAAGGAAAGAAGCCCCTCTCTCCTTTAAACTAGCAGAGTCAAAGCAGGCCAGCATCTTACAACAAACGTGTTCTCAGCTCAGCTACTGAAGGGAACAACTGCCACCAAGTAATTTTTATAAATTCCCCTTTTTGCCCATTATACTTTCCTCTTCCACTGAAAACTGACACTATTAGATATTTGCCATATCAAGAAAAGTAAATTCTAAGAATAAAGTGCCTAGAAAAGTGGAAATAAAAACAAGGACACGGGAAAAGTCAGAACAACTCTTCTGTGAAGAAAAGCAGGTGAATTATTTGACGTACTTGGGTTGATGCATGACTGAACTGTCCCAGTTCTGCAAAACCTTGCGTCTGCCACCCAAAGAGACCAGAATGACTTGGCTGTGCAGCTGGACAGCTAGCGCCAGTAAGAGGAAAGGTATGTGAAATCTGAACATGCAGATATCAACCGATTTCCATTTAAATAGTCCAAGTAGTGCAGGTATATCTGGAAAAGCAGCATTTTATAGTGCTGAAACATAGATCAAGATGACACGTCCTACCAGTTTTCGAAACACCCGCACGCACAAGGACCATAGTTATCAGAGTCACAGAAGAACTTTAGACAGACAGCATTTACTCAAACTGAAATGCCACAGACTCCTCAGCACCTTCCTAGGGAAAAAACAGGGCTGACAAAGGTTTACCTTCAACATCAACACTAAGGTAGTTGCGCACTTCATTCAAAATGAAGTTTATATCTTCTTCTGTTGGTATCGGATGGGAAGTAACATCAGTCGGGCTGTCTGTGGTCCCTGCAATAGTCATCTTCTCCCATGGCAGGAAGAAAATCACTCTACCATCGCTGGTGGCTGGGTCAAGCAGACCCATATTATCAGGGCTGAAATAAAGAAGGGACATGGTTCAAAACAGGTCAGGCATCAGCAGGGATTCTGTTCTTGCACACCTTGTACCCCAGATAAAAGTATTAGAACATTACCTTTGCTCTGAGGTCAAATGATTAATAAATAAATAAATAAAAGATCAGCGATTTCACATGTGGCCATGACTTGACTTTAAATGGTAGTCCCAGAAGTTTTGAGAAATAAGGCCCTTGAATGTGATGCTCAGATATTACTAGAATTTGATTTCTTAAGCAAGTTAGCAGACCACAACCCTAAATCGAACAATCAGGCCTTTGGCATCTCACATCTCCATTCACTCTTGAACATCTTGCTCATTGGAATTTCAAATACAAACATTTGGAAATTTTAAAACAGCAATTACTTGAAACTCATTATGGAATGAGCAACTGCTTTTAATCAAAAAATGGACAATCATTTATATTATGCCACAAAGAAAAGGGAAGGCTGAAACAGAATGCACATTAGAATGGAAGAAGAATAGAACCCTAGTTCTGTTTTGATGCATCTAAGTATATAACAAGAAAAATTTAAGATGAAATATTATTAACCCAAGTTATAATCATCTGCTCCCTGAACAGAGGACAAAAGTAAAGATATACAAAATCCCAATGACTTCTACAACCTGCACTCGCAATAAAGGCAGGGCAGGGGGTTGGGGGTGAGGGTTAGTAACAGAAAGAAAAAGTAGAGAAAACAAGAGAACAGCAACACTGAAATCCTAAGTGTTACGAGTACATTTAAACAGAAAAATTCCAATGATACTGCAGCCTGAGTTTGCTGACCCCCTGCCACTTGAACAGGAATGAACGCCCACTGAGTCTCCAAGGATCCGGACAAAGAAGTGTATTCCAAATGCTCCCAGCTCTCACTAGAGCATTCCTGAATAGGGAAACCATGTTTTGAGGAAGAAAATTGAGGAAGAAAAAAAATACCACAAAAATACCACCTCCATAGTGACTAACAGACACTAATTGGGTGCTAGTATTCAGAGATTTTTCATTTATTTATGCTAGTGCTACAAACAGAATGATTCAGTAAAATGAAGAAAAAGAGTAGTTCTTCGTACAGGAAATTTTAATTTATCTACTAATGTTTTCTGGTATAATGTAAAAAAAAAAAAAAAAAAAAAAGGTACAAAACCAGTTATCCTCACCACTTTATTAAATAGCTCTGCTTGTATTTCAGAAAACAAAAGGTTTCTATAAACACTTCAAAGTAAACAGCTTTTATATAGGAAAATATTTAAGCTGCTCCTTTTTTTGTTCATTTTTATTTAAAGGAAAGATGCTGACTTTCATTTCAGGTGCTGGAAGTCCCTGTAAAAACATCTGCAGTCAGTGTAGCAGTCTTCAGGTTTTGCACCTATTCCCCGATAATGGAAGGAGCATACAGGAAGTATATTGAAGGAGGATAAGAGGTAAATATTTAGGTGGTGATAAGGACCATCAGAGGGGAATAATTCAGTGGACTCAAATAACTACTAATGCAATAACCTGAAGGTAGACAAAGACCTGCTTGGATATGAATTACTATTTAAGAGATCCGCAAGCTGAATCACTGAATATTTCATTTTTAGGAAGTCTAAACTGATTACTGAAGGTAAGTTTTCAATATCTGGAAAGACTGGAAGAGAAGCTGAAAATTTCATATATAGCATGTATATTAGAACATTTTTTAGATGATATTTATAGACAGCTTAAGCATACAGTTGGAGAAGTACAATTTAATAGGGGAAGTCAACACAGATTTGTGAAAGGTAAATCACGTCAGACAAGTGATTACTTTCTAAAATGAAAAAGCTATTGATTTAGAGACAGGAAACTAGAGATTTAATATACGGTATCAGAATATTCAGAAAACTTAAGACATCTCAAAAGTATGGTGTTTTTTTTTTTTTAATGTGATTTCGTAAAAGCTGTTAAAAATAAGGAAGAGAAACAAGTAAAGACTTTAAACTAAGTTTCACCACAACACCTATGGACTGAAGCGTTTTCAGTTAGATTACACAGCAAATGATGAGAAAGGATGAAACAGTTTTCCATATGCCAATTAATTTACTGAATTAATGACTACCAGCTATCCTGGGAAGCTTGCTCTCAGTCTCCTATTGCTAGGTTTGTTCCATCTTACATAAATAACTGAAGAGCCACCAACACAAATTTAAAGTAAGGTGTTTCCCATCAAAAACAAGCGTCCTAACACCCAAATATTGGCTCTTCTGGGACTCCAGAGGCACTTGACCAAAGCACCACAAATGCAGTTAAAGAGCAAATAGGTGACTTTCCACAGAGTAGAACTAAGGTTTAGCAGACAAGTTTACCTGGAATCTGGAATGCAAAGCAGATAGAAAAATTGAAGACAGAGGGAAAACATCTGAAATTTGTCAGAAGGGATGGAAAAAAAGTATTGCATTCATAGACACATTTCAGGCAGGAAGCCTATTTGAACAAAGGTAGCCAAAATCGTCTCTTATTTTAGCAGATAATATACTTAAACAATAGGGAGTGAAAGAGACTAGAATAGATATATGTATAGTAAAAATAGAATTAATGAGAGGAGGAATACTGGGACTATTAATGAAGAACGTAAATGAGTAAGAAACCCATGGGAAATGAATGCATTAGGTTAACATTAGTTTCACAAAATCTTAACTATGTTTATACCTAAAAACCTCTACCTGTTATAAAATTTTCATTTCTGTGAGTCTGGGCCAAAATTCTATAAAACATTTACCACAAGGCAAGTGGATGCAGTGAAATGACAATCTTCGTTTGTTAAGGATTATTCCTTGGCACCAGGAGAAGACTTGATACAACTAAGATTAAATACCATGAGTATTTTCCATCTAGCAGACAGTTCCTCGGTTTAAGCTATCCCACTTCAAGGAAATTCAGTGCAGTTTTAGCTAATCAGCTGTACTGTGGAGGCAGTATGTGGGTAGGTACTATTTTACAAGAAAAGTAATGCCCACATGCTGACATACACAGGGGAACAAGGAGAACAAGAATTCTCTACATTTCCAATTAAAATTATTAGGTTATTACACAATAAATAAATTAGAGCCCTCATGCATATCAAGCCATCTACTTTGAATTTTCAAAGTGATTCAAAGTTTTAAAACTTTACGTGTTCTTGCTGTAGGGCCATAAAGTCAATCACACATGTGCTTCTCAAAGTATATGAGGAAACTAGGATTACAACCCATTTCTCCACATTGCTAGTGCTTTAAAGCAGCTATCAGGTCATTTTCCTATTTTTCATGTGGAAAGAACAGAATGCAAGAGTGATTTTACACTAGGCCAAAACCACCTCAATTTTACAGTCTACGGTCACGTCCTATTGGGATAGCTCTGCAAAAACAACATGTTGTGCACTGGAAGTCTAAATTTATATTCACAGAGGAGTGCAATGATGATATGGAAGGCATTATTATAAGTGCACTGTATCAACAGAATTGGGATAAGTCTATAAATGTGATTTTCCATTAGGATGCTAATGACTTCAGAAACCAAAGGTAATATTTGAGCTTCAACTGACAAGGCTTACTTGGTAGAAGGGGATTTGGTTTTGCAGCAGCAAATAAGGAAAGAAGCAGGAGTCTGCAGAGAGCACGCTCGCAGAGTGCCACGGGAACCTCTTCTGTAACAAGGTCAGCAGAGGGAGGCAAGTCCTTTCCACCAAAACAACCACGGGTGGGTGGGCTTGTGTCCACAGCAGTGTCAGAATTTAATCGTGTTATTTTGAACTGCTTATTATATTGCCTACATGCTGCATTCGTATTTACTATGAGTGCAGTCATAATGTTGCAGAGTACAGTGGCAGAGCATTATTGCATAGAGAGTTTGATATTTAATAGGACAAGAGTTTTCCTCTCTGGAAGGTTTTATATGCTTCCTGTTTTCTTAAGGGAGGTGAACAAGCAGTCAGTACACTCAACTCAAACTCATTACTAAAAAAAAAGGTGCCTTTCACAAGTCTGTTGTAGATGCTCTGCCTAAACACCCTTCTGCTTCAGCAGGAGTTCTGCCTTGGTGAGTTTTAACTAAGAACTACAAGACTTCAGTCTTTTCTGAATATATGAAATTGTTATTCTCACAGGCACAGTGCCAGAATCCTCTTTAAAAAAAAAAACAAACAAAAACAAAAAATAAAAATCAAATCGTGCATTCAAAACTACCGTAAAACCTACAAATGCGTCTCCGCAAGCTTATTTATTACAGACACCAGCAGAGATTGTTACAAGCGGTTTAGGCTTTGAATATCGTTACCTGTAATAACCAGGCATCACAATATGCACGCCTGCACTTGGCTGACAGATGTTTGGTACTTCCTCATCATCCATTTTGCGCACAGAGTCTGTGAAAGGTCCCGTAGCATTGATAACACATTTGGCTTTGACATCAAACTCCTGCCCTGTGAAAGAAAACAGTATCAATCACATACACCATTTGTTTTCCTGCTCACTGACATGCTCTATTATTAATCTATCTATGAACTTAACCTACTGCAAAGTATATTGTGCTTCTCTGAACATAACAGCTGGAATGGTTTTTAAAAATTAACAAAGTTTTCATGTAACACCAGATTTGAAAGAGTGTTTTACAGTGAAATTCCATCTTATCCGTAAAGGCAGAAGAACATAGACTGGGTAGAAGTTCAGCTGAAATCTGCCTCTCAAACGAGAGAAATTTCAGTCTCAACCCATAGACTCGGTAAATGGGATTATTACTGTACAGCACATAGCATTTTACAATATCATCTTTGCTTGACAGAAGGGTTTGGATGTAAAGCTTAGTCTACCCTGCCAAAAACACTAGGATTTGAGTGAAAAATCTGACAGAAGTTAAAGATGATTGACATTAATGGTATGCCACTGCACTCTGGGAAGATGGCTCCTTTGTCGGTTCATTGATATTTACAAACAGCAGTGTTCCCTGCTCCTCCCGCGTTTCATTATTTCTGGGTTTCTTTAATGAAGAGAGTATGATCCCCTAAAGTGCTGTGCTCTCTGTTCCACCACGGCACGGTAAAGCCTGCTGCAGAAAGCCATCGCTTCCACCCACCGGGCAGGGTGCTACAGACTGAAGGGTGCGCGGTACGGCACCGCTCGCCGGTCGGCCGGCCGGCCAAGGCAGGCAGGAGGCTGGCTTTGGGTCCCCGCGCCTCTCTGCGCCGCTGGGAGGGCACACACCTGTTAAGACGTCCCTGCAGCGCACGCCGCACACGCGCTCCTTCCCGCTGGCCGGGTCTGTCGTCTTGAGCAAGCACAGCACTTCAGCGTAATTGGCCATGGCAGCACCGTACCTGGCAGCAGTGAGGGCGATGGCGAGGTTCATCCGTGCGTCGTTGTGCTGTCCTGCAGCGGGGACGGGACCGGAGGAAGGACACCAGTCACCTCCAGCCACAGACTTGTGGTATGGAAGTGTGTCAGAACCGATCTGTCACATCTGTCCCTGTCACATTGAATAGGCGTGATGGCTGCTCGCGTCTAACGAGAATTATTTAAAGATACATCCCCTCTGCTGCGCCGGAGCACCCGACTGCTGTATCGGCAGCAGCACGCCTAGCTGCGTTCCCTACACGGGCCTCTGTAGCATCAGAGACCATACAACATGCCACAGCCTTTGCACACTGTGAAACTGGGAATTAGTACTCGTTCACCTCCAATTTAGAAAAGGACAAATCACTTTTTTCTTTACCTTTCCCTCTACAATCGTGCTGTAATTCTGTAACTGTATCTAAGTATTCGTTTGACAGCCCAACCAGTATTAATCAACAATTCCTATTAGCAAGTGTACTGCACAACATTCAACATCCAAGAAACAACCTTTCAGAGACTGTGCCAAATTACCAGCTTTCTATAGCTGTTTTTTCTTGTATATGCATTTTAACTTCCCAACATACAACATAAAAGCATCAAAAAAAGAGAAATAAGTAGACAAGAATTAATGAAGGATTCTTAACATATATCATTAAAGATTTATTACCGAAATTCCCTCGTTAAAGAAAACCAAGAGAGAGGCGGAGGGACCATGAGGGGAAGATGATTAATTACTTTGAAATACTGGCTTCACCTGAGACTTTTCCTATTTATTATTGCCACTGAAGTTAAAGTCCTGGATGCTGCCTAGAAAGAATTACTATACATTGAAGGGGCCAGGCTCTGTGTGTCCTGAATAATTAATTTACGAGAGGGTTAAACTTCCTGAGGTACGGTTCACTTCCCCACGCGTTTTGACCACTTCTATCAAAGATAATACTGATAAGGTGATAAATTTGTAATAGATATTGTAGTTGATTTATGTTGCCAGCATTCCCAACGTTTAGTATAAATGGTTTATGTAAAGTTTGGTCCTTCTGATTCTGCCTGTGCAATCTCGAACCACTGCGCAAATAATCTGTTCCTAGCTAAAAGGGCAAAGTTATAAAGATGGGATCAATGGCCTCGAAGGCACCACCTCCCCTCCCCAAACTTCTCATTCTAACACAGCGGAGACGATACAGTGCAATCAGTCTTCAACTACAAGAAAAAAAAAAAAGTTATGCGAGGCGTACAGAAACAATAACATGATAAAGCACCGATGAAGAAACAAACAGTAACTCCAATTCAACTAAGCAAACAATGCCCAGAATAAACTGCAGAAAAGAACAGCAAAACAACTGAGCAAGATGTCAAGAGAAGTTGGGGATGCTCCATCACACAAGATGCATAAGACTAAACAACCATCTGTCAGAAGTGGCAGGCAAATCACTAAATAAATGCATCAACATTTATGCCGCTGTAGTGTCAGGGAATGGATAAGATGACCTTATGAGGTTTACCTCAAACCTTAACATTTTAATGCAGGGTTGAGAGAATGTGTATCTCATATATATATATAGAGAGAGAGCACTAGACAGAAAAAAGACAAAGAACAGTGACAAGCTGCATTACAGTAGCTGCTTCTACGTAAAGCAGAATACAGCACATATTCCAAAGTAATCCAGGAAATGCTCCTCTAGCCCAAAGTCGAAGGCTTTCAGAAGTGCAGCGTTCTGGAGACACCCCTCTTTATTGTGGTGCTTGATGTGGGGGACCGCCTGACCCACAGGATAGTGCAAGTCTTGGCTTCACAGGACAAGAAACCCAGCACAAACCAGAAACTACCCTCAAACAAGTACCCTCCATGTATAAATGAAACCCTGGGGTACCTGTTTCCGTGCGGTGGGATTTATTCTTTCATTGTAGAAGGACCCCAGGGCCCAGAGGGTTTCCTTCGTTACTTTTTGATCCTCCCTCAATTTGTTCTTGCCATCAGTGCATAAGGCAGTACCCGATACAAACTGGTTTTCTCTGTCTGACACAGGGAGTGGATTCATCACACAAAAGCAGCGCGATTTACAGTGTTAGCCAATATTAGCTTTGGTCTATGGGAAGTCTTACTGTTTAAGTTTTGCAAGCTTGCCTCTTCCCAGTTTTGTGACTTATTTGTCCAGACCAAAAGCAATCCAGAGAAACCAATCAGCAGAATAAATAATGTGGAAACAGGTGTAATTTCTAAAAAGAACAAACATCTAAGTAACAACTGTTTATTAAGCCCCAAATCCAAGAGCTGCTCAGCATTTTGTTGAAACTCCTAATGCTCCTAATGTCAGAGTGAGCTAAGGATACGCTCAGTGCATTTCAGGATTTGGACCACTGTGTTCAAGATAACATTTTCACGCTTTCTCTGAAACTCTCATCCATTTCCCCCTCATCATTATTCTGATGCGAGAAACCCCTTGCTATTACTCAATTCTCAGGTGTCCAAAAGGAACTCTGAGTGCCCAAGTAATGTATTTGCAAGAACAGGACTGGGAAATAACCAGTTCCTGATTAACTACACATCTAGAAAAACCCACTGGCTTCAGACTGATGTGATCTACAGTGTGGAGTCCTAGACTATTTCGTAGTACAAAAAGGAGAGATCTGTCAAGGTCTAGATTTGAAAGAAATGAAGAGTGACTTACCGGCTCAGAAATTTATCATCTGTGGAGAATAATACTGCAACAGTTTGGTAGACATCAGGTCACAGTACAATAGTTTTGATACTTGGGAACAGCTTTTTTTATTTTGTTTTGTTTTTAAAGCCTCCCAACTCACACGTGCACATTTTCCCCCAGACAATTACATTAAAATCCTGCACTTCATATGCAATTATCTTTTTTTCTTGATATCTGAAGAAGCGCTTGCTCTTCCTCCATGCACACCCCCCATTATAAAGGTACCGTAGTCAGATCAGTTCTTACTACAGCACCATTCACAGTTGACAAAGCATATTTTCTGCTGATTAAAGTAAAACCAGCTGTTTATATGTGTGCTAGTTTAGAATCAGGAATGTTTATTTCAAAGAGATTGGTATGTGTCCTGGTACTTAGATGACCCTTACCACTCTAGAGAGAAACAGAAGGAGGAAGCAAAGCAAAGATTCTGCATCTCAACCTTTTCGACTTTTCAGTTAAACGCCATTCTCTCCAGCTAAGATTTAGAGATCCTCCAAACCCAAGATAAAAGCGCCTCCAAGCTTAACTTCCTCCAGAACAGACATGTAAAGCTTTCTTGACAGGAGCACTGTTACCATGTTCAGAAGATCATAGAATCATAGAATCATTGAGGTTGGAAAAGACCTCTAAGATCATTGAGTCCAACCATCGACCCAACACC
>NW_008794603.1:2069579-2110865 GCF_000699145.1 Aptenodytes forsteri | reverse complement strand
TCTGCAAACTTACTGAGGGTGCACTCGATCCCCTCATCCAGATCATTGATAAAGATATTGAACAAGACCGGCCCCAAAACTGAGCCCTGGGGAACACCGCTCGTGACCGGCCGCCAACTGGACTGAACTCCATTCACCACAACTCTCTGGGCCCGGCTGTCCAGCCAGTTTTTGACCCAGCACAGAGTCCACCTGTCTAAGCCGTGAGCTGCCAGCTTCTCGAGGAGAATGCTGTGGGAGACAGTGTCAAAGACTTTACTGAAGTCCAGGTAGACCACATCCACAGCCTTTCCCTCATCCAAATGATGCTGAGGAAACCTAAGGCATAGTTGTGTGATAAATGGCAAGGTAACCAAAAGCTTCTAAGGGAGGTCCTGGATTACCTATTTAAGATAGCTCTGCATCTGTTGTCCTTCACAGCAGCCACTGGTGCTCCAAAGCAAAACAAAGAAAACAGTTACTCCCCCTTGCTACCAGAGGTAACCTCTCTATGATACCACGGGGTTCTTTTCCCCAAATGTTGCAAGCCAAAAAGTTGTTATAAAATATCAGAATGGCTAAGCCCAATTAATTTGGCATCCTTTTCCATAAACAAGTGAGCTCCTGGAGATCTCATAACTAACCTGTAGGCAATACAGTGAAATTGTAATTATGACACTCACCAACAACAGATGTTCACAAACACCCTGCCCTGGAGAGGTCACTGCTGCTTCAGTCCTGTTGCTCGAGGGCTAGTTTTGAGAGCACTTTTTGTTGCATGCATGTCAGTTGTCAGCTGGATGCATCTCAACGGTGGTGCGAAAGGCAGCCATACCTCAGCATCTTTGGAAGAAGCATCCAAGAGCCAACTAGTGGAACACGCCGTGTTTTCTTTGCAACTCCTCCCGTGATACCTCTTGAAAATAAGAGGATGTTTAAATCCTTTAAGTTATTGCTAGCAAGAGAAACTGAAAGAATCATCCATCTCATTATTCACTATTGTCATCTGCTTGTAATATAGTAACAATGGAGCGACACTTTAATATTTATTAAGGGTAGTCAACCTAGCTTTTAGCAAAAACACTGGCCTAAGTGCTTTCATTACATTAACACTGAGTCCTCTTTAAAAAAACCCTTATTCTTAGAAGGCATACTGCTGAAAACATTTAGTGTGTGAAGACATTTTCTGTAAGTGTGTCCTACATCATGATAAGACCAACAGTGATGTCATTTGGTTTATAATTTCTTTTTGTGTAATTTAGGAAAATTCTATTTTCATTCCTTAGTAGCAAATGTTGTATTTCTTCAAAGACGAACAGACAATGCTTCCGTTGGCACTAAAAGAATCCTCCCACAGAGTGCACATAGTGTACATTCAATTTTATTTTTATCAATGCTGAACCACAGCCAGTAGTGGTAACAGAGCCCACAGACTGTAGAAATTTGTTTGTGACTGATTCAGTAGAGTTGTGAGAAAACCACAGTGTTAATAAGGCACTCTGGCAGTTCTAGTATATTCTGTCCTGTGTCACACTCTGACACCTATTACTTTTATACCAATTCCTGCTTTCTCCTCTGCAACTCTATTCAGTTGAAGATAAACAGCACACAGTAGCCAGTGACTGCATATTTTTTTTTAAGAAGCCAGAAGCTCTTAAAAACTGGAGCGTAACCTTTGTTCATGTTAACCTTTTTATGCTAAGAACTAACACCTCGTTATCGAGTATACCTGCTGCATGACAATTAGTCATGTAACAATGCACGCAAGCACTGCAGCAATTGCCCCAAATACGCTTTGGCTCATACTGCAACAGCATAGCCGTAATGTCTGGTTTTGCAAACTTCTTGCTTTAAGGAACAGGTTGGTCCCTGCAACAGACATGAAAGCCTCACCTTTTCGCAATTTACAGTCTTTTCTGATTAGGCATATCTAGTTATTGCTGTGGAGGTCAAGTTTAATGGAGACTTGGAAATTAGCCATGCAAGAAGCTATATGACAGTCTTAATGAACTTTCTCAAGAGGGCAAATCTTTCCATAGAACCACCTACAAGGCTTCTTCTGAAAGGAAAAATACATTAAAAGAAATATTTGAATGAGAGAACTAGGCCCACAGTATGGTCACAATTTTATATCCCTACATAATGCAGCCATACAAATAAGTTGGGAGGATTTTTTTGTTTTCTTTTAAAAAGCTGAGGGGATAAAGGCAAACTGAATACTTGCAAATTAACCTCTTGCTTGTATGTTACTCCTTTACTGATACCAATGAGCTCCGCTTATTTAACTAGAATACTTAACTGCACCTCACGAGGCAGTCCCTTGGATTTGGAACATACCCAAAAACTTATCACCCAGCATCAAGACGAGGATATTACTGGATCACCACAATAATGACACCCATTCGCCCCAAAAGCACTGATATTCCAAAAGTTATTTTAAAAGTATATTTCTGTACCTATACGTTATATTCTTACAACAGCCTTGCACTAGAAAGTTGCATGCACACAATAAAGAAAAGCAATGCATGAAATCTAATTATTTCACATGCATGAAAGTTTTCTTGTGGTGTATATAGAAACCTTACCAAAACCTTAACAGATTTGAGGCTGATGAGTGATAATTATACATCACTATACATAACTAAGTTACCAGGACTGCCCGCATCCTCTGATTTTTAAATAAGTGCTTAATTGCATGAACAGTTTTATTACAAGCATTAAAAAAGGAACTCAACATCTGTTGTACATACGGCAATCAGTTTTATCCAAGTTTAGGCATTATGAATCAGCTGGAGTGACTCAAAATTGTTCCAGACTTCTCCGAGAAAGAACTCAGCAAGTTCTTTTCCCCAAACGCAAGTAGAATAAGTTCAGAGGTAAACATCAAATTTGACTCATGAGTCACAAGTCATTAAAAATGCCCTCAGACCTGAACTATTTCTTGCTCTCTGAATCCCATGAAATTTAAGTGAAGTCAAAAATTCGCTGAAAACTAACAGACTTTCTAGGATACGTAGCATGCACGCATTTGTTCTTGGCCTGCTTCAGAGGGAAGAGCGTTCTGACTCGATTAAATCAGCTCCATCACACCCACATATAACAACACAGCAATATCACACCAGATTGTTAATACTTCTCATACAAGTCATGTATAATTTGAATTCTGCTTTCCACTGTGTTATCTGTGCTGCTGAAATACAGCCCAACCAGGTGGGAAGAATGATACGCATCTAAATATGCACTTTGCACTGGAAAAAACCACCCCACCCCCCATATTTTAGTTCTTTAAGAACTGCCCTGAGATGTAGATATTTTCAGTCCTCACTCTGTAGGAGCTTTAATGGAAAGGAAAGCCTTGAGTTTGGCCTTCTCACGGGTAAATTTATTCTAACAGATTCAAACTCAGATTTGACACATCAAGTTTAAGTAATCAGTAGCAGTCATTTTAAAGAATTTCTTGCTTCCTCCATTTAGCACCAGCTTAGGCCACAAGAAATATTCTCTATTCCTGTGAGCGATGGAGGTGAAGAGGGAACCATCAGCATCCGACTTTTAGGTTCTGGCTCCTCAAGGGTCTGGAAGGACTAATGCCCATTTACCAATAACAGCTACATTTATCAAACCTTAACACACACAGCTTGAGAGTGTGCTGCAGAGACCACGCAAGATGCAACGTAACCACTATTTTACAAGACAAGCTTAGGGAACTTAAGAAATTCAAGATTATTTTCATAAGGCAAGATTAAAGGAATGGAGGAACCTGTGACCAAACAAACTGCATGTATGGATAAAAACAAACAGATCACAATTAAAATCAGGAAATGAAAGTACGATACATTCCAACTTACGTAGAGAGTTATAAACAAATGAATAACATAAGCAAGAGACAGGAAGCCCATAACAGCTTTTTTTTTTTTTAAATTAAAAATCACAATACCCTGGAGAATGTCTGTCTAATCAAGTCTACTGCCAAGTTACAGTACAGAAGCTAAAACTCATATTGAAGCTAGGATATCAGCATACAAAAATAAGCCACAATATCCAGACACATCAAGTGAGAGACAAAATTTGGAATTATTGTTCTGTGCTACCGCTTTATAATTATGTTGTTTCCCACTTCTTTTGTATCAGCCTTCAACTTGTCACTACAATCACATTGCAATGTCAGTGTAAGTAAAAGCACAGTGTTAAAATGAAACTAAACATTGTCACTGTCAGTTTATGGAAACTGCACTAAAATGTCACCGTGAACAACTGTCACGGCAGGTCTGCCGCGGCCGTGCCGCTGCGCCAGAAAGAAACGTGATGATGTCAATACAGCTTACTGCGTACCCGCACGGCATAAGAGCTGACTAGTACTCCCAATGTTCACGCTAACAGCTTAAATTTGGGGCAAACTCACAATTTGAGACAAAGCTTTGGTTTGCACACCGCAGCAGCTATTTTTTAAGCCCAAATGAAGTAGCGATTGCCTTGTCAGCTATTGCACGTTGCGTTCAGCAGGCGGGACGCTGGCCTCCACTGCGTGACCCAGCAGAGACCAGCCGGGGCCAGAGGGACCAGCCGGGGAACAAGAAGTCACAGGAGGGATGGACTGCCGTGCCAGAGCTGGAGAGAGGCAGCGCTGCTCCCGAGGACGGGGACATGGCACGCTGCAAGTGGCCGGGATGGGCAGTCAGGTGCCAGCTGGAGGGGACCACGTGCACCGAGCGGTGCCAGGCAGCGGGCAGGCAGGGGAGCAGGCGGAGATGCTGCCGACAGAGGGATCCACCCCATCCGATCGGGAAGTCGACCAGCAGCATTTTAACAGGTAATTCACCCCTCAACCTAGAGAAACCCAGCGCATGAATGGATACAGAAACAGGTCAGGAGATGCCGGGCGAGGTGAACTCTGCTGATGGAAGAGGAGGAGCGCGGTGAGGAAGATGAGCAACATGTACCTCCCCAGCCCTTCCCGAGGATTGGGGCTACTCCGGCCCCGTACGCCGAACAACATGGGGGCAGCCACCGGAGCAGGGGAAGGAGCAGGAAGATGTACAGGCATCCCATAATGCGTTTTCATTCACCATACATATAATCATACCTACAATATGGAACAGTGTACATATTAACTAATGACCGACTATTAAGTTCACATAAAATGCACACATATAAATTACAGCAGAGTTACATGCTTCGATGGAGTCTTTTCCCTAAAAGCCACGACACACTGGGGAACACTCAGATGTTTGTGGCACAACGTGCAAATAATGTCGTTTTGCTCAGGAATAATCTTAAATCTTTTAGGTAACATGATCTGAAGAATTATTCCCCATTCACTTCTTAAGGGACACAAAAACCATCCTTTGCTTATACGAGCATTAAAAAAAGAAAAGAGAGAGGCACAGAATTCACTAGAATATTCATCATTTCCAACCTTAAACCCACAGCGTACAAACAGACGAATCCAGCAAGTCAGAGAGCAAAGCCAATTTAATCTGTGGCTCCCCTGAGGTAAATGTAGTTCACAGTCCTGCCCCCACCCCAACCTCAGCCATAATCCCTGCTTCCTGGAGGTAAGAAAGCACTGGAGTGAGGAAAATTCTGCAGCAGGATATAATGATCCAAAATGACAGGGACAATAATGACAATGAATTTCATGTCTCCCAGTCATGAGCTGGGGATGCTTGACTGGGCTGACTTACACAATTAAATTGTTACAGGTACAGCAGGAGATGCAGTTATCATCCGCATGCTTTTGGGAAGGACGCCTCCAGCAAAAGGAAGAAGAGTGCTGCAGATGCACGGTCCCTTTTGTTAGGAGCAAACGGCCACTCCTGCAGGGACACTAGTGCGGCTGCACCCTTTGACAGCGGCAAAACTGGGTTAAAGATGCAAGCCATTTTAGGCTATTGATTTTATCCCTTTTGAAAACGATAAAAAAAAAAAAAGCTCTGATGGAGAAAGCACGGTGTGACTCGAGCCACTGTATGCTGAGAAGCACTACAAGCAGAGACCTAACGGATTTTATCAGAGAATTGGGAAGCACCGTTTATAATGGATCCCCACTAGTGTTTATACTAACGCCAGCAAGGAAAAATACTATCGCTTCTATAGGTTCAGCCGGAGACTTGCATTTCATTTTACGTGCATTCCACTAGAGGCAGCCAATATTACCTTTACAAGCCCTCTCGTAGCAGGCTGCCGATTCTCTTCAAGATTTCACATACAACTCTATTATATAGAACATGGGACAAAATGTATTTGAAAGCAACGGGATATGGAGAATACGCATAGAATTTTCCAGGTTATACCTACAGTTAGTGTGCCTGCAAGGCTTCTTTCATTCATCCAGCTTCAATTTTTAAATACCAAGAAATATGGTTAGCTGTGTATTTCACCTATAGAAAGTCTTTTCAGTGACAAACTGTCAAAGAGTTTTTATATCCAGGGAAGGAAAAAAAAAGTCATACAGTTGTCTGCATCTGTAATAGGGCAATACCCCTATTACAGCTCAACATTCTCAAAATATTAATTTGTCAAATATGAATTATAAAGCCATAACATTTCATAATTCAGGACACACTCAAATACTAGGAAAAAATAGCTACAAGAGCCTAAATAAAAAAAAGCATTTATTCCATTTTTGACAGCTTAATGAATGCCCTACTCTTTTGCATTGATTTTTGTGTGTATGTGTCTGTGTGTGTGTGCCTGTGTGCCTGGGAAGGATTTCTCATGGGGTTTGCTGTAAACAAGGAAAGCTAAATCCTCTGCCAAAGCTTCTTTTTCTACCTTTAAATAACCTCCATATTTAATATTTCAGGAGAGAATATATACAAGAATACTGAGAATGCAAAAAATAAAGAACAATTACTTACATTGCAGCAAGTATACTGGAAATTTGTAGAACAAGACATTAAACAATCAAATACCTTGATGTGGCAAAACAGTCACAGAAGTAGTATATGTTAATACCTGCTTTCAGAAAATAGCAGTAAATTCAAAGAGCAGGGTCAACAAAGCCCTAAGATCTTAAATTCATGACTGATTCCAGAACACAAGTTTTCCTTACACACCTAAAGGCTCATCTTGCAAGGCAAAATATGTTAACAAAAAAGTCTGCAAGCACCTAGAGATAGAAAAATAATGCATCTTAAAAAGAATTGTGCCACTTAGAATTTCTAAACACTTTAAATTGAAATATTCTGGCCAGTTGGATCTCTGCTTTAATGATTTTCCTAGTTCTTAACATAATGAACTATGTATAATTTAAATGGAGATTAATTCTTCCATTTAAAGTGCTTTAAAATAATTCTGCCTATGATCTTGAGATCTCAGCCCAGCTTCTCCATAGTGCCTCTTCTCCAGTTTTCCTTGAGCTACATAAGTGGAACTGACAGATCACTGCTCAGATAGCAGCCACGTTCTTCCCCCAAAATGTTGCCTTTTTGCTATTCAGGAGTATCCTAATACCAACAAATGCTAAATGAAGTCTGACATGTACCCCTAAGAAACAAACTTGTAAGTTGTGGCTTCAAAGAAAACCTTGAATAAATAGGACACATTGTGTACACCCAGGCTAACATCCAACATATGCTTTAGTTTCCTGATGCTGAGACAGAGCAAGAATAGCCTCTGGTAAAGTCTCTGATTTGCTGTTGCTGGTACTTCCAACATTTATAATGTACCTTTTTTTTTTTTTGCCTGTATAAACAATTTAAAAAATGTAATTAAGAAGACCACAGCAACATTTCAGAACACAACATATTCATGAATAATGGATTATTTGACACGCCACTAGTTTGATCAACAATTACAAAACAAAACAAAGAGCGTTCCTGATCTTTCCTTTGCAAAAGAACATCGCCACCAATAAGTCATAACTGGACAGGTGGTTTTATCAAATAAAAAAAGTAACCTACATAATGAACGTTTTTAATTCTTCCCTTTGGTCGTGGTGATCAACATGCCAAACAGCGAGATGTGGCTAGTAGGTGCTATTAACAACTACAGATAGAAAGAAAGCATGATAGAGACAGGAATAGAGAAAAGCAAGAAAACAAGATAAAACTACGTTTAACTGCACATACAGAATCAGTTAAGACATGCCATTCTTAAAAGGCCAATTTATTTATTTGTTATTTAGGGAAGACAGAGAAGGGATGGACAGAGAAGATAAGGATATGACCTACTTTAAGACACATATATATATTTTCACCATTATTTAATGCTCTATTTTATGACTAATCCTTCTGAAAGAACTAAAAGTTTAATTCAATCATATCAGCCCCTTCTCTACTTTAAGTTCAATTCCTTTTCCCTTTTGTCCTCCATTCCTCCGGATTTAGGGCATGAAAGTGTATCATTAAAATCCAAGTATAATAATTTACAAGATCTAAAGTGTGCTTGCTGAAACATTATGACTTAAGACAAATTTACTGTGGACAGAACACAGATTACTTGGTCACAATAAAATAATTAATGTGTTACAACACAGCGTGAGCCCCTCTACACCATGGGCCGTAGGCTGACCTACAGAGGACTCACTACAGACAAAATTTAATTCTGGAATGTGGCATGTTAAGAATTGATTTAACACTGTAGTTGGAAAGTTTTTGTTCTGGATTAGGTGCAGCCTCAAAGCACCCTAATGTATATTATGAACTCACAAGTTTGATACTTTAGTGCTTCAGAACCACTTTATTCTTTTAGGAAATTGAGGTTTGGTGGAGCTTTGAGAGTTTTTTTTTTTTTTTTAGTTTTTTCACTGAAAAACACCGTTTCTTTAAATTCTGCATAAAAACGTGGATAACTAAGCTGTAGTCTTATAAGTAAAACAAAATAATAAATATTTTGTCCATTTCCTTTTTTTCTATTTGACACTTCTTTGTTTCCAATATGTAGAGTGTGGGTTTGTTTCCTATTGCTGGCGAAGGCAACAAAACCATCAGAGACATCTCTCAGTCATTCACAGAGTTCTGCACTGTATTGCTGCACAGATGTTTTCCACTAAAAGACCACGTGGTATCTTGGTGCTGAATTTTCATTTATTGCAACACTATTTAAAACAATTATTCGTCCAAGAAACTTGAAGACTAATTTTAAGGCTGTCTTGTAAATGTATATCTTTAGAATGCTGGAGTAGTAAATAGCTGCGATACATCCAAACTAACTATTTAATCAGAAAAAGACTTCAATAGATTATAAATAGATTTCAAGTTATAGTGCTCTTACGAGAAGTGTAATTAGAGTTAAGAGAACCACTTCGTTCTTCCTGCATGCTCCTGGGATCCCTTAAAACAGTCTAAGGGATAGCTTATGATAATGAAAAAATAAATCTGAATTACTTCTATGTATGCTATTTACAGCAGCTCTTGTTACAATATACAAAAAATACCACATAATCCCATAACAAGTTTTGCTTCTAAACAACCTATTTCCTCTAGACCTTAAAAATAAGACAGAGAAGATGCAGTCTCCATCGGAGGTAAAGGATGGACTTAATTTTTACTTAAATCTCACCCTACTCCCAGTTAAGAACCTACACATATATATTCCCGCACAATTTTTTTTTTTTTCCAGTCTGCTGGGTTCTGTATAAGACAACTTGCAACTATCAACACATGCTTTTGCCAGAAGCCTCACAAATACTATCTGAGTCCAGTGTGTTTTGAGAGTCCCTCCTACTTCTTCCCAGTACAAAAGCCCCTATTGATAAGCTGATGTGTAAATGCAGTTCTAAAAAGGGGAAAGAACTACCTTTATAATCAATTTTGTGTGAAGACCTTTCTGGCTGCCAAAAGGTCAGAAACTAGGTAAAAACTAACTAGAACTGTACCACTACTGAAGTAAATCAGTATTTAAGCTATTTATTCTTTCCAAGCCTGCAAGGAATCTATGGCTTTTTGCCCTATCCTCAACACATTTGACGTTTTGATATTACCTAGCTGGCCCCATTACCAAAAAAGTTTTGCCAAAACTTTCTGTCTTGGAAGGGAAGTGGAAGAGGACTAGAGAAGGGGGAATACTAATCTAACTAAAAACACATCCTGAAACAGCGTAGAAATCTGATGCAAAGAAAACATATTCAAGAAAGCAATTATGACAGCATATCCTGGTACTCAAACTTAAGCAGTTTTCCAACTTTCCAACATTTAGAATTTGTACAAGTTCAGTATTTTTTAAATACTGAAGTTCTGACAGTTTGGGGATGTAACCTGCATGACATTAAAAAGTATTAAGATACAGCAGTTTGGATAAAGCTCAACACACGTGTACATCAACGCAAACGCTAATATTCCGGACAAGCAAAGTTTCTAGGTAGTCATTCGTCAAGTAAGCCAACTAAACCTTCACCAATTTTGTTTCAGATTGCCTTGTGCATCTGTAGGGACTGAAGGGACAGAGACAGAGTTAAGAAATTCTTTGCTTAGAAGATCCACTGCGACACCTGTTGCTATACAGCTATGCTAGGGACTTATTAATAGACTAATTTCACAGAAGGTGGCAAAAAGGCTTATCCATTCTTACATTACAAACAAGAGCTCCTTCCAAACGTGAATACACATGAACACTTCTGAATGTGAAAATTGCTATTTCTGGACAACTGCAGTGAGTTCTATTAAGTCATCATTCTATTTTGAATGAACACTGAAAGACTTGCAGAAAGCTTCTTTATTTTCTCGCACTCAGACACCAATTCTGTGTAAGTGTTAAACACAAACATACATAAAAATTGCTGATACAATAGATTAAATAACTCGAGCTGGAGGCATTTTTCCTCTTGTGAATTTATAACCCTTTATTTAAAGGGGTTTTAAGAGAAACCATTCATGTCTTCTAGCAATCTCTATACTATTGGTTTATAAATACAAGGAACGCTGTCTTTGCAGAGCAACCAGTTTCACTGGTGATACAAAAAGTAATTGATCCAGGCCTCATCCAACCCAGTGCAAGAACCACAACCAGCAGCCAGGTCATCCAGATAGGTTTGAAGTTATTTACACAGTGGAAGTGCTACAGCAAGCCATTTAACACGACCGGAACGATCGCACTTTCTTGACTTACGATACCTCAGAAGAAGTGTTCAGTCTGAGAAGTGTATAGCAAAATCATGCACAGCTGGAAAGCTGTAGGGAATCACAATGCTAGAATGTTTTTGCATATCACTATACCTACTAACCAAGAAAACTAATATATTCTCTCCTACATTCAGTAAGTTACTGTCGTGAAAAACATAATTTATCTACCAAATAAATGCTTAAGGTGCAAGTTGAATCCTTCAAGTTGTTGTTCTTCCCTTTAGAAAGTCAATGTACATAATCTACAGTTGCGTACTTATGTTGCCCCCCCTCAAAACACAGCGCAATGTAATAATGAAAGCACAGAAAGGCAACATACCATCATAGTAGACAATAGCTCCAACAAGCTTGTCTTTGCGTAGCATTGGAAAGAGCTCCAAGGCTCTTGACTTGCTAAGGACATAACTACTTTTCAGACATTGACTTCCAGCCACGAGGTCATACAGTTTTATTCCAAACCAGTAGTATGGCAACTGCCACCATCTGCACGAAAAACAAACAAAAAAAACATTCCCCATGAAGTGAAACAAACATAAAAAAAAAATTAAAAGTGCACGCACACACTGTTATTGTAATATAGAACATGTTAAGTAACACTGTGTTGTATTACACCAGTTTTACTTTGTACCATCATACAAATTCATGGTATCACAATATAATGTAAATATGCAAGAACTTATGTATTGTTCATTACTGTTTTCAATTGATCTACTCACTGCAGTTAGTCAAGCAGATTCAAGGCTTTATTTATTCTAGAATTAGGATCACAAACTGGCTTTTTGTACTTCAGTGTAAGGTGAGATATTAAAGCTATGTATTGAGGGAAGAACCAGGCTGTATGTACAAGCTGAAAGGGTTCCTCAAATGCACATCTTGACTAATGCCTCCCGCACAAACAGGACCAAATAAATGCAGCTGACCCATGACCTAGATGAGCTCCAGCTATTACAAGCCCCTTCTACTAAGACAGGAATAAAGCCATACATTAAGATTATTCAGCAAAAAAACTCACTGCCCTAAGTAGCCTGTTACAGCAAGTAACTGTTCTTACAGACCTAAAAGCCTAACCCAAATGACTTTAAGTCTCTTTCTCATACGAGAAGCAAACTGTTCTCTCAATATCAAACTGCCGTGTACTGTGGAAGGCAAATGCACTGAACTACTGCACTGAACACTGGTGGTTGTAAGGACTAAACAGCACATTGCTAAGAACACTATGATAGCATGTGTTGAAGACAAGGATGTACTGCAAAGAACAGCAAGTAACATCCTGGGAATGAGAGTTCATCCCAGCTGCAGACTCCCCTCCTTCCCCCCGTTGGGGTGGTAAAAATGCACTGAAAAGCTGAAGTCCAAGATGTGCTCCCGGACAGCAGTGATAGCTGGTCGGTGCCGTAAGAGAATTTCATGCTTCTACAATACGGCAACATCTCACCTCCTAGAGGACAAAGCTTGTGACAGGTTTAAAGACATGCTTGGAAAGAGGCACCTGGAAACCTCTCCAGGGAAATAGCTTGCTTGTCAAAAGCAATGGTAGAGGAGAGATATTATAGCAGAGCTTACTTGTAAACAGGTAGCATTATCGGCAAAGGAGCTGATAGGTGAGGAGCAATTTCAAGCAGATTTGCACGCTCCTCAAGTGCTTCTTTCACCATCTTGTACTGAAAAATAGAAGTGTGCATGTGAATCCCACGTTACTCAATTCTGTCTCCATGTGCAACGTTTAATAAGAAACTGTTTATCAAAGCAAACACCCCACATAATTTTTACTGTTCTTTACTGCTCTTTCAAAAACACTGAGATTTGCTGAAAAATTCAAAAGTTAAGGAAAATGTTTCCCAAGAAAATTAAGTTTCAGTAGTTTCATTTTGGTGTCTTGGCAGGTCAGTTGAATAATTTTTCATTTGAATGTAGAGAGCAATAAGCCGTGTTACTCCTAACTATGGGCAGGAGGCACTTAAGGAAGGTTAGAACTCATCCCACGGTACAGCTTCTGTGCTGATTCCCACAATTAAATCCCATACTAACTCCAAGTTGCAAATGCAGAATTGCTCTTCTCCAAATCAATCAATACAAATCAATATGAAGTTGTTCTTTGGTAAAAAAGAAGGTTGATTTCTATAGCTGGATAACTGCACGTTTTATATATTTTTTCCCTGAGAAGTCACTGTTTCTGTAGCAGTATTATAACCATTAAAACACACTTTAAGTTAGAGAGGTTTCAATGAGAAAACAAATCAATTTCCCAAAACAAGAACATCATGCTTCCACCAACACAAGAATACATAAAAGCATTTATATATAATCACTCATTTACCTTATTTTTTTTCCCCATTCCAAAATAAACAGTCCTACCACTCACTCCCCCAAATTCGGATCATGACAGGTAGGAAGCTCTTTTTATTCTGAAGTCAGCCCTGTCTCTGCCTTCCTTCCCCAAAAGATACACAGTCTACAAGGTATGGCAATTAGATTGCCCATAAAAGAATGTAGCAAAAGGCAGCAGCACCGATTTCCCTAGTCTAGAAAGCTCAACTGGAGAAGACACTTTCTATGTACAGTGGCTGTGGAACACAACAGTCAAGTATTGAAAAAATAAAAAGGAGACTTGGATATAATTGGGATAGGGGAAGTGTCTACTAGCAATTTTTGCTTAACAACCAGCATAAACAATTACCTGCTCAAAATCCAACTTCATGATGGCCTTCTGAAGATATCTTACTCCACCATGGATCAATTTAGTACTCCTGCTGCTGGTCCCTGATGAGAAATCATCTCTTTCTAGAAGGGCTGTTTTTAGTCCTGTGTTACCAGAAAACCAAATTAACTTCTTAAATTACACAATTTGTATGTAATTCATTAAAGACACTTCTCTAGGGTAGAGACAATCACAAGAAAAATTACTCTGTACATGGATA
Source organism: Aptenodytes forsteri (assembly GCF_000699145.1). NCBI lineage: Eukaryota > Metazoa > Chordata > Aves > Sphenisciformes > Spheniscidae > Aptenodytes > Aptenodytes forsteri. Next base: position 2,096,905 of record NW_008794603.1, on the reverse strand, counting down.
AATTTGTATTCAAAGTGTAGCGCACTGTCTATATTGTAATGAAAAATTTTAGCCTCCTTCCTAAGGGAAAAGTCAAAACAGAACTTAAACAGAAGCACATTAAAACCTGGATATTTCACAATAGAAAGGCATTACAGTACATTATAGGAGCCATGCTCCCTCAAGCAAATTATAGTTCGTATTCATGGCAGGAACAGAATATTTTCATGAATGCTTTTAACTCTTTGCAGCAGAGAGCTCTAAACCTACCACACTAACGATTTAAACAGCATACCAGAGAGGCAGACAACTGGCATCTTTGCTTACTTACAGTCTGCTTAAGAGGTGCCCAAAACCAGAGGAGAGCCAGCCATGGGCATGCTTACTGCTCAGAGAACATGATAGAATCATAGAATCATTGAGGTTGGAAAAGACCTCTAAGATCATCGAGTCCAACCATCAACCCAACACCACCATCCCCACTAAACCATGTCCCTTAGCACCTCATCTACACGTCTTTTAAATACCTCCAGGGATGGGGACTCAACCACTTCCCCGGGCAGCCTCTTCCAATGTTTAACCACTCTTTCAGTAAAGACATTTTTCCTCATGTCCAATCTAAACCTCCCCTGGCACAACTTGAGGCCGTTTCCTCTCGTCCTATCGCTTGTTACTTGGGAGAAGAGACCGACCCCCACCTCGCTACAACCTCCTTTCAGGGAGTTGTAGAGAGCGATGAGGTCTCCCCTCAGCCTCCTCTTCTCCAGGCTAAACAACCCCAGTTCCCTCAGCCGCTCCTCAGAAGACTTGTTCTCCAGACCCCTCACCAGCCTCGTTGCCCTTCTCTGGACACGCTCCAGCACCTCAATGTCCTTCTTGTAGTGAGGGGCCCAAAACTGAACACAGTAGTCGAGGTGCAGCCTCACCAGTGCCGAGTACAGGGGCACGATCACTTCCCTACTCCTGCTGGCCACACTAGTTCTGATACACGCCAGGATGCCATTGGCCTTCTTGGCCGCCGGGGCACACTGCCGGCTCATATATAGAATCCTGCCATATACACAGAATTGTTTGATAATTGAGGCTTAATACAAAAATCTAGTAGCTTACCTAGGAAGTGCAGCAGAGAAAAAGTTCATCTACAGCTTACTATGCAGATACTACAGTGCTCATACAGCACACAGACATCCTCCTTTTACACATTACATATGCCAAGGACACACGCACACTGCCGGCTCATATATAGAATCCTGCCATATACACAGAATTGTTTGGTAATTGAGGCTTAATACAAAAATCTAGTAGCTTACCTAGGAAGTGCAGCAGAGAAAAAGTTCATCTACAGCTTACTATGCAGATACTACAGTGCTCATACAGCACACAGACATCCTCCTTTTACACATTACATATGCAAAGGACACACACACACAAAACATTCGCTACAAGATATTACTAAGTATTTCAGAAAAACGTTTACTCAAAATCGCACACACGTTCCTTGACACCGGGGCAGGCACTGACAGTTTGACTAGCACAAGGAAGGGACAACCACATGGCTCACAGACGGTCCTGCAAACCCCGAACACAAAGTGCTCTACAATGAATGTTATAATGCTTATTCTAACACACACTTGGAACGAGGTTGGCATGTTTGTTGCACAAGTTGTGATCCCAGTTACCCTGGAGGCCAGGAAAAAAGCTTTCCATGGGTGAAGGCACACCGCTTCATATGGAAGTCGCTATGAAACCATATACCCCAATGCTGTCTACACTACATCCCTTGTACAAGGGAAGTGCTGGCACCTTCTTCATGAAGGAGACTGACGTCGGGTTATGTGATGGAAGTTAGGTGAGAGGAGAAGTTGCAGGAAACAGATTATTAACAGATGCCTTTTAATGATAAGATACAGGCAACAGCCTGGCCACATCATTTGGCACCTACCTACAAGACAACCACCACTGACTTCCAACACCCAGCATAAGTAAAGCCCACCAAGATAAGCACCACAGGACAAGTACATGGCAATCTTTCACTTACAAAACGTATGTGGAAGGACAAGCTGTGTTACAGACGTTAGCGTAACAGACCCCCTCCATCACTGGCAGAATTTTAAATTTAAAAGTTAATTAAACTCAGTGACACTGCTACCAAAACCAACAGCAATGACATGACAATGCGTAGCCAAGGAGGAGAGCATCGTCTGCATCAGAAGTCATCCCCTGGGTCTTTCCTTTGCCCTCTTTGAGGGGTGCTTTATGTTATTGGTTGGTGATCATACATTTTAACATCTACTGGTCTCCTAAAACTTTTATGCCCTTAAAAAAAAAAAAAAAATCTAATTATTACTGGTAACTTCCAAAGATCAGAGTAATTTATTTTTGTCAAGTGTGACTGAAGATTAATGGATACAATCAGAAATAATTTGGCGAAGATATATCAAACACATGAAAAGCAAAATTTGTTGTTAAGCGAAGCAAACATAATAAAAGAGCAAGTTCCATGAATGAACAGCAACAATACACAATTCATTAACCAAATGCCTAGGAATATTTCACACTTCAGAAATCTACTGATATAATCACAATATCTAGTAAAAGGATAAACATAGATTACCTATAATAATTTCTGTGTGCTTTACAACTGCATTTTCTACCACGATATAGCAGAGGCAGAAGTGAAAAGATCACAAGTTATCTTTAATAATACATGAAAAAAATTAATAACAAGACTTGAGTTCGTATGTATCTACCGATGGTGCAGACCTTACTGCTTTATCTATTTCAAAATTATCACACCTTCTACACAGGTATTTTCCAAATCAAACTACAAAACACTCCTGGAGTCAGGTTTTGCCTCTTATTTCTGAGGTATATCTACAGGTTAAGGAACCTGAAGAACTTTATGGCTACCTGCTATGTTTTACACTGTATTTTTTTTTTCCCCATTTTAGTTCTAAAACCAGAAACAAGGTCTACAAAGACAGAAACTAAAGAAGGTTGGTTCTCTCTCTCATTGGCTGATTGTACTGAAAATAACAACTGAGAGAACATATTCCAAAGACAAGCTTTTCTCACAAATCTTTTACACAGCTTTTTGGATAAAAATATGATATTCTGGGGGATATAGCATGTTAATAGAACAGGAGTTGATGCTACAGCCTCTCCCGCAAAAACAGTACCCATGCATTCTCATCTCTGTATCTGAAGACCTATTTTCATTAAACTTGTAAAATGACTCATTCTCTTTGAGAACTATCAAATTTGATTGAACCTGCTGGCCAATTGCAAAGTTACTGTGTGAGGGGGATGACACAGACAGAGTGGGCATTAGCATCCTGCTTTTTACCCTCCGAACAGAGTTTTTCATGTCTGACCAACTGCATGAACTACTGGGCAATATCTGCACATCTATTGGGCAAAAACTGACTGTCACCATACATGTTCTCATCCTCCTGCAGGAGTCAGGTAAAAAGCATTAGCTTAAACTCATTTTACCTTGAGCTTTCCATAAGTTAAGGCTATGCATAAAGTTAACATCAATTCTGCTGCTTCTAGTAGCTTCTTAAACCAGTTACACAGCTAATCCCCCAAAAGAGGGGAAATCAGAGCACAGATCTACTGTATGTACCTTCAGACTAAATGGTGCTAGTGCCTTTCATTGAAAGTCCAGACAGACTTCTCCAAACCTGCAATATACTAAGCAGCTACAATGCATTAGCAGAAATTGTGGATATCTCACGTTGTAAGAAATATGAGCTGGAGAGCCACTGTGCCTCATCTAGAATTCATGCTTGGCCCTTTCAAAATAGCTGCTGAAAGTGCTATGCAAGTCTTGCCTTCTCTTTGCTGCAGATATTCTCCTGCACAAACAAGTGAAATGTCGCTACAGATAAACCCACAAATTAAGGAGCAACAGAGAATGAGAAGTCCGTCCAAGAGCAACCAGCAAAAAGGTTTGTTAGACAACTGCATACAAGCACCTAGACAATAAGGACTCTGCTGAAACAACAAAAACGCAATGACATTTTTTCTTCAAGTTCATTTTAGCTTCTGAGAACAGAAGGAAGTTTTATAACCAGGCTTTCAGAGTACACCTTCTCTATCTTCAAGTACTTTCAAAAAGCCAATCTGATAAATTTATTATAAACCATGTAATCCAAGAATAAGAACGCAATTAAATTTTCAAGCCTTACCTCTAGTGACTGCATCTAAAGCACAGCCACATCCTGTTGCTCCTCCGCCTATAACAAGGACATCAAATTCACTTGTGGTTTGCAGTGCCAAAATCTGTTGTTCTCTTGTGGGGAAATGGTTCTTTATTGGAACAGTCACAGCTTCTGCAGCTTGAACATGCACAAAGGCGCGCTACGGAGATTAGAAGGAACACATGAGGATCTGTATTTCTTGTGTATACACACATATGTGTACACATACACACACACACACACAACCAAATCACAGCATTTTCTATAACCACAAAGGGAAACTCAAATATTCCCAGTCACTTTCCCTGTATTTAATAATAACATTGTATTAAAACATTACGGAGCAACAAACAGTACTAAAACCATAAAGGGTTAGCACACATTTACTTTATCTTGCCTACTTCAATAAAATGCTGTACTGAAATGCTACTACCTATATTAATTATTTCTAGGAATAGTCTTTGGCTATGTCAAATGTTACAGGATGCTCAGGAAGTATTTTAATAAACAGACACATGGTTAGGCTCTCAACTCTCTGCCAAAAAAATCCATCAAAGCGAAGGACTTAAAGATGAACGTACATTTTATATTTTAAAATTGATTACTTGTACAGTGGCATTAATCTAAGCTCAAATTTGATCAGGTTCATGAGACAATGTGGGTTACTGTCAAATATAGTATACTAAAACACCAAAGAAACACTATTTCCATACCCTTTTTTAAAATCTTAGAAGCAAAGCAATTTATATCCTACAGCATTCCACGAGCCAGTACTGCTCTCCATTTAGTGACTGTGGTGAGAAAGGCTGACGTGCTTGCTCAGTCAACTAATATGGACCACGGTTTAAATTTTAAGGTTTTAACCAGTTTCTGAAGGCTCTCTTCAGTAACATTAATTTAAACTGAATTCTGAAAACCTTTACAGTCACAGGAATCCCCAAACCCTATTACTCGTCATACATCATAATAATAATGTTATGAGTGCCATCGCTGTGGGTTCATATTCATCACACCAATTTTATATACAATAGGTTGCAGGCAGATATCATAGTTATCCAGACAGTTAAATAGGGTGCAAGACCACAAAAGTCATGCTTGCCTTCTCTTTGCTTTCAGCTCTAGCTTTGCTTTTTGTTCCAGCTCTTTTCCTCCCAAATTTTCTTCATTCACCATTGTCCCACATTCTGCACAAAACCGGACAGTGAATTTCTCTCACCGCTATTTTTTAAGACCCAACGGACCCATCTTTTCCACAACAGAGTAATCACTTGTACCTAAGTGTACCTGGCAGACAAAGAACCTGCATTTACAATTTAAGAAGATTAGTCGAGGTACTGGCCACCGAGCCAGAACATCCTAGGTCAGCAGCAGAACCCCCACGACCTTGAGAACATCCCTTGAGCCAGCTCTTTCAGAAATAACCAGATTTTGGTGCTCTGAATTTTGCTTGATTGACAGGCGTGCTTTTATTGGTACCTAGCACTTCCAAAGGAACTGTTTTAACCACTACTGATTTGAAATACATGTCTGAGAACAAATATAGGCCTACACTACACAGGCAAGGAGACCAGGACAGAAGAACTAATTGGCCGATTCAGAATGGATCAAAACAAACAAACAGAAAATTAAGAATTAACATTTTCAGAGTTTCCTGAAAATTATAAACACTTTCGACACAAGAAAAACCTGTCTAAATCCTATAGTCTAAGGTCTGAGCACAAACCAGTCTTTAGTCCAAATGGCAGACTTAACTGATGTAAAATAGCTTGTGTCTAGATCTCCTAGACAGGGAAGAGTAAACCACTACAAATTCGAGTGACAAAACACAAAATACTACTTTCTTACTATCATCTAGAACAATTTGTCTATTCTCTTTCCAACCACTGCTTACAACGTGCAAGGAAGCTCTCCCATTTAAGTTCTTATTTCCAAACATTCCTTGAATAAACTGAACTAGGCAAGTTGCTCAGTTATTTCTATAACTTTATTGCTTATTGCACTGTTAACCATGAATTACAATTGCCACAGAACTAGCTCCTAAGCCCAGTCTCACACTGCAAACACACCATCACAAGCACCATTTACCCTGCCTCGGTGTTTTATCGTTACTCAGCCCACGTGTTGAGTTTCCCAGATAGATGCTCCTAGATCACTGCGGTTATGAAAAGCTCTCCGCTAATATAAGCCACCTCCAGGTTTTAGGAACTCCAGCCACTTTCCCTGGCATTTGCATTGGGAAGGGAATATACACCTGCCACATTAAAATAGCTTGACTGACAAAAGGTAACTCAGTCACTTGCCACCATCTGTTCACACGCGCAGCTGAACAGGTTTCCCTGAGTAGCTAGCCAAACGGTGTAGTTCCTCTTTAGCAAGCAATTCACTGGTTGTCATAGAGCTCTGTAAGCAGACCTTGTGAGTTAAGGTAAAAGCAATTCTTGCAACATGTCCACTGTAAATTAACAGCCAATCCTGCCATGCGCAAGAAGCCTGAACTCAGATTATACGGTGCATACATCCTGAATATTTTTGTTCAAAATTATTTGCTCATTCTTCAGCAGTATTATGACTGAAATGCAGTATTTCTCAATGTTCCTATCACTACTATACAACTGAAAATAAAGTCTAATAGCTAGTAGCCACGTCTAAAGGAAGTGCATATTCAAAAGATAATTAACGATCAAGTTCATCCTGTAATCATGGATTATATTGACTATAATGCAAGTAGCTCATGCAAATTACTTAGGAGAGCAGCAACCACTCTCATTGTACGTGTGTTACAATTCCATCAATGAGGAAAGTTGGACTAGAGAAAGAGTGCTTCACTTTATATTAAGCATTCATATCTTCCCAGAAATAAACTGAAAATTGAAAAACAATTTTCAATAAAACAACCAAAATTTGCTAAATAATGACTCAAGCTATAGTATTACCACTGATTTCTCCCCAAGCACAGTGCTTGTGGTTTCCGCTGGGGTCACCTCCAGCCCAACCAGCCCCAGACCCCAGCCCAGTGAGGTGCTTGGGCATGAGCTCACCTCCGGGGGCGTGAGCAGCCGCATTAAGCGCTCGACCAACTGTGGCCCAGGCTTAGTCACCAACTACAAATGCACAGTAATGAAAGGTCTCCTAACTAGAAGCTTGTTTAAACCCACTGCAACTCTCAGATGGAGACATACGTGCTGCCAGCCCCAGGAGTTCAAGGAGTTAGGAGGCACACAGACAGTGGAGAGGTTGAGTCAAAGTGAAGCAGACGGGTCAGTCTTGATGAGCCTCCCAACTACAGTCTCCCCTCGCTCTCACATGTTTACATACTAACATGTGGCAGCTGGCAAAGATCACCAGATGAGGTACAAAGTTTTGGCACTTCAGGGAAATTCAGCTTCCACGTTATTCTTCTGACCAATGAATCCTGTACATTCCCACCTACTTTGGCCTCTTGCCCCGCTCTCCTCAGCCTACTCATCTCTAGCAGTACTAAAAAACTTTTCTCCCCCAAAGTATGGTAGAAGCTTTTATACCCCTAAAGTATGGTACACTGGTGCAGTTCCAGAATGTGTTTTTCCAGGGAGCGACGGACACAAGGAGGGAGGGAGGCACTGAGAGGATCCAGCCATTCCTGTCTTCACTCCTTCCTCCGTGGCTGTAAAGACGACCCCTCCTGCCCCGGTGCTTCTGCAGAGGTTTGCTGTGATCCCTCTGACCGCCTCCAGCAGCGGCTCTGCACAGCTTCCCCTCCCGAAAGGGGACAAGAACGCAGCCCACAAAAGGTTTTTCCCCTTGAATACCTGAAACCTGCGACAATGCTGCAGCTTTCTGGGTTGTGTAGCAAGTATTACCGTCTGGCTTCCTACACCACCTCTGGTTTTTCCTTGGTAAGCCGTTGCATTAAGCATGCTTTATAGTGCTGCATCATTACAGAGCGTACAGATAAGACAGCTGATGCCAGTTTCCTAGCTTCCCTAAATATCACCCTGTGACTTGGGGACAACATTGACAAGAAGGAAATTGTGAAGACCAAAAACGCCCGTGGCTTACTCTTGCACGTGTTTTGGTTGATCAAGTTCAGCTACATGTGCTCAACTTTCTTAAGCTTTAAAAAAGTGGATATGCCCATCTCAAAATTAGTTTTGCACTACGTTTCCAGACATGCCTTCTTCAGGAAAACAAGTGACTATTTTCAAAGTGTACAACTTAACTTTAGGTAAATAAGAGAACATGAGAAAAACAAAATTCAGAGTTCAAGAAGTACTAGCATCATTTGGTTTTGACTGTTTTTAAACACATTATTCACAACAAATGGCTTACAGTAAAACACAGACCAGAGTCCCAAGCAGATAGCCACTGGTATAGCAAGAGCATAGAGATTAGCACTGCAATATAAGCAAAGTGATTAGCGCGCTAGGAATTGATATAGATATGATTCATCTTGCTGTCAATTAAATGTGAGAATGAAGAAAAGCTGCATACAGGGATTCCATCTGCAATAACGTGATTAGTTTGGCAGTGAACAAGTATGTTTACTGAAATAAGCAATTGCTGTTTATATCTACAATTTCTCAGGCAAGAGTTCCTTGAATGGTTTTGATTACACTCTTAGCGAGAAGAAATTTAGTTTGGCAGTTTGAATTCAATCATGAAGTTATAAAGTGATCTAGTAATCCATAAGCAAGCATTCTTGTTAATTTGCTAATGTAAATCTCCAGGTCGGTTTGCAGAGTCAAATTCATCATCCTTATTCATTTAAAAAAAAAAAAAAAAAAAAAAAAAGGAAGAAATTAAAAAACCCAAAAGCAGGCCCTGATGCATTATCATATTATCACACTCTACTGGATTCACCTTGATGAGCAATTCCTACTGACCAACAATGTACTCACACACCAAAGAGAGAAGGATTGCCTGGTGGGCTTAGTTAGGAAAAGACAGCAATCTCTTACAACTCCAAAGCAAAGCAGCGCTTTTTCCCATAATGATTACAGGGAAGAGGGGAAAAAAAAAAAAAAAAATCATCAGTGGTCTCCAATTCAAACTTGGCACATCAAACAATACTCACATCATATCTAATACTAGCCCACTTGGCTTGATGCACAAAAATAAAGGCACAAAAAGCAAGAATGCAGCAATTCAGTCAGCATCTGCAAGAAGCAAGAGAAACTGGTATTTCCATTTCTCTATCACCATTAGTGTTAGAAGCGCTGGTGAAACAGCTAGCAAAGGCTGGCTGTATCACCTTTGCCATTCAGGCATCTGAATATTTGAGGCTAAATCAATCAATTATGTACATAGCCTGTGTATTTTATGTCTCAGAGGGGTCCAACTTCATCTCAGATAGGATTCTTCTTTTCAGGAGCTCGTGACTGGCAGTCAATACAGTGTACATGGATTTGAGAGTTTCTGTATTGTTTAAGATGAAATTCATTTACAGTGGTAGCACTGAAAAAAAAAAAAAATGTACGAGTCTACGCACACTTTTGCTTTATCCGAAAACAGTTCAGGAGGACTAGTTTCTTCAGACCTCTGCACTACCTGCTGTGAAGAGTTCCCCAACTGCCTCCTTTTCTCTGGAAAAAGGTTTTTCTTTTTAATCTAACCAAAAGCCTCCTTGTCAGACCTATGCATTTGCCTTCAACAGCCTAAATCAGTAAGGCTGCACAGAAAGCTTGACCAGCTTCCTTAAGGGTAACGGTTATTCAATATGAAAGCACCACTCCTGTGTGTTTACCGAAAGAGGTTTTGCTTGAATTAGTGTCATTCCTACTTACTCCCTTACACATAGCATTAAGCTAACCCAGCTTATTAATTCAGTAAATATCCCAGTGATCAGGTTACTAAACAAGACACAGAAGTGCAATATTCATCTATCAGCTTATGAGTTAAATTCAACAACAGTTCTGTCATGTCAACACACGTTCCCATCCTCCCTTTGCTCAGCGGGAACTTGTGTGTTGGGTTTTTCAACAACACACAATAAGGGCAATTTACTAAACTGCTTGTATGCCTGCATATGCCATACACAGATATATATTCTCAGATTATATCGCCTCAATTGCTGTTGCAGAAATGTGCTCCAAAATGTCAGCACACACGTGTGTGCATGTATAGAAAAATAAGTTGGGATAAAAATCTTGAAAACCAGAACAGATCTGAATCAATGGGGTGTTTTATTTCCAAGGTGTAAACACTTTATAGCTGTTTACATACAGACAAAGTAAACTATGCTAACTGTGCCATTCTCCTCACAGTCAGCTTTTGACTCTCAAACCCAGCAAGGACAATTTAAATTTCAACATCAGAAATTGCCAATACTCGTCCCTCTTAGTAGACAAACCACTCACTAGTATGCTCGACTAACCAATCATAGAATCATTTAGGTTGGAATGGACTTTTAAGATCATTGAGTCCAAATGACCTCCCACTCATGCTCAAGGGCCAGAAGTTCACCACCCTTCAGCTTCTCCCTTGGAATTACCTGGGACAGCCAAGTTTCGCAGAAACATTGAACACCAGCTGAGTGAACATGGAAAACGAAGAAAGATAGATCAACTAGACTATGTGTTCAGGACTATTAGCCAGCCGAGGTCTTTATTCTGTAACTGCGTGCCCCTAATTGCAGGATGCTAGTGACTGGATGTCTGTGCTGTGGCTGAGTGAGGCAATACGAACATGGGTAGAAAACTGGAGCATTTCATTTCTGTCTTATTATGTGATGGATTCTGTTCTTGAAATAACAACAGATTTCCTACAATGTGTAGCCAATTAGTGCACATCTTGGGGCAATATCCTTCCCTGGCAAAGGAAGACAAGATCTTTGCCCTAGCACATATTTGATTGGCAGGCATTATTAAAGAGAGGACACTTGTGCTGGGGGACATGCCCACAGCTTAGATATGTCAACACAACAAATGGACTGTCCTCCTTTGTGTCAATCCCTCCAGTTATGTTCCACCTGCTGCCCTATATTAGGTGTTTAAGGCAGCAGCTTTAAGGGACATCACGTGGGAAGTGTGCAAATTAGTACAACATGAAAACAACATGCTGTTCACTTGACAGATCCATTTGCTTACACATATGCTGGAAGTTTTCAGATCCTTTGTAGACTGATCCTACGCAACAGGTTTAGAAATTGGGGGACAAGTGGTTATACCATTTTCACACCATTATCACCTTCTGTAAAACTCTGGTTTTTAATCTTTCTCTGGAAATTCACAATGGCCATCCAATGGCCACCCATTCCCAGAAAAATAGGAATTCCCTGAATTCTGGAATAGTGCATATACAACAAATGAGCTATCCACATCACTTTACACTTCCAACTCCTCCTCTTATTTAACAGTCCTAAAATTTGAAACTGCCATTTCTGACAGCAATGAAGCCAGATTGTAAAATCCTGTGATAAAGACTCCAGAGAGAGTTAGAAACAGTATTATCAGCTAGGTGCAAGACTGGCAGCCCAATGGGAAGCTCACTTTAAATGCTAGGTTTTATTTTCTGCAACATTTTTCCTGAAGCCATAAGGATCCTAGCTTATCCACTTTCCAGCTAGGTTCCCCAGAAATGACTCATCTCATTTGCTTTACCAATACCTCGGCTGCTACTCCTCCTCCCCATAAAAACAGCCAGAAGATTCAGATTATCATTTATTCAGACATAACACACACCTTCATGGAGCTAAGTGAAGACTGTCTCCCATCACCCACTGTTTTACCTTCAACTAGACCATTAAGATCCACTTCTTCTGTTTCTATTTTCAGTTTGCCCAATTTGAATGGCAACTTATAGTCAATGTGTGGTAACTAAAGCAGTTCACAGAGTAACAGCTTGCCTGGATGAAGGGCTGACTGATTACATTTCTAAGGTGAAATGCGAAACGAGCATCTGCTCACCTAGCTGCTCAGACTGATACCATCTCAAAGGAACAAGGATGTAGCTCCTTGGGCTCAAGCTTTTTCCAAACCCAGATTGAAGCAAATCAGGCCAGAGCTTTGACTACACCTACTTCAACCAGTTTATGGAACACTGATTGCAAATATTTTTGGCCAAATGCGAGGTGCCAGCCTCACAGCCCACATTTAGCACAAGATCAGAAGACATGTTCCCTTATACACATCTACTAAGCCCAGACATGGTTATTTTATAACTCTAAAGCACAGCACAACTGCATTAAAATAATGGGCATTTATTTGCTTTAAGACAAAGAGTAGTTGTTGATCTGCACCAGCTCTGCCTAAAACCAGTCCACAACACATGTTCCTTTTACTGATTTCTGCTTGGCTTCTGCATCGAGAAGCAAGTCAAAGAGCACGGTGACTCTGACTCTACTGCAAGGAAATGAAATCTATTTTCTACAACAGCAAGAATCAGTCCACAAACTGACACTGGAATCTAATGCATCTCCTTCTGCTGCCACTACTTTACTTTAACAGTAAGTCTCCAACATCACCCTTCACTGCTCGGGGAATTTATTCTGTCCATGTGCCTTAGTTACCTGGAAGACAGCACTGAACTGTGCCTCAAGTTTACCAGTGTCTAGGTTGTGCCCACCCAGACAGAGGCCAATGCCCACCAGAAACAACAGGTGCCTCACCATTGACTTCTTTGACACAGATCCTATCCTAAAACAGTTTTCAGCTATTTGAACTGAACGAGAGCTGCCACCATGACTGTTTTGAAGCTGAGATATTCAGGGGTAGCGCTAGTGGTTTCACTTCAAGCTTCTAAGTTTGAAAATACTGTCCAAACTCTACTTAGTGCTTATACTTCAATTGGTACTTTCCACTCCTCCTGCAACTAAGTAAAATCCCTAGTAGTACACAAAGGTCATTTTTTAAACATGAAAAATGATTTACAAGAATCTCACTTCCCCACTGGTTAAAGACGTACAATAGCGAAACATCGTTTAATGCCATCCTCCAGATTAGCACCTACCAAATCAAGCTGAGAGGCTCTTGGCATTCCTTTCCAAACAAAACTATTCATATAAGCCTAACATACGCTCAAACAGATTTTAAGTTTCATATTTTATCAAAGATCATAATTAATACTTACGTGTTTGTTTCTATACTGAGAAAATTGAGAGAGGCCAAAAACTGTTGCTATGGCACCTCCTCCAATGAGAGCAGTTCCTTTCACTGCCTTCTGAAATGCCATTTTTTACTGTAAGAAGAGAAGATAAAAATTAATAGGCAGTTTTACCATGTTAGAATCTAGGCTACACAGAATAGACCATTTGCAGAAACTAATGACAATGTTGTGACAAGTTGAAACTTAGGGTAGCAGTATATTAATTAGCAATTTTCATTGCAGTATTAATAATTTCTAAACAAAGTCTAGACAGAGGCAAGCCAGAGTGCTCTGGTATTTGCTGTGAAAGCTGAACAACAAAAGAGTGTTTAGATATACAAGTAGATGTACACACACCCACCATTTAAACTCTAAGTAGTCGTATATGTGACAAGTGCTTACAATACTGTGGCAAAAGCAGAACAAGAACACCCTGTCATCAGCCACATGGCCACCAAATCCTTATCACAACAGAACAGCCGATCTGCTTGACAAGATCACCTTTAGCTACCCTCCCGTCCCATCAATTTCTACAACCACATTTGCCTAACAGCACTCCATCCTGCTTTCCAGCCAGGAATTACGATCCCAGTATTCACTGTATACCAGCAAAGCTTGTCCTACCCAGGAATGGTGGAGAAGCAATGCACTGCTAGTCAGGAAGCAGGTCCTTCAGTGTGAAGCAGCAGCAGAGATAGTGGACAAGATTAAGTGGCTTGAAATAAGTGCAGAACTTTGTCATCTAGCTACAGAGGGTTTAAAACTAGCCCTATGTGGGTCAGGCAAATTCTTAAGAGACCCAGTGTTCGGAAACTGAATGAAAAATTTGCATGGAACTGACCTGAATCTTAAGCAGGCACAACCTAATCCATCTTCCCAGGACCGCAGCAACTCGCATTGCATTAGAAACAACGTACATCAAGTTTGAAGGACTCCCATCAGCACTCCAAGCCCTCCGGTTAGGAGGACATCTTTGTCCAAGCCCCAGATTCACCCAGCAGTCTTCACACAAGAGATTTAGCGCTGTTAAGGCTTAAAGCAAAAGCAGACGTGTACAGCCCCGTGCCAACACCGGAACACCAGTGGACTTACAACGTGTCGGGAGTGGCCCCGAGCCAGGAGCAGGGAGCCGTGGTGGCTCCCCATCCCGGGGCTGGGCAGGGGGAGGCCCCGGTAGCCTCACCCAAAGCCTGGCTAGGGGGTCAGCCCTTGCCTTGGTGCCCTGGCGAGGCCCTGCAGGCCACCCCCGCTGCCCTGGTCCAGCACAGCTCCGGCACGGCACGGCGCCTCGCTGCATGCCGGGCTGCACGCCGCGCCTGCTGATCCAGAGGCTTTGCAGCCCTCCCTCCACGGCTGCTGCCCATCTTACACCAAACACACCAGACTGGGTTATAAACCATTACTTTTGGCAGCACACAGCTTTCTTGCCAAGATTTGCAGCAAACTACTTACAGCTGAAGAGTTATTTCTTTGGCCTTATAAATATAATTAAACATGAAACATTGTATGTTACTACACATCTGTACACATTTCATCTTTCTTCTCCTGTTAGTTCTTCCAGCTAGCATAATTAGGTTTTTTCCTAAAAAAAAAAAATACACCAAACACGTTTAAGACACAAGCCAAACGAGAATTTCTTTTTTAAGATGGTGTAGATCTTAACTTCATTCCCTGTGCACTTTACTTGCAGCGCACTCAGTGGGGGGGAACTCCACACACAATTATTGTATGCAAACATTTGATGTACAGATGATGTATGTATGTACTATATGCAAGTTATTATTGTACAGAAAGCCAAGACTTCCAGCTTCCAACATTTTTTTTCTGAAGAGCAGCATGTATGCTCTTGAAGATTCCCACCGTAACAACCTTTCTTGGTATGTATGTAGAGTATCACATTTTCCATTTACTTTGGTCTCAAAAAAGACCAACTTCATCTTTCCCTTATACCATGACAGGGAGGCGTAAAAGGGAAAGGTAACAGACAAAAAAACCCCATAGCAAGGGAAGTTTCTCAAAGGAAAGTTACTGTGGAGGCCTGGCCTCAAAAGCTACAGCACCTCCACGGAAACAGGGAGTAAGCATTGAGTCAGATGTCTCGGACCTTGCTGCCAGTAACAGCGAGCAGCCGCACTACCACCAGTACACAGCTACATAAGGAGCGCACCACGGCAGGGTGCTGTCTATCACAGATAGCCAGGCTGACGCACTGCCGCAGCCACCCCTACACCTCCCCATACGCTCGCTGCAGAGCAATGCACTTGGCACTACAGTGTGGCTGCCCCTCCCCGGCTCCAGCTCCCAAGGGCTCCCGATCAGGTTTGTGGTCCACTGCCCAGCTGCATCGCACGTGGGCTACCACTGCAAGAGGAAAGTGAGTGCCCAGCGAAGAAGGCTGCCTGCGGCGGGACCCACTGGAGCACTCCCACAGCAGCCCAGCACAGCCAGCTCTTGGGACAGCCACACACACCAGGACGCAGGCCTGTCACCTGCAGAGTCCCTCTCCCGTCGGTCTAGCACAAGTCTCGCACAACAGGATTTGAGCAATCTGAGAAACGTCCTACCACCGGAGCAGCGTGCCTCAGAATCAGACCCTATCCTGTAGATTTATCTCCCCCCTCCCCCAGTTAAAAAATAAAAACTAACCATCAGCTAAACCCTACCACCTTAAATCTGTTAAGACAACCTTCTGTAATATCACTTCCACATACCTGAAAATGCCTACAGATACGCATGAAGTCATAACACAGTATGAAATTCAGTATTGCACAAGAATTAAAACGTGCAGCTGGAAAACTTGCACTGCCATCACAACGCTCATAGTCTCCTGCAAAATAAAAGTACTAAGACAATCAACATCAGTTCACATACTGTCTATAGCTGCATGAAGCATATGGTGATGGTGAATACATACACATCATCCAAGCACTCTGTGTACTATGCATTTCTACCATAAGGTTTCTTCAAGTCGCTAGAATAACTACTCATCTTTCAGATTGCAAACTGGTGGCAGTCTTGAAGTAGTTTCACACACCTTACACATCAGCAAAGGAGTCACTTCAAATAAGAGTATGAAACCCTTGCAAGTGCCTGTTCTGGGAACACAATATGCTCTAGAATCCAAGGGAGTTTAAAAAGAACAAATTAGCATCTTCCAACAAGCTGGCTTACGTGTCTGCAGAGATACTGGCTTTCGAGAAAACAAATGGAAGTGTATCCTTGCAATGTTTTACCAAGTTCAGTAAGACAGGGTGATGGCTGAAGCACAAACCCTACTTATCCCAGTTCAAGCTCTGCTCAACTTCATAAACTCTTCAAAAGTTCATTAACTGTGAACAAACTAACTGAGAGCCATAGCTTAGCAGCTGGTGTTCGATGGCAAGCGCAGTCCAACAGGCTCCTAGCTAAGTGCTGAGCACCTTCCACTGCGCAACAAGGCACCCTCCACCCAAGGTCAAACCAAGCCTGCGGAGGGGCCGACTGCACAGCCAGGGTAACTGAAGGCGCAGCCAACACTAATCCTTGCTTCTTGTCCCCTGACCTCCTTAAGCGTTTTCTGAGATTTAATTTTGAAGACCAGGTACATACCCACCAGAGTTAAACCATTACATTTTCATTGAGTAGGACTGGAAGAGCAGCACAAGGTATACGAACCACTGACTAAGAGTCTCGGTGATCATTGCCTACACCAGTTTACTTTAAAAATGCAGCTTCCCAGACGGCTTTGGAAGTCATTTATTTTTGTGTTTAAAACGAGGAAATCATGATCTTTGGACTGTATGTTCTACTGGGCCTTTTTAACAAGCATTTTATCAATACTTCTGAAAAAAAAAAAATCTAAGTTTTTAAAACTGAAGAAATAATGTAGCTCTGTCTTTTATTCAGTTGACCTTCATTTCTTTAGTTATGGGTTAAAAAACCCTTACTGCATCAATGAAAATCTAAAGTTTCCCTGTGAATCACACTAGAAATATCACTGCATATATGAAGGAAAAAAAGCACAAATTCCCCCAAAGCTGTGTAGTAGATTTCTAAGTTGTTTGTACAACAATGCTGCACAAACTTATGAAAGTAATCAGGAGGAATAAACTCAACACTCACCACAACTCTGAGTTACATAGTGTTATGCTATTTTTCAGTAGTTTGAAATAGCTATTCTTCTGATAACTTTTTTGTTAAAAAAACCTCAAACAGAACATGCTCACGTACTGAATAAAAGCTGTACTGGGCCAGTGCTGGGAAATAAGATAATGACTAATATTACACCTGCTCTTCATGTTCAGAGAGCTGCATCTCCTCCGTTTCCATCTCCCAACAGGCCTCTGCAAATAGCAGGCACAGACCCAAGGTCTCTGCTTTCAGCTGCTTCAGCTAAAGGAGCTCCCTGTGCCGTTTCCTCCATACTTCCCGTCGGGTATCAGCAACCTGCCATGCTAACATGCCTTTCATAACCCCCCCACCCTACTGTTGTACTCATGTGTGCTGACAGGCAACATTTTGTTGCGGATGCCACAGGTTCTCATGCATTAACTGGAATAAACACTAGTTCTTCCAGATAAGAGAATTCGTTTAAACAGCAAAAACAACAAAAGCCCCCATGCCCCCCCAATGCTTACTTTTATCCAGAAAGCTTTGAAGCAACAATACTAGAGAGGCAAGCAAACAGCTTTTATTTAACAGCTTCCTATACAAAATCTCTATTAGGAACCTGACAAACTCCACCACCAATTGCATGCAATAAATATTGCTTCATATGCAGAAACAAAGGACAGTCAGTCTTGAGAAGTTAAATGATTATCAAAATCAAATGAAAGTTCAACTCGAAATTGGTTTCCTGAAAATTCTGAATGAGATAGACGCCATTATAAAGGCTTTATATTTACCACGGTCTTTTGGCATACGAACCTTTTCCACCTTCAAATTTCTACCAGTGAAACTTTTTACCCTACAGAATCCAGTGCAAGCAACGCAACATGCGCAGAAGTCTGCAGAGCTCCACCGGCACCTGAAAGTGCTGACACTCAACCACGGGCAGTCAGATCTGGGGACCTGAAATGGCCGCTGCCTGCCCGCCCGCTTCCACCGCCTCCCAGAGCTGGCTTCCTCACACGCAGCCACACACAAACGTGCACTGATAACAAGGGGGAAAAGAGAGACCTGAGAGTACCTATATACCAGGCTGGAAACCGCAGCAGTACAGAAGCTGCTTCAAAAGCAGCAAAGGCAATAACCTCCAAGGAGGATCAGACTGGACAGCCGAGCGGCACTCACCTCTGTTGTCCCAGTTTAACATCCTTAGAATACAAATGTGGTTGCCCACATACTGTTACAACTTGATCCGACTGCCCCATAGCTTCCTCCCACAAATGAGCAGTTTTTTCACTGCACGTATAACAACATGCAGAGAGCTGTGACAAGCCTTTCCACTAACACAACCTGTTTACGACAACTCGGCTGACATCAGTGGTGAGCTCCGTGCACTACCACAGTGGGCACGAAGGTACAGGCACATAGGGAACGGGGTTCAGGATCACTCCTGCAGTGGGAGCTTATACCAGTCTCATTGTGGATACAGCTGTACTAACTGCACTGAAGTGAAATTAGATATGCCACAGAGAACAATTTTGCCGCTTTCATTATGCAAGATAACATGTAACATAAAGAAACTGGCAGGCTCATGCCCTCTATACAGGAGGGATTTCTAGCCTCAACCGTCAGCTGTCGGTAAGGGGCTACCCTCTGCTTGCCCGACAGCCAGGTACGTGTGTCATTAGCTCTACTCAGAGCTGATAGCCAGATTATATGCAATTCTCCGGTGAAAGGAACACTCCCAGGAGACCAGCTGCTCAAATTGGCACATAAATCTTGCTCACCATTGGTAAGAGAAGCTCATTCAGGGACAGAAAGGAAAATACGGCTTAACATAAGCTACTCCAACGCAAAGCTAGACAGGCATTCAAACCTACAGACGGTGCTTTTACACCTAGAACATCTCAATTTCATCCTAGGAACCCGCGAGCCCGTATTTGCAAGGTATGAGCAGATGTATTTGGATTAGACTGAATTGAGCTCGGGGCATTAGCAGGTACTGCAGGCAGGCAGAGCCCCAGACAAACAGCCGGCAGAGACACGATATATACGTGCCAGGCTGCTGTGTGCCATGCCGAGGCTCTGCCCCAGACTCTTCAGCAGGGCCCTACTAGAGCATATTGCAACTTCTCCCTGCCCAAATGATCCGGCTTCTTTCCGAAGGGAACTGCATTGCATGTGGGAAATGGCACGCAACAAGGTCTCCTCTAGGCAGGAGGATGGCTTAAGCACTGTCCCAGTGTACACACAACCAAAGAGAAATTAGAGGCTCTCTAAACATACACTGGCGGGTTTTTTTTCCCCCTCAAGTTCTGTCCCAGAACGGCTGCTAAAGGCTACTGTCAGCACCAAGCAGGATAAACCGGAGCGCAGAAGATGAAAGGGGAAAGAACGCAGTCTACATAGTTACGACAAAGGTTGTACACAGACTGCTGTGTACACAGAGAAGAGCCTACACCTAAACACCCCTCGTCTTTTGCAAGTAGGTAATAAAACTTGACTCTCTTCCAAGCAGAGATCAATAGCTTGTGATGAAAACTGAATTTTATTTTAATGAAAATTATAATAGCAGACAGCATGAGAAGTGATGCAGTCAGAAATAAGTCATCTTTCCATAACACAAATGTTTTGAGTCACCTTTAAAAATGGCTCAAACAGCGTATAGTGCTTTAATGCTGTAAGGGGCACCTGACACTGTAAATCCACATGTTAAGCCTTATCCTTAGTTTCAATACAGGTCACAAATGGCACCCCTTGGACCCATGCTCTCGATTTGAGGGTGGGCTGAAGTCCCCGACAGGCTCTGGAACAAGCTCAGGCAGGAGCAAGGAGCCCTTGACTGGCACGGGAGGAGCCAGCGGCATGCCACAAGGAACGGATATTGCGTACAGCGTGATCTGTCCAAAGAGTTAAATAACCCACAGGGAACATTTCTCAGCAAGCCAGCTGAGTATTGGTAAAGATTCACAAGGACATTAGCTCAAACTTCTAGCTATTAAAGGACTTCTGATAAGGAGAAATAGGCTTTAAACTTGAAAGGAAACACAAAGGAGGGTGGGGAGGGAAGCACTGGTTACATGAAATGAAACCACACAACAGATTTATGAGGACAAGTTCATGCTTTCAGTTTCCAGAAGTTAAAAAAGTTAATACAAACTGTTGTCACAGTAGGAACCGCTCCCTCCTGCAGTGCATTTCTTAACCAGCAATTCAGTCGCACTTACTTTGATGTAAAGAAGCATGCAGTAGCCACTTCCATTGGAAGCTCCCACTCCAGAGTCCAGGCTGGCGACCGGCAACCCTGCCTCAGTGAGGTCCCCGGGTGAACCTCACAAGCTAACAGACCCTGGACCTCCCGCACCACGGGCAAGGGCTCCGCTTCATCAATTAATACACTTCTTAAAGGCAGGATCCTTCTGCTTCACTTTCAGCCCCACATTTAAAAACCAAAAAGCATACAAAGTGCAACTTACATCCTGTTTTTCAAAGGGATTTCAACACCCGTCTTCAGTAGATGCTTCTGAATAGCGTGCCCCATGCAACAAACATCTGCCACCCCGCAGTTCTCATTAGCCTGATATAAACCCTAGGAGTGACTTGCCTTCCTTATTTCCCGTAATGCCCAGCCCAGGTAGCTGCAAGACTGTTGGCTGGATCCTGTTTTGAGTTGTGTAACTCTGCACAGCCCAGAGCGCGCACAGGCACCTACCAGGGCTCCCTCTGCCACCCGAGGAGGCCAGGTGACTGAAAAGGAAGGGCTGCAATCACCGGCATTGCTGTACTCGAGTACTTTTTAATTATTAAGTTATCGGGCTGGATCTAAGCAGCGCACGGCCAAAGTTGGGGGAAAGAATGAGAGGAATGAGGGAAGAGGAAGGGAAGGGGAATGGTGGAAAATTCAGGCGCAGAATCGCGAGTTAGAGATCAAAGAAAGATGACTACTTTAGCAAAAGTGAAGAGACAGATGGATACAAACTGTGGAGCTTAGCAATAGGAGTGTGTGACGCCCTGTACGCTGCCATCAGACATGGTGTATGAGACGCAAAACCTGTTAAATTAAGAGAAGAAATCCAATCTGTTATGTTGTATATCTGTGTGCTTTAGGAGGCCATTACCATGGAATCTGGGTGCTTCACATTCCATTTTAAACGAACACATCTAATAAAGTGAGTCACTCAATGGAAGTCTTAAAAATAGAAAACTTATAATCATCACCACTACAATTTGCATAACTTGCTATTGGCACAGTAGCATTGTCTAATTCAATCTTTCTCATTCCTTCCAAAAGCTTCTCAGGTAAGTTTTGGATGATGAGAGCCCCAGACCGACATCCCTCCAGGCCCAGTTGAGCGTCTTGCCGCCTCTGCTTCTCCCAACAGCTGAAGACGCTATCTTCAGCTCCCTCTAATTCAGCTTTTGATCCTTCTTGCAGGACTACTTAAAAGGTGGCCACCATGATGGCGCACAAAACAGCAGTAAGACAGGCCACAATTAGGATTCTCACCGTGGGTAACAAGCATTTAAAGCTGTCCTATTCTAAGAGTGTGTTACTGGCAGTTTATGGGTGTATCAATGCAGAAAGTGGCCAAACAACAAGAAAAAGGGGACGTAATCAGAAAATAATCCTATCAGCACCCCCGTTAACAAGATCATCTACCAGGTCTCCTATAGCTTTTCTTGTTTGCTTTTAAAAAAGCCTGAAGTGGTTAATACTAAGTTACATAGGATGTCAGACCATACTAACCAAAGTAAGCATCTTAGAAGCAAGTGATTAAAGCGTAAACCAACCAAAACTGAAGATGCTTCCCCTGCAGCACTCCTAACAGTCACCAAGCATCTCTCTCCTCAGTTGATAGGGGTCTAATCTCCTGGGCTGCCCTGCGCTACTTGTTACCTGACCAGCAACGACAGCAAACAAGAGAACAAAGCAGCACACTTTGAAGGGCAACCAAAGCTTGTTTTCTGCTGGTGAGGTAGATGTCTGGGCCACTGACTCATGCACTCGTGACTTCTATATGTAATTACTGTAAGCTGTATCTATAATGAGGCCACACACCAAGAAAGAGTTCCAGTGGGTACGAAACATAGCTGATATCAGGGCAGAGTCCATCCTCCAGATCCTCTCCTAAAGCCTCTGATGGTTACTTTGGGTTCTTAAACACAAGTTACGGCACTTTAATTAAAGTAATTATCCAAGCACTACCTCACCAACCAAGCACAGAAACATAACCCACAATATCTACACAGCTCACAGGGTTACAACTCCCTTTCAGCCACAGACCACACCACAAATTTGTAAGTTCCTGTACACAGAACTTAAAACCCGAAAACCCCGCAGGCCACCCTGCACTAATAAGTGGAAGCAAAGCAGCAGTTTACCATATGGGGAAAATCCTTCCCACGCTCCAGTACAGACAACTAGCTCGGCTATCGTGCCCAAAAGTAGTTGCAGCACTTGTCATGCACAAAAATAAAGAAAAAACAAAGCAAAAAATAGGCGTACTATCCTCATTCCTTCTCTTGGTCCCCACTGCTTCGAACTACTTAATTTGCTTTCTGTACTCGGGTACCAAGATCTTCCCGCCCAGCATTAGATGATATCCCAACCGCATTAAGCTGTATCCTACAAGGAACAAACTTTTATGGCTTCTTTTCCACTATGCAAAAAATAGGCGTACTATCCTCATTCCTTCTCTTGGTCCCCACTGCTTCGAACTACTTAATTTGCTTTCTGTACTCGGGTACCAAGATCTTCCCGCCCAGCATTAGATGATATCCCAACCGCATTAAGCTGTATCCTACAAGGAACAAACGTTTATGGCTTCTCTTTCCACTATTTGTATTTTTAACCTAACCACTCTTTCCACTATTTGTATTTTTAACCTAACCACTTATTTTTCTTCTGTTTCATTACCCTCCTACAAAAAAAAAAAAAAAGCCTTACAGATAATGGGGGGGAAAGTCTGATTTGTAAATCTTTCTTGGGATTTCAGACAGTAATAATCTTGCCAGAGAAAGCAGTATGTTTCTGAGAATGAGGCAATGCCCACAGACAATGATGGCTGTAATCCCAAGCACTGCACCTAAGGACTAACAGGAATACAAAAACACACTGAGGTCACGAGTATTTTGAGCTTTCCCACCACACAAACATCATAATGCGTTTATCAAGTTTTATCATAAAAGTATTCAAATTCCCTCCTGTCCTATTGGAAGATTACTTCAAAATCTGCCATCCAAGGAGTGGGAAACCTAGTCTCTGGCCTGATTACTGAGTAAATGTATGCAGGATGATTTTCATACGTTTTTTGTCCTTGTGCCAACATTGTCTTTACCTTAAATAGTTCAAATAGTCATTCTTGCTTTCTATATTAGTGGGGGTTAATATCAGCCATAAAACCCACCACACACACAATACAAACTTGCAAATACTATAAACCAATTACTGTACTTAGAAAGAAACGTTCCTGTTAGATACAGTTAACGTATAGCTGTTCACCCTTTCTTCTAATATTCTTCACTCCCCTCATATTTAATGCAGGTATTTGATTAGACAGTCTACCAATTCAGCTTGATCCTAATACTGAACCTATATCCACGGTTTTCTTCCCCCCGCCCCTAGTCAAACACTAAAGGAAAAAGGATTAGAAAATAAGGTGTTTTGCTTATTACAAGACTGGACATAGACCTGCATATACAAACAGGTACCTGCTCAAAAAATAACTACAAATTAGGTGATTACCTAGGTGTGTCAAGGAAGTAGCCTAGTTTTATATACTGGAATAAAGATTGAGACCTGATAGTACATGCAAATCCAATCCCAGAGGAGGGGCATGCATTTAATATCATTTTGAAATCAGAATCAGCACTTGGTTTGAGAAATGCTTTGCTAAGCAAAAAAGGCACAGTCCAAGACTTTGTACCCAGCCACCAGAGAAACGACAATCCGGGCTCCAGCAGCATTATCAGGATATAACTCGGGGAGAGTTCATCTGGCATTTGGAAACCCCTCTTGAGACACAGCTACACGTTCACTTGGGAACCTGGCTCAAAGAAAGTTATTTAGGGATACAAAATGTTTCTAAAAGCAGTACTGTGATGCTGAGGAAGAGTTCTGATTACAAATTGTTTGTTCACTACGTAATAAAAATTGTTTTCTGAAGTAATGCTTTTCGGAAGAAACGGGCTACATCTACATTAGCAAGAGCTGCGGCACAGCTGCAGCGGACCCCTAAAGCAAAACGGCTGTTGCTGAGAGCGCAGCCTCCGTGGTCTCTGTGCTCCACATCATTTACTCCCAAGTAGCTCCAGTCTGAACACACAAATACCCATGAAGCAGCTGAAGCACACGAGGCCTTCTTCTTTAAAGGGTTATCTTCCCACTTTTGTCCGACCTGCTTCAGAACTTTTTTCCCAGCCTCTAATTTTTGTGTCGTGTTCATTTCCCTTTTTACCCAGCACTCAGCTTTTCAGTGGTCTCCCACTCTCCTGAGAGTGCCCAACAAGGAAGGGGACAGGCATGCGCCCCGCTATCCACACCCTTCTGGAGGCAGAACTCTGCGGTCCTGCTCACATCCACCAGCTCACATCAGCTGCAGTGGCACACCCACAACGATAAAGCTAATCCCCGGAAAAATGCAGGCTTAAACTACAACCGGAAGGCAAAGCAATATACAGGAGATTAATTAATTTATACAACTAGACTATCAGACCTCTGGTTTAAATTGAGTGCAGCGTAGGCCCATATATTTTAGAAAAGGTAAAATAATTCTTTAAGTCCTGTTTGCTGGAACAAGCACTATGACAGAAGTAAGCTGCTGCTTCACAGAGCTACTTGTAAATGCAAACCCTTGTTTTGAAACCATCGAGATATTTACATGGGAAAGTAGAAAGTAACAATTGCAAACTGACCGTGGAAAAAAGCACATTTCTTTTAAATATTTGCTAAAGCTTGCAGAGACTTGTGTGAAGACAAAGTAGGAAGCGGAAAGGAACCTGTATGAGCTTTCATTTGGAAAACTGGTTTGCATTAGTGGCCTTCAAACCTACCACATCCATCTAGCTTTCCAAATTTGTTAGTGACACATTACCAGGCAGAAATGGATCTCTAGATCCATATTACATTATGTAATAAGAGCCTAGCTCATAAAGTTATTATTACTGCGCTCCTGTGCATGCATACATGTGCGCACACACGATTAAGCAAAACCAAGCATACATCCATATATATACACAACGAAAGTAACACTATAAATTAGATATAAGGTGTGTGAATAATTTTTCATGCACGTGTGCCTACTCAAAACTTTCATCCAAAGTTGGACTAAATAAAATTGGTAAATGGCTAACATTAAAATTAATAATATTCTGCTTATTGCTATTATAGAAGAGCCAATACTCGATTTTGCCTTAGCTATCAACCCTTAAAGATCTTGAAACATCAGATAAAGTCTTTACTAGCTAACCGTCAGTCACTGCTCACCACTAAACATTTCTGAGGAACCGTACCTATGAATAAGTGAGAAAAATAAAAGGTCTGATTAACCTCAATTAAAAATATACCACGCTCCTAACAGCTGCGTCTCCAAGCTTGCTTCTTATCCATGGTCAGAAGACTATCTTACAAAGGGACTTCAGAGTCTTCAGGCCAATGTCAGTGTAATTACACTTGAGCAAACCTCTCACGCAGGGAAACTTTCTGGGTGGAAACCCCATCGCAGAATAGCAGTCACGGTTCAAAGAGAGCTCAGTACAGAAGCCGACTGCAAACACAGAGAATGAAAATAAGACGTGCAGAGGAGCGTAGCTGGAGTGCAGCTGCACGTAGCTGGAAACTGACTGCGTCCGGCAAGCCTGGAGATGCGCTCCTGCCGTACGTCCAACGCCTCTGCCCCTCGAGAAGGCTCAGCACAGCTGCAGCAGGCATGGCGCTCTGACGCGAGGGCCTCTGACGGCAGTAAAGAGACATTCGGAAGCGTGGCAAGGAGCGAGACAGAGAAGAAAAGTGCAACTGCTTCAGAGTGGAGACGGGAGAGCCCCCGCTTCCTAGAAGCGGGTGGAAAGGAGCTCGCTTTCAACGCGCCTGTGCTACCAGTTCACAGTACATAGTAGAGTAAGCTCAGCAGGTAGTAAATCCAGCCGTTTTAAACGCAGGGTCTCCACACACATGCATTTATATCACCTCCTGCAGTAATGGGCTTGCAAACGTTTACTGAAGCAATTGGTTAGAAGAGATAAGAACTCAAAAGAGTTTAGGGCTTACTTGTTACACCAGCACGCTCTCACCCAGAAGTGGTCCCACGAAAGCATTCAATGCAAGTGAGAAGTAACCGTTTTCATTTTCCAAAGTTCAGTGTAACTACAGCTACGCTATTCTTTGCCCAGCATTCAGTTTTTTAATAATAGGAGACGCTGAATTCTACCAGCTTTGTCCGAGAACGAAAATCTAGCGAAAGAGTTCTGCAAAAACCCCTATTTGTTATCTATAGATAGCTACACATGTGCAAACAGCTACCCATAAACAGAGAGAGACACTAGGGCTGTATCTGCGTTTACGAGGACGTTCTCAGGGAGCTCAGCCCTTGAGCAGGGGGACAACAGACAGACAAACGGGACAGCTGCCAAGGACTTTATACTACTTCCATCCAAAAGCTTAAATAAAACAGAGGGGAGGGGGCTGGGAGCCCTCGGTAGTGTAAGCTCCTACTGTACTTTGCAAAAGTAAGATCTGGAGAAGAGAGACAGCGATGATGCGTTTGCTACAGATTTATAGTAAAGGCAACTTCAGAGTTGAACCCGAGGTTACCACACGCGTGTCCAGTACACACCTCACACCGAAACACCCTCCCCACCGGAGCAGAGCACGCGCTCCCGCTCCGCAGCCGGGCCCAGGTGGGAAGCCCTGGGAGCCGCGCCGCTCCCCTCCGCCGTTAACCCCACCACCACCAAAACCGAAAGCCACTTACTCCAGCAGCCCGGGCGAGCCCGCCTCCC